>NC_066619.1:285206761-285520333 GCF_025201925.1 Gopherus flavomarginatus | reverse complement strand
CATCTCTCTATCCCTTCATCCCCATGCACCTCTATCCATCCCTCCATCTATCTCTCTGTCCCTTCATCCCCATGCACCTCTATCCATCCATCCATCCATCCATCCATCCATCCATCCATCTCTCTATCCCTTCATCCCCATGCACCTCTATCCATCCATCCATCCATCCATCCATCTCTCTATCCCTTCATCTCCATGCACCTCTATCATCCCTCCATCCATCTCTCTATCCCTTCATCCCCATGCACCTCTATCTATCCATCCAAGGAGCTCAATCTAATTGGCTTAACACAGAAAAGGTTACGGGGTGACTTGATCACAGTCTACAAGTATCTCCGTGGGGAACAAATATTTAACAATGGGCTCTTCAGTCTAGCAGAGAAAGGTCTAACATGAGCCAATGGCTGGAAGTTGAAGCTAGACAAATTCAGACCAGAAGTAAGGGATGCATTTTTAACAGTGAGAGTGAATAACCATTGGAACAACTTACCAAGGATCGTGACTGGGTTGATCACATGTTGCTGATACAAATATTGAAGAGTGATGGTACCAAGACAGATTGCTGTGGAAGCCTATTGTTCAATAGATGAACGTCTGTTGGTCTGTGCCATTACACATCTGCAAAACTTACAGCTGGTGGCAGCCCGTACAACGTGGTTCTGCAACATGCCATTTTTGACATTTTCAGAAGCAGGCCATCCTGTCAAACCATGTCTTATTCTGAGGACAGGTCCACAAAGGCGGCTGCTGTTCTGAGTCTGGGTTAGTAGCCGGCTCCGATGTAGCTCATCGGTCTGATTACCTAATCACAGGTGCATTGCCCCAGTTCAAATCCAACTTGTTCTTTTGGGGTGCAGTCCTCAGAGGTGGATGTGTCTCTGGAGCAGCATCCTTTCCAAGGGCGTATACTTTACACGTAGTAATGATATCAGCTGGTAGGCTTTCTGATTCTTGGCTGCTTTCCCTGGTTTCAGGACAGTGGTGATTTTTGCCTGTTGCCCCTGGCCATTTGGCCAAAGGCAGGCACACTGGTAAGGAAGCAGGTCAAACAATAAGCTGACCTAGGTTTTCGGGAAGTTTTGGGAAGATGCCAGCTGCACCTGTAGTCTGGCCAAGGTTGGTGCACCCTTTGGCCTTGTCTGCATCTTGTCTACTGAATGGCTTCGACGGGTTCGATGTTGTCGGGAGGTCAGACAGGGAGTGATGCAGCTTTTTCTTCACTTTCCTTTTGTGACGACGACCTGCTTGAGCCTTGGAATTCTGGAAGGTTTGGGTGGCAATGATGGTGGCTGGGACACGTGGCACTCTGCTTTGGGCAGGGTGAGCATCGCCCAGATTACGGAGCGGCCTCCAGGCCTTCCTGCTTGAGTGGATGAAATCGAGGCCCAGCATAGCTTTTATCGGCATTCAGTGATTCCAGGTGTGCAGCTGTAGCAGCAAGGTTACCTGATGTTACTGTTTGGCAGTATCTCTCTGTATGCCACCCAGAAGGGGGCTCTGGCTTTCCTGCAGTCATGGGGGATGTTCCTTTTCATGGCCACTTTGAGGAGGCTGATGCCCCTTGTAGTTGGTTACGTTTGTAGATATTCAGCAAACCCCAGTTTCCATGCAGCCGTTGTCATTATTGGGGGCCGGACCACATGACTTATGAGGAGAGGCTAAGGGAACTGGAATTATTTAGTCTGCAGAAGAGAAGAATGGGGGGTATTTGATAGCTGCTTTCAGCTACCTGAAAGGGGGCTCCAAAGATGTTCTCAGTGGTAGCGGATGACAGAACAAGGAGTAATGGTCTCAAGTTGCAGTGGGGAAGGTTTACGTTGGAAATTAGGAAAAACTTTTTCACAAGGAGGGTGATGAAGCACTGGAGTGGGTTACCTAGGGAGATGGTGGAATCTCCTTCCTTAGAGGTTTTAAAGGCCTGGCTTGACAAAGCCCTGGCTGGGCTGATTTAGTTGGGGTTGGTCCTGCTTTGAGCAGGGGGTTGGACTAGATACCTCCTGAGGTCCCTTCCAACCCATATATTCTATGATTCTATGATTTTGTGATAACCCCAGGATGTCTGACGGCTAGCGATGTCGCCAACCCATACTGGAGGGTTGCTGCAATTTGGTGGAGCCAGCGTGGGCTGGGCGCAATGTGGTGTCCTATAGACATTGGTGCTCATAAGTTCCCCGATTCTCAGAGTGGTGGCGAGATCGGGTCTCTGGAGCAGACATTCCAGACACAAGACGATGAGGGCGTGGATGCCCGTTTTAGCCGTGTGGATGGAGAGGACGGGCTGGATCTTAGAGGTGGTAGGCAGGACTAATTGGTAAGATTTAGACATAGCCTGGATGTGAGGATCTAGAGAAAGGGCTGGGTCCAAGATAACGGCCAGCTTACGAGATAGTAGCAGAGCAAAGTCAGGAACTTTGGGGGCATTTTACATGGTGGCCTGATTGGTTCACCAAGGGCCCAACCCAGGAAGGTGCTGAGCACCTCTTGATGCTCCACAGTGCTGAGGATGCTCCACTCCTGCTGGGGTTGGATCCTGAATGACCTGGCTGGATTCTCTTGACAAGGGACATTTAGTCCTGGCCAGATTAGAGGAGAAGGCGGCTGTGGTCTGTGGGCTTCATTGGCATGACATCACCTGCTCAACTCTGATGCCTTTCAGCTGTCAAACCTAGTGAACTTGCGCCGGAAACCCAGGTTTCCTGCCAGGCCTTCCGAGGAACAGTCAGCAACAGTTCCTACTGACCCCTCCCGCGGGAGGTTTGGAGACCTACCCCAGGCTGGCTCTAAGCGAGCTAGCAGGCTAAAAATAGCATGCAGTCGGGGCAGTGGCAAGGGCTGGAGAGGCTGCCCCCCCGAGCACATGCTAGGGCCTTGGAAGCCCTCCCGCTCCTTGTGTTGCCGTGGCTACGCTTCTGTAGTTGGTTCAGCGCCAGCGCGGGCACATCTCCTCGCTGGCACCTTCGCCCCCAGCTAAGGTCAGTGGTTGAAATTGACAAGGGCCACGTCTTTGTTGAAGATATCCTCGGACTGACTCCCGGGGGAGCCAATAAGGACAGAATCCCATAGTTTCCAGTGGAGATTACTGCTGATTGACTAGTATTATTTGTATTTCCATCGCACCGAGGAATCCCAGCCCTGGACCGGGACCCCCTAGTGCTGGGCAGAACAAGAGATGGTCCCTGTCCCAGAGAGCTTGAAATTTCAGCATAAGACAAGAGACAACAAACAGATCCAGCCCGATGGGGGAGCACAGGGAAATGATGGGATAATATCGGTCAACAGGACAGGCAGTGGTCTCTGCGCACCAGCTGTGGCAAAGGGGTTTGGAGACGTCACGGCAAAGGAGGTTTTTAAGGAGGGATTTGTGGATGTTTGTGGGGAGCAGGGGAGAAACCACAAAGGGGCTTGTCTGCAAATGTAACTAGTGGGTAATGGAGGCTGCAGCCAGGGGCTGATCGGAGGCAGGAGCGGACAGCTTGATAGCGAATGAGAGACGGGGTTAGAACATGAAGGCCCTTGAACGTGAAGATGGGCAGCTTGGGGCTGAGTGGCTTCAAGGGAGGCAAGATTACATGAGTGGAGGCCCAGAGCAAAGGACACGGCTGCAGGTGAGATGGGAGAGAGGACTAGCGAGGAATGGGGTTTGCATTCCATAGACTGTCGGGGGAGTTTGCTAAGAATTCAGGCTCTGGCAAGTTCACAAGGCATTGACCAAACTTTCAGATGGATCCCAGAACGTGGCTGTGAATAGGAAATGACCTCTTATGTGCAAACACCGATTCTGCTCCATTACTTAGGACTGCAATGTAGAACTGCAATGTAGGAAAAAAAAAAAAACAACATAGCCAAGAAGGGTGTGTGGATTTGATGGATTAAGTTCACGAGTGATCTGAGATTCAATTTACCTGCAGGATTGTGGTCACCGTCCGGGGTCCCGTTACCTGGGCAGTGCTTGGGTGACCTGTGGCTCTGAGACAGCTGGGGGGTCATTAAGGGCAGGAAGATTTCACACCCACTCCCAGTTTTCTCCTCTGTAATTGTATCACTGACCTCGAGGTGGAGGGAGGCTTCCAGCTGGAGATTACGCCTATGCTTTCTGCCCTGGCATCTTGTCAAGAAGTGATGTAGCATCTCCCGGAAGGTGATGAAAGCCCCATAGAAATGACTTGGTGAGAGAGGAAATGCACAAGGAGAATGAAAAATTGAAGAGTGAATGCGGATCGCCAGCCTGGAAGGCTCCTATTGAAGGATGCAAAGTTAAAAACCAATCAAACATGGTCACACAGATGCTGACAGCCTTGTACTGACCCCCCCACCCCGCCCCAGTCCCATGTACTAAGCGCTTGTCAGCAGATCTCTGCATACCCCCAGTGCAGCAAGGGGCGGGATAACATGCAGGTATCATTGGGAGCATGGGGCTGCTACCCTGGGTCAGACTATTGACCCACAGCCTCCTGCATCTAGCAGCGGCCAATAGCTGATACTTCCAAGGAAGGCAAAATGCCCCATGCTGCACCTAACCATTCGTGCATTATTGAACATGGGCTGGGAGAAGGAAACTGCTCCTCCCTGACAACTTGATGACTAGATAGACAATGGAGCAATTGCGTGGGGGGAGGGGGAATGGACTAGTAAATCAGTAATAAAATAAAGCCCATGCCCATTTCTCATCTAGTGCTTTTCAGCTGTCAACTTTAACGCACTTTACAACCTGTTTTAAATGGCTTGATCTCTGCACATGCCTGGGAGACGGGGCAGTGCTATCATCCCCACTGTACAGATGGGGAAACTGAGGCAGAGAGCAAGAGTAAGGGACTTGCCCATGGGCACAGAGAAAATCTGTGGCAGAGTAGGAAATTGACCAGTGCAAGTGCCTGAATCAACAACTGAACCATCCTCCCTCCCCGTGCAAACATTGTCCAGCCTACAGGTTGGTGGCAAACCATTCAACACCACCACTGACTATTTGTAGCTGATGTTGTGGGGTTTGTCACCTGACTCACAGATCTTGTGTGAGTTCTGCGCAGGGATTCATGAGCTTTCGCCTTCTGGGAACATTCAATAAATAGAGCCCCCTCACTGCACTCTGCCGTCCCGGGGAGCCGTCTGTAATCCACCTACATCCAAAGCAGCTTGAATCAGCAGGGGGCAATTCTCAGGGTCTCTGGTGAGCAGTGTTGCATTTTGGGGTGGCCACTGGTAGCAGCATTGCACTGAGTGGCCCGGCGGGGTGTGGGGGGGTCAGCAGTATTGTCTTGCGTAGCAGCTTTTGGGGGTAGCATTGCATGATAGCAGAGTCAGTGACACCTCTGCTCTATAAAGGTCAGGACTCACTCATTGTCTCATTTGCTAGCCACAGAGTTTCCTGTTCCCACTATTTCCCGAGCCTTGGAAGCCCCCTCAATTGCTCGTCGGCTCCACGCTCGGTCACAGCGCTCCTGTCGCCTTTCTTTTCCCTGCTAAAACGCGTGTTGGGGGGGGGGGGGAAGGCCAAAAGGAGCAGGGAGGATTACACGGGCTGGAAGCTCAGGGGACTGGTGGGAGTCAGCTACAGGGTGTGCTTGACCTGCCTGGCACGTCCCTGCTGGGAAACCAAGTGGGCTCTGCTGGGAAGCGCTACAGTGACTGTGGGCATAATGCCCACATGGGCCATGAATTCCCACCGCTGACCCCCCGAGCCAGGCTTCCTGAGCCCCAGCGCTGGACCTCACACTGCCAGCATACGTGAATTCTGATCCCAGAGCCGAGCGGGCCGGAACCCCCTGCTTATCGGCGGCCTGGTGCCCTCCCCAGCAGCGGATATTTTGTTTGCCAGTCTCCCCCCTTTTTCAAAGCCAGCACACAGAGTGCAGCCTGGAACACACCCGGCCTGGGCAGGGCTGTTTCTCTTCCTGTCTCACAATAGAGCCTAGTGTTTACAAGCCACACCGAATGGACTTTTGCTGAACTAGGACAAATAACCAAGGCCAGACATTTGCATAGGAAGGTCGCCGTCACCACGGTGGGTGGGGACAGTTTTAGAGCCACATTTTTAAAGCTTCCCCTTCTTTGTAAGAATTCCTCGGCCATGTGTGTTTCTTGCACAGCCAGATTAGAACTTTGTTCCCCATTGGACAAATATTGTGCTTTTAAAAATAGTCTGGGGGCTGATTATCTGTCCTGTGAAAGCCCGTCTATGCCATGCCCTAAGAGTGTAATGGGACTTCCCTAATATTCCCCTGGCTGTCATTTAGATCTGTCCATCTGATTCGTGTTGCTGCATGCTGCTAAACAGCTGCCAAGTTCCAGTCCAGAGATGGCTACATTTTTGTGGCAGAAAAAGCACTCCTGGTGCCTGGTTTGCAGATCAGCATTACCTGGCTGGAAAGACACTGGGGCTGACAGGCACTACACATGAGTAAGATTAGCCCAAGACTTTTAAAATGCTGTCCGTGCCCACAGCAGAGTCATTCATGCCTCAGTTTCCTGATCTGGAAAATGAGGATTATGACACTGCCCTCCTTTGTAAAGTGGGTGAAAAGCGGCCTGGAAGGGTTGTTTATTAATGCTTCTTATCATCCTCCAGGCCGATGGAATTTCCCCAGCCTCCCTGCGTAAAGGCCCGAATAACAGGACTTACTTTCTCTCGCAATATCTCCCATTTATCCCTCTCTTTTTCCATTCTCTCTGTCATTTCTTCTCTGTCTCTCCGTCACTCATCCTCCTTCTGCTAGCTCTCATTCTCTCATTCCTCCCCCCTCCCCCCTTGCCAGATCCGCTCCATCACCTCTTCTCAGCCCGGTAATAGACAAAGAGGTCGCTGCAGTTCTGAAAGGCTCAGGAATGCTTTTAGGTGGAGGGGTGCCCTGGCCTTGCTATCGCTGTATTTTTGACTCCATGGTTTAGTTCGAGGCTCCTTTGTCCTGCTGCGTGGCAGGGAGGGGCGGGGAACACATTCTCTGTCTGCCTGATGGGATGGTGCACAGCCTGGAGAGGTGTGATCTGCTGGACGGGAGAGGAGGGCAAATTTAAGAAACCCGTCCTTTGCTTGGCCACTGGTATGAACCGCAAGGAAATTGGTCTGCAGCCTCCCCAGGTCCCCACGCCAGGTTCCAATGAACGGAATGGGTGATCTAGGGAGAAAGGCCGTTCCTTACTACACGGCCCCTTCTAGCAGGTGAAGAAAGCCTTGGCAGATACAGAAGCAGCAGGCAGGTCACAGGTCTCCAGCATGTTCCCATTGGAAGGTCCTGGGCTCACATTCATCTCTCAGGTTTGGTGCTGGACTGAAGCTTCTCTCCACAGAGCACGTCCCTCTCAGACAACCTTCCCGCCTCCCCTGCATGACTCTTTCTCATGGCAAATAGTCTTTATCTGTGGTCCGTCCAGGACCTAGCTCTCCTGGTGACCGTTCAAGGAAGAGGTTCAGATATGGGGGAAGTTCTTATGCTGTGGACACAGGCCGGGGTTTGAGACCCTCCCGTTCGTTGCAAACAGGGCCCTATCCCCTAAGCAGCCAGCAAATGGGGACAGTTCGGGGGTGCTACTGAGCTGGGCCTGATGCTGAAGCAAAAGGGTCTGTCAGGCATGATGGAGCCAGGCAGGCCCCAGGAAATGATTTCAACCCATACTCAGCCTGACTTCCAATCAAGCTGTTGATGTCATCAGAAGCTAGATCTGAACCAGACACCCCCACGGCACACTCAGCCGTCAGCCCACGGCAGACGCTCGTGCATTCACCCGTCCATACACGGTCCACTGGGTCCAACCCATGTGCAATACACTCCCCTTCCTCCATCCACTGCACGCTACCCCTGCAGATACACAGCCTGCGCTTTGGCACGTGCTCTCCTAACCCTTCTCCCTCTGTGTTGCCACCCCGCCCGCTCTGTGTCCACTGGGGGCATGTGTGTGTCCACACTGGCTAGAACCATGTGTCCCAGCCCAGGCAGAGCCCCGTGCATTAGCGTCCCTTGATCTAGCCCGCTACAAATAACAGCCTGGATGCTGCAGCACGGGCTGGCCACCCGAGCTGAGACCCAGGTCGCCATGTGGGGTTAGACTCAGGCTGCGTTTCTAAGCCATCTCCACACCACTAGTTTTACCGCACAAGTTGAGTGCTGCTGGCTCATGCCTGTGTTTCCCTAGGCTGGGAAACATGTTCCCAGCTGCAGCCTGGGCATCCCCAGGGCTCTGACGAGGGAGGGGACAGAGGTGGCTGCGTCTCTGTTAGGGATTCCCTCATTTCTGTCTGCTGGCCTCTGTACTTCTCCCCATGGTTTAAATGAAAGCAGGACACTGGACATTCAGGGGGCCCTGACTTTCCCCCATCATTTAAGCCCTGGACATCCACATAAACGTCACCCTTTTACAGTCACACACCCCACACTCAGCTCCCATACTGCACACGCCCACAGCCCAGAGAAAGGTTTGTCTCAGGCTGTCTCCTTCTCAGACAGACACACACACTCACTCCTGACTTCCCCAGGAAATCGCCGCTAACCTGCCTTCTTCTTCAGTCAGGGGACCTTTAATCTCCCCTGGCCACTCTGAGCGCACTATTGTCCTCAGCACCAGCAGCATGATGCCAGCTTCCTTCCCCCGGCCTCACCTCTTCCCCTCTTGAGCCAACACTGCAACAATGAGTGTGGATGGCTGGGCATTTATCCAAGTGAGGGAGGGCTCTGAACAGACACTTGTCTGTCTTCAGCCGTGTTCCCCAAGGCTGATTGGATAGACATAAATAGAGCAGCCGAACTGCTTGGCATTCTAAAATAGGAGACAGTGTTGTTTAGTGGTTAGCTCAGGAACATGGAAATCAGGACTGCTGGGTTCTATTCCCAGCTTTGCCTCTCACTTGCTGGGTCACCTTGGTCAAGGCACTTAACTTCTCTGAACCTCAGTTTATCCATCTGTCAAATAATGGATTTATTGTGCGTTTAACTACATGACACAGACAATGAGGGGCTTAATGTTTATAAAGTGCTTTTGTATCCTCAGGTTACCAGTATCCAGAGGGCAGAGAGAACAGATGTTGCCACTACCTAGGGTACGGAGGCTTTATTGGCTTTTTCAAAAGTTTCTGTTTTTCACAACATTTTCCATGACATTAATTGACATTTTTTATCAAAATAATTTTTAAATGTTTTCATTTGCAGAAAGCCTAGTTTTGAGCAGGAACCCTGCTTTGCACCAAGTGAAAAAGGTCTGTGACAATTTCAATTAAAAAAAAAACTGGCAACAATTCTGTAAACAAACATTCAAACCCACGTCCCTGTTTTTCAACCAGCGCTGAACGTCGCAGCAGTGCTGGATCCAACATCGCACCGCAGGGCCAGAGCACAGCATGGGCGGGAGGCATCAGGGAGTAATACTGACAGCGAGTGATTAATGAGTCTATAGCAGTGGTAGCTGGAGTTCATCAGAGCTCAATTCCAGACACTAACATCTGGATTGTTATTAAGGTGAAAAGAAAGGAACAATTTGGGGGAGGGGTTAGCGCAGGGGCAGGTAAACTTTTTGGCCTGAGGGCCACATCGGGTTTAGTAAATTGTATGGAGGGTTGGTTAGGGGAGGGGTTCATGGCCCAGCCCTCACCTCCTATCTGCAACCCCCCCGGACTCCTGCCTCATCCAACCCACCCTGTTCCCTGACGGCCCCCCTGGGACCCCTGCCCCATCCACACACCCACACTCCCTGCCCCCTGACTGCCCTCGGACCCCCACCGCCTGATCCAACCCCTCTCATTCCTGATGCCCCCCGGGACCCCTGCCCCATCCAACCCACCCTGTTACCTGACTGCCTCTGGACCCCTGCTGCCCCATCCAACCCCTCCTGATGGCCTCCTGGGACCCCTGCCCCATCCACACACCTCTGCTCCTTGTCCCCTGACCATGCCTGGACTCCCACTGCCCCATCTAACCCCTCCTCTCATTCCTGATGGCCCCCCCAGGACCCCTGCCCCATCCAACCTGCCCTCCTTCCTGACTGCCCCCCCCGGGACCCTTTCCCCCATTCAACCCCATTCCCCTCCGACCACTCTGACCCCTATCCACACCCCTGCCCCCTGACCACCACCCCAAACTCCCCTGTCCTCTACCCAACCCCCCCTGCTCCCTGCCCCCTTACCGCGCTGCCTGGAGCACCGGGGTCTGATGCTGCCACAGCCGGGCCACACTGCTGCCACCACGTGGCTCAGAGACCGGGTCAGGCTGGGCTCTGCAGCTGCACTGCCCCAGGACCTCACAGCCCTGCCACTCAGTCTTGCATTTTAGTAGACTCCTTTCCTCTGTGGACCAGGCAGCGTGGGAGACCTGGAATGCACACTGAACAGTAAGTTATAGGAAGATGATTGAGGCTGTACAACAACCTTAGTCTGACTGGGTTTATGTTCAATGTGTGAGCTCAAGGACGGCTGCAGAGCCGGCTGAAACCCTCCCCTTAAAACCACGTTTTTTAAAATGGCCTTTTTGGATTAAACAAACATTTTTGAAAAAAATCTCATTTTTCTCAAAGAGTTTGGGGCTTGTGCCAAAAAAATGAAACCGATGCAGTTCTTGGCCCCAAAAGTGAAATGTTGCAGTTGCCAAAAATGGAAAGTATTGGTAGCTTCCAGGGTTTCAAGGAAACCCACTAACTTGTAGGGGGGACAAGGAAAAAAAAAAGTTATTTCCCAAACAGCTCTGCACTGATTACCCTGGAGACCTCTCTTGAACAAAAGAACAGGACCAGCATGGCCATTGGCAAGGGGGCAAGCTTCTCCCAACCCAACCCCCTTGCCATGATCTCTTAATCCTGTCCAGAAGGGAGCCCTTTCTAGAGGGCAGATGAGCCTCTAATACCCATGCAATCATTGGCCTCTCTGCTGAGACTGCCAAGAGTGTGGCTGGTGGTGGTGGTCTCATGGTGTGGATGCATGCCAACTAAGCCATGCTCGGAGAACCCACCGACTCATTTCATGCTACTATTGCCACCCGCTGTCCTTAAACCTTTGGTGTAAGAAACTGATTACCCATCAAAACCGCCTTCACCAAATAAGGACACTCCATCAAAGAAGCAGATCACATCTTGGAACAGGCAACCTAAATACCCTGAGAGAACCTGCTTCAGTACAGAAATAACGCCCCCCCCACCCCAACCGCACACTGCTAGCTGTCTCCTACCCACCCTCCCCACCGGAACCCACACAGGGGTATCATCAAACAACTACAACCCATACTCGATCGGGACCCCACCCTGAAAGAAATATTTCCTGAACTCCCCTCTTCTGGCTTTCAAACAACTCCCCAGTCTCTCCAAGTATCATCATCCAAAGCAAGCTCCCCACAGACCAGGACACGCCAACTCAAAGCAGCACCAGACCCTGCCAGAACAATAGATGCAAAACCTGCAGCCATATCTTCATTGCTACAATGATCAACACCCCCCACAACACACCTTTCAAGATCCATGGGATGCCCATCACAACATGTGGCATACCTCATCCAGTGCATTAAATACCCCAATAACCACCATGTGGGTGAAACCAGACAATCACTGTGCTCTCGAAAGAACTCACACAGGGAAATGATAAAAGACCAAAACAACCTATCGTACCAGGGCGAACACTTTTCACCAAGCGATCACTCTGTATCTGACCTCTCAGTCCTCATCTGCAAAAGGAAACCTGCACAGCACTTTCCAAAGACGAGCCTGGGAGCTTAAATTCATTACTCTGCTTGACACTAAAAATACAGGCTGACCAGAGACACTGGATTTATGGCTCATTACAACAATCTGTAACTAACCCACTAATCCCCTCTTTTTGTCCTATGACTACAGGGGTGTTAACGGACCACTTCACCTTCTATGATCCCTTATGATATATGCTAACTATTTATGCTAAACTCTCTTTTGATCTTGCATTTAGCTGCGACACCCGGAGTACCTTTCCCAGACCTGACCAAGCTCGAAAGCTTGATTCTCTCACCAACACAAGTTGGTCCAACAAAAGATACATAGGTGCCAACTCTGTAGGTGCTCTGTGGCTGGAGCACCCACGGGGGGGGAATGGTGGGCACTGATCACCCACCAGCAGCCCCACTATCAGAAACTCCCCCTCTTCCCAGAGCCTCCTGCCCGCCGGCTGGGCCTTGCGGATCAGCACCTCCTCCTCACTCCCTGCGCCTTCACCCACCACAATCAGCTGTTTTGCGGCATGCAGGAGGCTGGGAGGGAGTGAGGAGGAGAGAGGACGGGATATGTTTGAGGGAGGGGCGGAACAGGGTGGGAAGAGGCGGGGCAGGGGCAGGAAGAGGTGGCTGGGGGTGGGGCCTTGGGGGAAGGGGTGGAGTGGGGGCAGGGCCTGGGGCCGAGCCAGGGGTCGAGTGACCCCCAGGGCATTGGGAAGTCGGCACCTGTGAAAAGAGATGACCTCACCCACCTTGTCTCTCAGATTAGCAACCGACAGCTGGAACTGGCCAAAGGTCCTTCTGGCCTAGAAGATGCTAATGGAAACAGTTTGAAGAGTAACTCCATCCCCACCAAAGCTGGGGGAGGGGGAAATCAGCTGCCAAACTCAAAGCAGGTCCCCCGGAAATGAACAGCAGCTCTTCCCCTGTCCCGGCAATGAGGCCTTGCATGAAGGGACTGAAGGCAGTTTTGCAGTGGCAAAGGCTTGGGGGGAGCAGCTGAGGCTTGTTTGCTGCAGAAGGTTAACATTAGTGCTCTCATTTGTGTGTAGTGGTATATTACACGCACACTCTGCCTGTCATATTTCCAAGCCAGATCAGGCTGCGTGTCTGGAAAGCATTATCCGAATGGCATTATGCATTAGACATTAATGAGGAGAACATGTGAGCTCTGCTCTCCAGCGCGGAGACTTCAAAAACAGAGCTGGGCTTGCACTAAAACCTACCTCGGTTCCCTCTTCATTCTCCGTGGCTTGAGTGACAGGTCGGTAAATATTTGCTGAACTGATTCATCCGGAGTTCTTTCTGGAAACGAAAATAAACCCAGAGAGAGGAACAGTGTTGGGGAGATGGGTTAGGAACATCAGAATGGCTCTTACGTCTGAGACACATACAGCCTGGTGCTTTCGATTATGGGACTGGGAATCAGCATTCCTGGGTTCGCTGTCTCGGCATGTGACCTCGGCCAAGTCCCTCCGTCTCACTGTATCTGGATTTCCCTGTCTCATGGAGATAATAGCACGTCCTACCTCTCAGGAGTGCAGGGAGCTCTCAGAGGGAAGCTGCTATAGAAACACAGGGGGGTTGGTATTTAACTTGGTGTCCTACCTGTGACTTCATTCTCGAAGGAGAAAAAGGCCCTGGCTGAAGTACAAAGCCCCTCTCCATGTCCCTGCTCAAAAAGGCAGCTGGACAATAATGCAACACTTCTCCCACAGGGGAGAAGAACATTTCCTTCCTAACCCCATCTAGTTCTTAGTTTATGTCCTGAAACATGGGCCAATGGCCCTTGTAATATTTTCCCTAAGCCAGTTACTGCAGCTACTGTTCCTTATTCACATATCAAATCCTCTTCTGAGTCTTAATAAAATATCTGCCTCATTAATGTCCTGCAGTGGTGAGTTCCACGGGTTTATTATACAGATGTGGCAGGTGTCAGCAGATGGCGCTGTTACTCACTATTTTCTTAGTGGGTTTTCTTCTCATAGAATCACAGAACTGGAAGGGACCTCGAGAAGTCATGTAGTCCAGTCCCCTGCACTCAAGGCAGGACTAAATATTCTCTAGACCAGTGGTTCCCAAACTTCAATAACCTGTGAACCCCTTTCACTAAAATGTCAAGTCTCGTGAACCCCCTTCTAAAAATGAATATTCCCAGGGATTTTCTCCTTTACCTGAGTAGAAATTATAAAAGCAGCGATCTCGGAAATATAATATTTTTATGACATTCATATTACACACTATTTATTATTATTTATAATTACAGTATTTTTGTTACATTATGAAAATGGCAACACTTCCAAGATCTCACTTTCGTAGCTTGTATCACTTTGAAGAAGCCTGTTAGAAGACAAGGCTCCTAGGTGTCATCAGGGAGTATCAAGTGTGAAACAGCATGAAGGGATTTAAGAAGCCAACTCAGAGTTCCTCCTACACAAGCATTCAGGTCTTGAGCAGTCCAGGCAAACAACGCACATTACAACAAAGCTTAAACTTGTTCTTCATAATAATTAAAAAAAACAATCCTAGCTGCCTATTCAATTTTAAAAACAGCAAAAAATATCCACCTCCCTTTCCATTTCTTAAAAGGAGTCTTGAAGTGTAGATCTTCTCACGTTGATAGAGATGCTTGCTTTGATCTGCTTAGCTCTTGGGAGTCCAGGGTCTCCAGGCTGCTGGCCCCATGCTGCCCAGGGTCCCTAGGGACAGCTCTGTCCGCCATTAGGGAATTTTTTTCCTGAGAACCCCCTGTAACATTTTACAAACCCCAGTTTAGGAACCACTGACCTAGACCATCCCTGACAGGGGTTTGTCCAACCTGCTCTTAAAAATCCCCAATGATGGAGATGCCACAACCTCCCTAGACAATTTATTCCAGTGCTTAACCACCCTGACAGGAAGTTTTTTCCTAATGTCCAACCTAAACCTCCCTTCCTGCAATTTAAGCCCATTGCTTCTTGTGCTACCTCAGAGGTTAAGAACAATAATTTTTCACCCTCCTCGTAACAACCTTTTATGTACTTGAAAACTGTTATCATGTCCCCTCTCAGTCTTCTCTTCTCTAGACTAATCAAACCCAATTTTTTCAATCTTCCCTCATAGCTCATGTTTTCTAGATCTTTACGCATTTTTGTTGCTCTTCTCTGGACTTTCTCCAATTTGTCCACATCTTTCCTGAAATGTGGTGCCCAGAACTGGACACAATACTCCAGCTGCGGCCGTATCAGCGCGGAGCAGAGCGGAAGAATTTCTACTTGTGTCTTGCTTATAACACTCCTGCTGATACAGCCCAGAATGATATTTGCTTTGTTTGCAACAGTGTTACACTGACTCATCTTTAGCTTATGATCCACCATGACCCCCAGATCCCTCTCTGCAGTGCTCCTTCCTAGGCAGTCATTGCCCAGTTTGTATGTGTGCAACTGATTGTTCCTTCCTAAGTGGAGGACTTTGCAATTGTTCTTATTGAAATTTCACCCTATTTACTTCAGAGCATTTCTCCAGTTTGCCCAGAACATTTTGAATTTTAGTCCTATCCTCCAAATCTTTTTGTGTCCTTTCCCACTATCATATGATATGGCCCAGTCTGTAGCCCTGGCAAGATCTTCCACGGTGCATGATTCTTCCAGGAGTTCGGTCAACCAACAACATCACATAATCATAGAAATACCAGGCTGGAAGGGATGCTGAGAAGTCACCAAGTCCAGCCCCCTGCACTGCGGCTAGACCATCCAACTTGTTTTTAAATGATGGAGACACTCCACAACCTGCTTTGGAAGCCTATTCCAGAGCTTAACAACCCTTAGAGCTAGAGAGTTTGTCCTAAATGTCCCTTGTTGCAGATTAAGCCCATTACTTCTTGTCCTACCTTCAGAGGACTTGGAGAATAATTGATCACCGCCCTCTTTATAACCACCCGTAATATATTAACATGACATACAAGACAACAACTTAACTCTAAGGTAAAGCTATGGCACCATCTATTGGTGGAGGTGCTGTCTACTCTGATCATTACAATGTCAGAAGGGACCATTGTGGTTCTCTAGTCTGACTTCCGTCTAACACAGACCATAGGACTTCCCCAAATTAATCCCTGTTTGAACTAGAGTAGAAGTGGTCAAAGCCTGGACCCTGGGATGTTCAGAGAACTTTCTATGGTTTTGATTGGACTTTCTCTGCCCTGTGCTGATTGGCAGTTTGATCCAGCCCTTCCCCTCCCTCTGTCTTTTCACCTCAGCTTCACTCTCCCCCCCAAAACTGTGGTTCTAACTTAGAGTTGGCTGCCATCCCACAGTTCACTCTGCTCAAGTGTTCAACCCCATCCCCACGTGACCTGTCTATTTAGATGGTAAATATTTATACCCTGTATGGAAGCCCCCTTCTTACCCCGATCTCCTGACACCTCTATCTCAGAAGGGCCTTTCAGTAGCAGATGAGGAGAGCAGAAGTGAATGAAATCCAAAGATCAAGGGATTGCACCTTCATACCCATGAGTTACCCCAGCCCAGGACTCTGGGGATGGACTGTGCCACTCCATGGGAACTGAACTGGCACTTAGAATCATAGAATCCTAGAATATCAGGGTTGGAAGGGACCTCAGGAGGTATCTAGTCCAACACCCTGCTCAAAGCAGGGCCAATCCCCAACTAAATCATCCCAGCCAGGGCTTTGTCCAGCCGGGCCTTAAAAACCTCTAAGGAAGGAGATTCCACCACCTCCCTAGGGAACCCATTCCAGTGCTTCACTGCTCTCTGAGTGAAAAAGTTTTTCCTAATATTTGAGCCAGACCAGATCTTGAGGGATGGAATTTGCCCTTCCTGCCAATCTGGGTCTGTGGGACAAGGAAAAGTCTCACTTCATTGCTTTGTGTTGTGGTGGCACTGGCTGCTCCAACTGAGATCAGGGCCTATTGTGCAAGAGGCTGTATGTGCACATTGAGAGAGGCCCAAAGAGCTAAATAGACTTGACAGATGCAGAGTGGGAGGGGAAATTCAGAGAGAAGAATTGACTTGCCTGAGGTCACCAGCTGAGCTGGATGAGAACCCATGACTCCTGAGTCCCAGCCCAGTGCCTGACCCACCACACCACGCTGCTCCCCCCTGTTATATTGGCCACTGTTTTGACAGACATTCCTATGGTGCTCAGGCCACTATAGCCACCAGGGGAAATGAAGCCTCATGGCCCTACTTGGGGAGGGTAAATACGTGTCCATGTCCCATTCAGCTGGGGACCAAGAGTGCACTGCAAACCATTGGCAAAGCCAGTAACCATCCTTCCTCCACCATTCACAGCCTGGCAGCCACTTGTGAATTGATTGGAAACGCGTCCCTCTTCGCTCAGCTGCACTGAATTGACTTGTGATTCTGACCAGCAGAAGGCCTTCGGGGCAGCCAGTGCCCCGGGGGCGGATTAGAGACCGAAAAGACTAGCACCACAGAGACAGCACCTCATCTCTGGGGCAAAACCACCCCGCTGGCAAGCGCGCTGCACGGAGCGAAGGAGCAGGTTGTGTGGCAGTGCCGGTGTGAGTTGTCCCTGGCCTGCTGCCATTTCCAGGATAGAATTGCTGTGTTATGTTGCCGCAGAATGACTGGCATGAAGGGCTGGTGTTTCTCCACCCAGCTGGGCTCCGTTCCTAGCCAGGCCACAGGCTCGCTTGGGCAAGTCACTTAAACGACTTTGTGCCTCAGTTCTCCCCCACCCCGGTAAAACGAGGATAACAAGACTGGGCGCTGTCGAGTGTTTTGAATACTCAGAGTGTTATATAACTTGTAAGGCTCATTTATCTCCAGACCAACTCTCTAGCTATCCATCTGGAACCACATTAATTATTCCTATTAAGTATTGTTACTGTTGCGGCAGCGTCTAAGAGCTGCACTCATGGAGTAGGACCCCCTGAGGCTCGGCAATGTACAAACACAACCCAGAAGCCAGGCCCTGCCCCAAAGACAATCTGTGATGTGAGGAACAGGTCCTCATTTCTCTAATCTACCCCTCAGATAGGATTCCACTCACGTGAGATACAGCTGAGATGGGCACAGAAGGATAAGTCACCATCCTGCCCTTGCCAGCCAGATCCCAGGATGGAAAAAGCAGGGTCACTATTTATCTTTCTGTGACTGCAGGCAGGTGACCCCCCCCTTGTACCTGCCCAGGAGCATCTGTCCCCACACAGGTTTGGGAAGGGCCATCCTAGAGTTTTTAGCTCACTGATTGCCAGTTTAAATTAACAGGGCTCACCGCAAGCCGGCCTGCTCAGGAACAAATGCTTGCGGAGAGCTTGTACCAACAAGTCAGCAAACTACCCTTACCTGCATCCCACGAAGTGGGTATTCACCCACAAAAGCTCATGCTCCAAAACGTCTGTTAGTCTATAAAGTGCCACAGGATTCTTTGCTGCTTTTATAGATCCAGACTAACATGGCTCCCCCTTTGATACTTGATACCCTTACCTGGCGGTCTGTTAAGGAATGAGGGACCCGTGGTTCCAGCCCTGGCTTGGAGATTGAAGTTCAATTCAATGCTCTGCCATAGATCATTGTGCACGTCCCTCAGGCTCAGATCCCCAAAGGAATTGATTCCAAAGGGAGTTAGGTGCCTGAAGATCTCTGAGTGCACTCAAAGCCTCTGCATATTGCTTGACCCACAGCCTGTTCCCTGTACTCCAGCCCCACGCCCCTCCATGTGGCCTTGTCACCGATCATGGGCTCATGCAGGTCATCCAAGCTGTTCCACACTCCCTTTCTCCAGCTGCCCTTCAATGCAAAAAGATCAGCTCAGCTCTCAGGGCCTGCTCCAGCTTTTTTGCCACCCCAAGCGGCAAAGAAAAATAAAACTGATTGAGCTGCTGCCGAAGTGCAGCCGAAGAAGAAAAAGGGGAGTGAAGGACCCGCCACTGAATTGTCGCCGAAGACCCGGACATGATGCCCCAAGAACGGATGGAGTGCTGCCCCTTTCTATTGGCCACCCCAGGCACCTGCTTCCTTCCCTGTCAGCCTTGCTCAACCAGAATCCGGGTCCAGCTGGAGTCAGAACACCCAGGCTGCTCCATGCTATCCAGAGGGAGCCCATAGAACCTTAACTGATGGGTCTCGGGGGGCCTGGTCCCAGTGTGGAGCAAGGACCTGCCCATGTGGGTCCAACTGCACAATCCGGGCCTGCGTCAGGGGACACTGCTCCTAACTCAGACAGTGAGCTCCTGAGGAATGTTTTAATAGCCAGGAAATAAGCTGCTGGTTTCGTTAGAAGGCCCCAGTTTAACGCTTCCCCTGCAGCAGTGGAAACAGAGACACATGGTCTCAATCTGTAGCTCTCACTGCTTTGCCCCAGCCTCAGCAGCACTAAACTACCCTAAAGAGGCAGCCAGATCCCCCTGACGGAGACTCCTTGGATAGCCACCTGCTTCTCCAACTCTGTGTAGAGGGAATGGAGGATGCAGGAAGAGGCAGGATAGTGCACGGTCCTTGGCCAGCACAGGGATCTGTGTGAGATTGCTGCCATCTCATAGAGACCACTGTGCTGCTTATGCCTAAAACACTGTAGGCTGCTCTAAATTACACCAGGTGGGCCCAGGCCAATCCAGAACTGACAGAGTACAGAGGTGGCTTAAAGTCACCTCCGCTGACCAGCTCTACTCAGCTACCCCCAGAACTGCATCGAGGAGTTTAGTCAGGTGAAGAAGGGTCAGAATTGTACTAGTAGCATTAATTTCACACTACACACACAGACTGACAAAAAAATAATTCCATTGATAATAAATCAAAATGCACAGACAGGCAAAGTAAGAAAAATGCTGCTTGAAAACTTGCTAGACGCCAAACGTGGTGATTTACGACTATTAAGCCAGGCTCCTTACAAATGGACTAGGAAAGGGAGAGTCCTTGTTGATTTAAAGATATTTACTTTGTCTACTTTACATGTGCTGTTTACTGTTACCTGAAATTGGGCCAGCTAGTGAGCTTAGGGAGGACTAATGACCCACCAGAGTTTGGCAGAAAGCAGCACGTTTATTATACTGATAGCTAAGCTGAAAAGAAGGGGGTAGGTCACACTCACACTCGCACACTCACGCTCCCAGGACAGACACAGCACTGGAGATGTCAGGATCATTCAAGGTAAGTGTCCCACAGTGCAGTGATGGATGATGCGATGGAGGTCAGTCTTCCCGAGGCACAATAAAATGCAATGTGGCGAACCACTGGCCAGGTGGTCCGGGTGAAGGGCCTTCACGGGAGGTACAAGCTTGTGAGACTCCTGAGCACATGGCCCCTTCCCCTTTTAAGGGCCTGCTCCTCATGGCCTGAGACTAGAGATGACCTGGCTGCGTCTGGTTGGCCACACTCCACCTCGGGCAGCGTTCATGCATTGGGTGTCTGATCGCTGCCTAATCAGAGTCCCAGACACCTTGTCTACCTGGGAGCTCTTCTTATCTTCCAGCTGCTCAAGCAGCCCATCCATCCCACAAGCATTCCGGGAGGGGGAAAGCCACTTCAGAGGTATTCAAAGAGGGTGAAGAGACAAAAAGGGGGGGAAAGGTGTGACAGACCTTTTGAACATACAGTTTATACAGAGCATAGTCATACTTTTAGCCACGATGGGTAAGGAATGGTGCCCCTAGCCTCTGTTTGTCAGAGGGTGGAGATGGATGGCAGGAGAGAGATCACTTGATCATTGCCTGTTAGCTTCACTCCCTCTGGGTCACCTGGCATTGGCCACTGTCAGTAGACAGGGTACTGGGCTGGATGGATCTTTGGTCTGACCCAGTCTGGCCATTCTTATATTCTCATACAGAGCATACAGACCATTGCTGTTCCTACAACACTTACAATTGGTGTTTTAACGGTTCACAAAGCTTTAACTTTTTGAATCTCAACCTCGACTCTCATTAAGTTATTGTCTCCTCTCCCTCCATTAATTTCCAGCAACTGTGAAAATTTAAATAGCTAAAAAAGGCTGAAAAAATAAACCTCAATATGATCCGTCAAAATGAAACAAAACTAAAAATCAAATTCTGCCGAGACGAAGTTTAGCGCTAGGGCGCTGACCAAGAAGTCAAACTAACAAGACCGAGACATTGAAACTGACTTTTTGCCCTGCCCTTTACGAGTCAGGCCCTCGGAAATCATGAGACTGGCTTAAAAATCATAAGATTTGGAAGATAATCAATGGGGAGGGGGGAGAGTCTTTATCTGCCCCCCAGTGCTGGAGCCTTTGAGGTTTATGTTTCCAAGCTTTTCTCTGCCCCCCGGAGAGCTAGAGACATTTTTTCTTTTTGAAAACAAAAGACAAGGGAAAGGCAAGGTGACCCGAGGAACTGGCTGTAGCAGGAGCTGAGTGAACTGGACATTTATTACAATTCTTCTGGTTTCTTAGCAATCTCGGGCAATATTAGCGAGGCAAAGAAGGCGAGAACTGTGTCTGAGACATTGGCTCATCGCCTTGACAGCTGCCCTCCAATGGCGCTTTCAAACACGAGGTTCCTTTTAGGCAGAACATTATCCCGTGTGCTCGCTGCGGAGGGCGCGTCACTCCTGGGCAAGGAGAAATGGAGGCGGCTAAATGCAACGAGACTGAGCAGAGCAGGGATGAGTTATTGCTCCTTGTGTCACTGTCACAGAGGTTTAGGCTCCGGGGCTTTGAGAGCCGGGAGATACAAGTCCCTGCTTTGCTGTGTCTCGGCTCTGCCAGCTGCTTAAATGGATGTGGTGTAGCTATTAAGGCAGCTCATGTCGCAGCAAGGCTCTTTGACAATATCATGCACACTGAGTGCTTCTCGGGTGTCTTTGCTCAAGCTCACTTACCCCACCTCAGCCTTCATGTTATTCTGAGCTATCAGCCGGAGCAGAAGGGACGGTCAGACGGGGAGGGAGGGAGGATTTTCCAACACAGCAGGCCTGTGCAAAGCCTGGGTGCTTTTTATTTGTCCTTAGTTTGCCTTGAATGCTGGGGGTGTATGAAAGGATCAGAGTGAAACTTGGAGGAACTCCCCCATGAAATGCAGTTCCCCATGAGCGGACGGCCCGGTCCGGTGAGCCCCGGCGCCCCAGCAGAGCAAGTCTCAATAACTAGCCTGTCTAAAGAGGAAGATCAGTTTCAAGCAGTGGAGAAATGGGGCTGCTCTTGCTCTGGCCGAATCCCACCCTGCCCCTCACATCCCTCCAGGACCGGCCTTAGGTGCCCACCGTCCCCAGTTGTCGCTCCCTGATCCCCTCTCTCCACCAGGTCCCCATGATCTTCTGTCCTGGAATTCACCCCAGAGCCTTCTGCACAGGCTGCGGAAGGAAATGCCTTAGAGCAGAGGTGGGCAAACTATGGCCCACGGGCCACATCCGGCCCCTGAGCTCGTGCCCTGGGAGGCTCGTCCCTGGCCCCTCCCCTGCTGTCCTCCCTCCCCGGCAGCCTCAGCTTGCTCGCTCTGCTGCGGGTGCAAGGCTCTGGACGGCGGGGCTGTGAGCTCCTGGGGTAGCACAGCTGCAGAGCCTGGCCTGACTCAGTCTCTGTGCTGTGCTTTGCATGGCTGGTTCCAGCCAAGCGGCTTGGCTGCTTGTCCTGGTGCAACCGTGCCGCCAGCCACCAGTGCTCCAGGCAGCATGGTAAGGGAGCAGTGGGAGTTGAACAGAGGGTAGGTCAGGGGCCGGGCGTGTGGATAGGGGTGGGGGCAGTCAGAGTATGGGGCACAGGGGGGTTGAATGGGTGTGGGGGTTCCAGGGCGGTCAGGGAGAAGGGGGGGTTGGATGGGGCAGTGGCGGGGCATCTGGGGTGGTCTGGGAACAGAGAGCGGGAGGGGTGGATGGGGCAGGGGTCCCGGTGGGGGCATCAGGGAGCAAGAAGTAGGAGGGGTCATCTAGGGGGCAGGGGCCAGGCCATGCCTGGCTGTTTGGGGAGGCACAGCTCCCCCAACCAGCCCTCCATACAATATCTGAAAGCCGATGCAGCCCTCAGGCCAAAAAGTGTGCCTGCCCCTGCCTTAGAGACTGGCCCAAAACACTCTGGGGGTTCCATTCCCTTCCCTGCCTGTGAGTGGACAACAGAAGATGGATCGCACAGTAATTGCCCTGTTCTGCTCATTCCCCGTGAAGCACCTGTCATTGGCCATTGTCAGAAACTGATTTTTAGTTTTTTACTAAAATGAAAAGAATAAATCAAAAACCCCAGAACATTTTGACCAAAAGGAACATTTTTTTTACAAAAATGCTCATGTTGGTTAAAAAACCATTTTTCATTGGAAAAAAAAAAGAAATCTTTTGATCATATGTAATTTATATATCCAGCAGCACCCTGGTTAGGTGTGTCCAGTCCCCTCTAGTGGACCATTCCCACAGGATAACACTCTACTATTGCTGCCAGCTAATGGAGTTCCTTCCTTAGCTCAGGTGATAGAAAGAGGTACATTGGTGTTAGAGATCCTGGGGAATCCCCTCTGGTGGGGATTATTATATGTATGTGTTTGTCAGGCACTCCAATAACCCCAACAATGGGCAGGATATTGTTATGACAGGTGTCATCAAGTGGCACTGTTACACACAATCTTCCAGCTTATTTTTCTTAGCATGCAAGCAAGTTTTGACACCTGGGAAGACATGCTGTGCAGTTGTTAGTTTGGAGTATATAAATGTCTACATTTTGGCAGTTGGGGAAGGGAGGGAGCTGTGTGAGCAGAAGGAGCATTTGCTACCCGCTGTGGGCTTTGATTAGAGTAAGTTCTTGAGGCAGAGCTGCTCCTGGAGAAATAGATGTCAGGCTGAGATTCCCAGGAGAAGAGATTGCCCTGCATGTTGTTTGACCATGCTCTGTTCCAGGACTAGTGTGTGTATAAAAAAAGTAAGGAACGCTTAGAACATACCCAGACTCCACCTCACTGATTTCTCCTCTGCTGGGAAGTTGAGGTGGAAGGCCCTGGACATCTGCTACTGCTCACCAGCAGGGCAACCCTGGTATGAGAACAGGACACTGGTATCAGTAGAAAGGGCAACAATATAACTACCTAGACAGATGGGCCCTACCTGCTTAGCATATGCCTAATGTAACCCTTGCTTCCAGCTGCCAGAAGCCCATTCCAAATCCTTGTCTACGCTCAGAGTGGCAAACCCCAGAGTAGCTGCTCTGATTTCCATTTACACCAGGCTGATTTGGGTTTCCTTTAAGTCGAGTGGAATCAGGTTTAAGCTAATCTGAAATGAGCTGCTTTTAACCTCAAATCAGAGCAGTCCCACAGGGCTTGCATAGGAATGAAACTGGATTTAAAAACTCCCACCTTTAAACAGCTGCAATTCCTGGTCAGGCCCCAGAGACTCTTCCCCCACCCTCCGAAGAGTTTGCCAGGGTGCCTTGCTTTTAAAGGGTTGATAAAGCCAGTGGGTCCGGTTTGGGGCATAGGGGTTGGGAACAGCTCTGTGCTCCCTGGAAAGGGCTGGCCTGAGGGAAATGAAGCTAAGATGCCTTCTTTCTCTTTCTGTCTCACTCTGATTCTCTTGCTCTGTGTCTTTCCCCCCTGCCTCTCCACTCCTTTGTTCCCTCCGAGGAGCAGGCCATGTCTGTCTCTGGCACTGTTACAGGCCTTCAGGAGTGCAGCGAATTGAGCAATAACAAGGTGCAGGTGTAATCAATCTGCCAAGGACAAGAAAGCTTTTAGCCCTGGAAATCTCAGCTACAGACACATTAGCTGGGCTGACGGCCTCCTGGAGGCGGATTAGGTTTCAGCTCGGTTGTTTGCATTTCAGGAGCCCAGCGCTCGCCCAGTTCTGAGCCTTATTACATGGAAAATGCTTTAACCTCTATCCACGTGCTTTGGCCGGCAGGGGAGGTCTTGGGGGCTTTAAACAAGGGATAGGAGGGGGATTTTCCTGCTCGGAGAAAGTATGAATTCTCTTAATAAACCACCTTTTGTTCAGCCTCTGTAATGGTGCCAGATCCCACAGCTAGCTGGGAGAGAGACTGTCCAGCAGGATCATGCTATTTCCACAGGAAAAGTTAGCCTCAGAAAGGTTTCTTGTGATGAGCAAGCCAGCTTAGAAAGTGACCAAGGGCTCTGTCCTGTGGGGAAACTGAGGCTACACAATTCTCAACAGACTGGCTGCCCCACAGCTGGTTAGGGCCCCATTCAGAACATGCTGCACATAGACACAGTCAGCTAGCAAGAGATCAGACAGCAGAGCTGGGAGTAGAACACAGGTTTTCTGACTCAAGGCCTTGGCTCTGCTCCCAAGGGCCACCTTGCTCTTCCTAACTTGGAGTCTTGGCCAGTATTATCCTTGTCCTCCATCCCTTCAGTGCTGCACTAACTGCTTGTATCTCTTCAGCATAGGGCCTGTCTTTCAGCCCAATGGGCCCCTCATCTTGGTTGAGGCCCTCTAGGAGCAACCAGGAGTGGCGCCAGGGTTTCTGGTACCCTAGGCAGAATTCGGGGGGTGGCATTGTGTGCGCTCACCACGGGGTGCGCAACAGCTTCTGGTTCCGCTCCCGTTGTGCCGCCAAAGAGGGACCCTCTGCCGAAATGCTGCAGGCGACAGCGGCAGTCATTGAGCTGCTCAATTGCCTGCCGCTGTTTTCTGCGGCACGTCGGCAAAAGGTTCTTCTTCTGCGGCGCGACGGGAGCGGAACCAGAAGCTCCCGTGCGCCCCGTGGGGAGCGCACAAAATGCCGCCCCCCCCGAATCCTGGCACCCTAGGCGACCACCTAGGGTCGCCTAATGGAAGCACTGGCCCTGGGAGCGACTGTGATACAAATATCAAATAATAGCAGCATGGACTGCCTCCCGTCTCAAGATCTCCCAACTTTTATGTACCGCGGTCAGTCTTTTCCATCTACTAAGACCTTGCGATAGGACAGTGGGATAGAATGGACCCCTGTGTTCACACCCTACACACAACTGTAATAATTGTTGTACCAGGCATGTCTTGTAAGTTGTCATAGAATCATAGAACATCAGGGTTGGAAGGGACCTCAGGAGGTCATCCAGTCCAACTCCATGCTCAAAGCAGGACCAATTCCCAACTAAATCATCCCAGCCAGGGCTTTGTCAAGCCTGACCTTAAAAACCTCTAAGGATGGAGATTCCCTCACCTCCCTAGGGAACCCATTCCAGTGCTTCACCACCCTCCTAGTGAAATAGTGTTTCCTAATATCCAACCTAGACCTCCCCCACTGCAACTTGAGACCATTGCTCTTTGTTCTGTCATCTGCCACCACTGAGAACAGCTGAGCTCCATCCTCTTTGGAACCCCCTTCAAGTAGTTGAAGGCTGGTATCAAATCCCCCCTCACTCTTCTCTTCTGCAGACTTAATAAGCCCAGTTCCCTCAGCCTCTCCTCATAAGTCATGTGCCCCAGCCCCCTAATCATTTTTGTTGCCCTCCGCTAGAATCTCTCCAATTTGTCCACATCCTTTCTGTAGTGAGGGGCCCAAAACTGGATGCAATACTCCAGGTGCCATGGGAACTGAACTGGCACTTAGAATCATAGAATCCTAGAATATCAAGGTTGGAAGGGACCTCAGGAGGTATCTAGTCCAACCCCTGCTCAAAGCAGGACCAATTCCCAACTAAATCATCCCAGCCAGGGCTTTGTCAAGCCTGACCTTAAAAACCTCCAAGGAAGGCGGTTCCACCACCTCCCTAGGGAACCCATTCCAGTGCTAGTGCTAAGAACAGTCTATATCCATTAGTCTAGTTACCATCTGCAAACTCATAATTTGCTGGTCAGCATCATCCTGATAAAATGTGTGTGGCAACACTGTATGTAAATCAGTGAGATGCCCCTGTATGGTGTTATTAACCCCTGTTCCAAACCCCACCGCCCTGCCCAAACTGAGGTCAGCAGACAGGTCTGTCCTACCCAAAGGAACATGGGCTCTGCTTTATTTGCATTTAAGCAGCAAACAGGGTGGTCAAGCAGGAAGGGGAACAACGAAAGCTCAAACAGTTGAGAAAAGTCTGCAGGGAACATCCTTCCCCATAGACTCTTTGTCTCCTAGTGCCCAGCTGGAAATGTCTTTCAAGAGAGGGGCTGAAACTCTAAAAAGGAGAGACAAACACCCCAAGGCGCACACACACACACCCATCACACACACGCACACCCACCCACCCATCGCATTCACTGCACCTGAAGTGACAAAGCAGGAACTCACCGGACTTTGGGAGATCAGTCCTGACCTACAGGGTTTGGTCAGCTGCTGAGGGCATGTGGGGGGAAAACGTTGTTTGAATCTGATATTGTTTGTTAAGTTCGGTATTAGTAACCATCATATCGTTATTTGTCTTGTAACCATTTCTGATGTTTATGCCTAGTTACCTGTACTCACTTAAAATCCATCTCGTTATAATTAAGAAACTTGTTTTACCTAATCCAGTGTGTTTAAACTGGTGTGTCTGAATTACTATTTGAGCTAAAGAACTGGCATATTATTCCCTGTAAGGAATGATGGACTTAAAATATTCTATGCTGTCCAGGAGAAGGCTGGGCAGTACAGGGCCTACCTTTCTGTGGGAAAATCTGGGACTATACAGGTGCTGGGGTCACTCTGCAGAATAACCAAGGCTGGTGAGAACCAGCATGTAACCCCAGTGTGGCTGGCAGTTACACAGACTGTGTAACAAAGATTGTGGTTTGCAGGCTGCTTGGTTGTTCCGTATGAGGAGAGAGGAATAAAACTGGGACTTTTCAGCTTGGAAAAGAGACAACTAAGGGGAGATATGATTGAGGTCTATAAAATCATGACTGAGGTGGAGAAATTAGATAAGGAAGTGTGACGAACTGGGAAAGTTCTTAATGTTTTCTCTGACTGCTGTGTTGGTGCCTCAGTGTCCCCATGGCAGTTCTTAAGTATCTGGCAGAGCAAAGGGCCAGTGCACCTAAATGCCTGACACTCTGTCTCTTAGCAACTGATGGCCTGGGCCCCTCCTCTGCAAAGGTGCCAACTGAAGGTGTTGGAGACAAAGGGATCAGGTGACCTCCTGGCCCGGGAAAGGGGCTGAGCAGAGAGGAGGGGCTGGGAGGGGTTGTTAGTCTGGAGCTGGCTGGGGTCAAGGGTGGAGGGCAGACCTAGGGGGTCTGGCTCACGGACCCCCAGAATGGACCCGGCCGAGGGGTCCGATTCTCTGTACCTACAAGCTCTGTTTTAGACCCTGTTCCTGTCATCGAATAAACCTCTGTTTTACTGGCTGGCTAAGAGTCATGTCTGACTGCAAAGTGGGGGTGCAGGACCTGGTGGCTTCCCCAGGACCCCACTGAGGCAGGCTCGCTGTGGGAAGCGCCCGGAGGGGCAGAGGATGCTGAATGCTCCAAGGAGAGACCCAGGAGGTGAAGACGTGGGAGCTTCTTGCCCTGAACAAGTCTGCTCCAAGGGAGAGGAGGCTCCCCAAAGTCCTGCCTGGCTTGGTGGGGAGCAGTTCCAGAGCATCGCCCGGTGACTCCGTGACAGGAAGTATTGTTTACTCCTTCTCATAACACAAGAACTAGGGGTCACCAAATGAAATTAATAGGCAGCAGGTTTAAAACAAACAAAAGGAAGTATTTCTTCACACAACTCAGTCAACCCGTGGAACTCCTTGCCAGAAGATGTTGTGAAGGCCAAGACTATAATAGGGTTAAAAAAGAACTAGATAAGTTCATGGAGGACAGGTCCATCAATGGCTATTAGCCAGGATGGGCAGGGATGGTGTCTCTAGCCTCTGTTTGCCAGAAGCTGGGAATGGCCAACAGGGGACGGATCACTTGATGATGCCCTGTTCTGTTCATACCCTCTGCGGCACCTGGCACTGACCACTGTCGGCAGACAGGATACTGGGCTAGATGGACCTTTGGTCTGACCCATTAGGGCCGTTAGTATGTTCTTATGTTATGTGAGTGGCCCAGGTGGGAGCCACTTCAGCAAGGCATGCTAAGGCAGCCAAGGTTGCCGGACAGGGCTGACACAGCTGCTCATTTCTCTGAATTATACCCTGGTGTGTCACAGATGGGTCTTGAGTGCTCTGGATGACAGAAGGTTGGGGATCTCCTAGGGAAAAGGTGACAATGTGGCAAGCCTCCACCCCTGTACTGGCCTTTCTTGTGGGATGCTCCACCACGGATGCCAAAAACTGGACTCCTTCCTCCCCCATTAGAGGTGGCTCCTCTGGGTCAGGATTGCAGGATAGCGTGAGGAAATCTGGCTCTGATACTACCTGTGACCAATGAGGGGGCGTGTATCCCAGCACCAGGCTTGTCACAAGCCCTGAATTCCCTCCAGACATCCCCGATGTGCATTACTTTCCCAGCCCTGTGACCCTAGAAAGTATTTTCCCGTCCTCTCTGCTTGCTCAGATTCCCCGCACAGCAAGCGCCAGCGAAGGCAAACGTGTCTGTAACAGCATCTATTTTTCAAGTGGAGGAGGAGAGATGGATTTCAGCCTGGGTCAGACGCCTCCTCCCAAGCAGAATGTTTAGCCTTCAAATTCTTACTGTAAGTGTTATACTCCCTGGATTCCTCAGCCTTTGGGCCTCTCTCATCCCCAGCCCCCCTCCTCAGCTCTGGACCCAGCCGACCGCAGATTTCCTCTCCCACTGCCATGCGCTTGCTTCTGGGGTTATTTCTTTTAAAGGGACCCTGTCAAGATAAAACCCATATAACTCAAGAACAGCTGGATGGATTTCACTCCCAATAATTGCCCTGT
Organism: Gopherus flavomarginatus; assembly: GCF_025201925.1. Lineage (NCBI taxonomy): Eukaryota > Metazoa > Chordata > Testudines > Testudinidae > Gopherus > Gopherus flavomarginatus. The sequence continues at coordinate 285,491,041 of NC_066619.1, read as the reverse complement.
GGACTGAGACCAAACAGGCAAATTCCAGCACAAAAGGAGAATGTTTGGGGGCCACAAGAGAGTGGAGACAAGAAATCTGTATAGACTCTTAATGACAGAGGTCCGAGAAACTATACTAGTTTAATAACCCATTTTCTTGCCTATGCTATTAACAGCTCTTTAGATTATTAGTAATTATTACAGTAGTTTCTAGCCCCAACCCAGACTGGATTCTCAGTGTTCTTAGCAAAGGAAACAGTCTCATCCCCTTTTACAGATGGGGAACAGAGGCAGGGAGTTTAAGTGACTTGACCAAGGTCCCACAGGAAGTCTGTGGCAAAGTGAGGCCTTGACCCTGGATCTGCTGGATCCCAGCTCAGTGCCTTAACCACAAAAGAATGAATTAATGGACGTGTCGCAATTTCTGCTGTTCATTTTCAGTCATTCATAGATTTAAGGCCAAAAGGTTCCATTCTGATCATCCAGCCCAACTGCCTGCACGACCCAGACCAGAGACTTCACTCCGTGATCCCTGCAACCAGCCTACCATCTTGTGGCTCAACTAATGTGTCTTTGAGAAAGAGTGCTTTGCATTCCACTCAGCTTTCCCGTGAAACTAACAGAGCTGCTTGGGGAAGTGTCTTATTTTCTGCAAGAAGTATTAAAGACAAACAAGTGTTTTTCATTTTTAATCAACAACATGGCAGAATTTTTAAAGGTGTTTGTTAAACTCAACCCCCCCTCCCTCACAAAAAAATAAAAACAAGTTTCTGACCATAGAAAAACAGAAAATATTTTGGGGGTTGGGGTTCCAAAATCAAACACTTCTGGTGTTCCACAATTGAAAAGCTTTCAGGTTTGGAACGCTGGATGAAATCCCAGTAAATTACCCCCAAAATGAAAATGTTCGTGACAATTTCCACTGTGTCAAAAAGCCATTTGGGATCAAGAGAGTTTTGTCGACAGTTTTTGCGACTGTCTCTTGAAAAGAACGAGAAAGCCAGTCCCATTGGCATCAGTGCCTCGTTCTAGTCGTTTTCAGCTCTCGAAGGTGAGCGTGTCCGGAGGTGGGGGGAGGGGGCAAGGGGCAGTCTGGCGATGGAGAGTGTCCTTTTCTTTAGCGCTGCAGATGTGAGGAGGTGAAGGAGAGTTGCAGTGTTCATTGGGCTAGGTCAGAATGAAGGCATGTTGGCAGGCTCCTGTGCTGTGGGGGAGAGAAGTTACGTTTACTCTGTGACTAGCTAATGGAGTTCAGTCTCTGGGGGAAAGGACAAGAAGTGGATTTCAGAAGACGAGGAGTATGGATCAAGGAGGAGAAGAGTCTGGTAATCAGGGTGCTACTGTGGGACTTGGTAGGCCCAGGGCTGATGACATTGGTAGGAAGCCGGTACAAATTACCAGGGCCTGGCGATCCAGAAGAGGGCCTGGGGCCTGGCTTCGTCGGCCCTGTTTAGCCGGTCCGCCCTTGCAGGTGGGGAGGGGGGCAAAAAAATTTTTTTCCCAGGGCCCGAACCTGCTCTTGGTGGCCCTGGGTAGGCCTGGTTAAAATTCCCACCTCTGCCACAGACTCCCTGTGTGACCCTGGGCTTGCTGGAGGATTCTCTGCACCTTGAAGTCTTTAAACCACGATTTGAGGACTTCAGTAGCTCAGACACAGGTCAGGGGTTTGTTCCAGGAGTGGGTGGGTGAGATTCCGTGGCCTGCATTATGCAGGAGGTCAGACTGGATGATCATAATGGTCCCTTCTGGCCTTAAAGTCTATGAGTCTTTGAGTCTATGACTTTACCCCCCAGATGGCTTCAGCTTCAATCTAGGTCCCCCTCTTCCTCAGACACACGCGTCTCCACTTGACAGTGGCACTTTTGGAGAGTCGACCGTGTTGTTGCCCAGTGACGCCCTTCGTCTTGGAGCGACACTGGCAACTACCTGTTGACTTTAGATCTTATTCCTTGAGCTGCGAGCAGGCTCGACCCAGGAGAGTCGTGCCAGAGGCTTCATTTGTGCACGAAAGGCCAGAGTGGGGAGCGAGGAATCCCAGTTCACGTGTAGATAAACTGAAAAGGAATTGCTGAAGCTAGCTACTCTCAGGCAGCGTGTTGATGTCAAATTGGTCACTCGCCTGAACAGCCAGCTCAGCAATAACCTCCCAGCAGAATCGTAGAAATCACAGAACCGTAGGACTGGAAGGGCCCTCAAGAGGTCATCAAGTCCCGACCCCTGCATGGAAGCAGGACTAGGTATTATCTAGAACATCCCTGACACCCCTGCCCACGCCCATTGAGTTCCGAGTGCCCAGCACTCCTGAAAATCAAGCCCTAAGCGTGTCAAGTTATGGATCCAAAACCCAAACAGCTCAGATTACCGGACACCTTTCAAAACCTGGGCTAAGGTGACTTGCCAGAGGACACTGTGTAAGATCCACCATCAGAACTCAGGAGTCCTGCCTCCCAGGCCAGTGCTCAGATCATATCCTTTTCCCTTCTTGCAAGGAGGAAAAAACCATAACACACAATGCAGCAATGGCCAAAGTGTGAAATGCCCTTTTCGGTTCAGTTTTCACCAAACAGCTTAGCAGCGATCGGACGACGAACGTTGTGAACATCAGTGTAACCGGGGTAGGATTGGAGGCTAAAACAGGGAAAGAACAAGTTAAGAATTACTCAGACAAGTCTTCACTGCTCAGGGGCCAGGCTCCACCTGTCCCTTCAGCTAATTGACCAACAAGCTTGAGCGATGCTTGGTCAGTTCGGCAGCCTCCCAGAGACAGGGATCTGCCCAGCTGCCAGGGCAAGTCGTCTGCCACCCGCAGAGCGGTTACTCACAGCTGAGTATGTCAGGCCCAGGCAGCTCTGCCTATGGGCAGCTCTGGTAAAGCATTGCAAGCTTGGTCTACCCCTCCCACCCCCCACTCTCCCAATCCTGGGCTCCCCCCCGCCCAACACCTCTGCAGAGGCCCCTCAATCCATCCCACAACCCTCCTGCTACAAAGACTGCTCCTGTCTTGGAGCCAGGAGAGCTGCCGTCACTTCTGCACAGGCCTCATGAGGAAGAGGCTCAAGAACCACTTTTTCTGGGCTGTCGGGACAAGCAGTTTTTGTCTAGGGATTTACCCACTTCCTGTCTCCTCAGCACACACAGTGGGCAGCAGGGCCAGGCTGTGGTGTGCCATGAGGCCCCTAAAGCTCACGGGGTCTATGCACTGAGGGAGAGGCTACAGCCTCTCCTATCGGCTGCAGGTTTGGAGATACAGGTCCATTCCAGAGACATGCAGGTGATGAAAAGCCTTTTGCAATAAGCAGGGAGAAGCAGGGTGGAATTATCCTTCCTGCCTGTGCTGGGCTTGGGATCAGCGCACCAGGGGCCCTGATTTCTCAGCACAACTTTCCCCCAGAGAGTTGTGATTAAGCATACCCTCTGCTCTCTCCAAAGCCGTACTGCGTGCAAACCTCCCAGGGTTCCTCTGCCGAGTGCACAGAGGGCTGCCAAGAAAAATATTTACCCACCGTCAGAGCTCTCCAGGCTGAGCTGCCCTTCCCAGCTCCTGTGGGGATGGGGGGTGCGCGTGGAGGGGAGGTCACATTCCTACAGCTTCATTGTGAATTTCAGCTTTGAAAAGCTCATAACGAAAGCTTCAGAGCCACCAAGTTCCAGCCGGTTTTGTATGGAACCCGTGGTGCAGCCCAGGTGAGCTTGGGAATCCCTGGAAAAATAAGATGTGCAGTGACACGGCTTTAAAAAGCAAAGCACGTTTAGGGGAAGGAACCTAGAATCACAGGAATGGAAAGGACCTTGAGAGGTCATCTAATCCAGTGGCTCTCAAGCTTTCCAGACTGTCCCCCTTTCAGGAGCCTGATTTATCTTGGGTAGCCCCAAGTTCCACCTCACTTCAAAACAACTTGCTCACAAAATCAGACATACAAATACCAAAGTGTCCCAGCGCATCATTACTGAAATATTGCCGACTTTTGCATTTTTAACTGCATAATTATAAAATAAATCCATTGGAATATAAATCTTGTACTTACATTTCAGTGTATAGTACATAGAGCAGTATAAACAAGACATTGTGTGAAATTGTAGTTTGTACTGAATTCGCTAGTGCTTTTGATGTAGCCTGTTGTAAGACTAGGCAAATCTCTAGATGTGTTGATGTCCCCATGGAAGAGCTCTGCCTGCCCTTGTACCTCTTGTTGAGAACCACTGATCTAGTCTAGTTCAGTCTCCTTGTGGCAGGACTAAGTATTATCTAGACCATCCCTGACAGGGGTTTGTCCAACTGGCTCTTTAAAATCCCCAGTGATGGAGATGCCACAACCTCCCCAGACAATTTATTCCAGTGCTTAACCACTCTGACAGGAAGTTTTTCCTAATGTCCAACCTAAACCTCCCTTGCTGCAATTTAAGCCCATTGCTTCTTGTCCTAGCCTAAGAGGTTAAGAAGAACAATTTTTCACCCTCCTCCTTGTAACAACCTTTTATGTACATCTGTCTGTCTATAGTCACATCCTTAGAGTACCGGAGCCCAGAGGCAGAGATTTGGATGCCATGGGGAAGCTGGCTGCTTGGCAATACTTTGTGGGAGTGTGTGTTGTGTGGGAGTCTGCACATCCATGAGGGTGCTTGTGTATGTTCATACACATGAGGATGGGGGCTATGTGTAGAGATGTGAAGATCCTGAAAAAAACAACCTGCAAATTTGTAGGGGGAAAAACAATTTTTTCTGTGTTTTTTCCAAGGCCCCCCAAAATTGGAAATTTGGGGGGAAGCTGAAAAGAAACTGCTCTGTGAACTATTTTCTCTCCAAATGAGCAATGAAAGAGGAAGAAAAGAAGGAAAAGCTTCAGCTAGGCTAGCATTTCCAAGAATACATTTGTAGCTGTTTCAGTTATTTTAAGCTGAGAGTGGGTGACAGGGGTTGGATCACTTGATGATTCCCTGTTCTGTTCATTCCCTCTGGGGCACCTGGCACTGGCCACTGTCGACAGACAGGACACTGGGCTAGATGGGCCTTTGATCTGACCCAGTCTGGCCGTTCTTGTGTTAAGTGGGAGGGCTAGTTTTGACTGTAGTTACAGCACTTACTCTATGTCTGATGACAAAGCACTGTTAAAGAGTCTGGGGTTGCTACTCAGAAGTTTGGATATATACCTGCATTTACTGTCGGTCCTTAATAGTGCGCTCTGTTAACTACATTATTCGGACGCTGATTTTCCGAGCTTTTTCTCTGGAAACATGAGTTTCTTCTGTAGCTGCCTGAGAAAGTCAGGTCAGGTCTATTTACACACATTTCTGAGCCCAAAGGATATAAACATCCGTGTTTACAGCAATAGCGATGCTTTCTAATTTCAAGATTTAATATTTTTTTCCTATTTGCCAACAGGCGAAAAAGAGAAAGGCTCCAAAGTACCTTAGCGTGCAGCTGCAGACCTATCCCTTATTATTCAAATCAACACTACAGAATGTATACAGATTTATTCCATAAATGTACCCCCCTGCCCCACTCCCCCTTCCTTCCTGGGTTACTGGGGAGCAGGCAACGCTCACCTGTGTGCCCAGGCACCTGACGGAGATACAGAGGATCCCAGTGGCGAAGTTGGATAGGTGGGAATCCTCTAGCCCCCCCCTTTGCTGCAGTCCATTTACTTTTATAAAGAAAATTAACCTTGGCATTGCCTCCACCTGGCGGGGCCCTATGCACTGGGAGGAATAAACCTGAGCTGATCTGTGCTATGGGTCTAAATCAAAAGAACCAATATACAGCCCATGTCCTCTTGGCTGAGGATTCACACGCCTTGACATAACTTAGAAAAACATGAGAGCAAAGAAAATGTCCCAGCCACTTTGAATCAGGAGCGGGCACTTCAATAAATCAGCCAGTGAAGGCAGTTCACAGAAATAAATGAAACTTCACCACGGTCCCTTCACATTGTCACCAGCGTCTCTGGAGTTACAGCTGAGGACAAGGGAGCGAACAACGAGCCCCAACCAAGCCATCCGCCCCTCTTCCTTCGGCAAGCCACAGGCCAGCCCCACTCCTCTGGCCACCACCAGCAAGCAGCTTGGTAATCACTGATAACCTGGCCTGCCTTTCCCTCAGCGAGTTCGGCCAGTCTGCTCTGTTGGGCTTCTCCCCTGGAGCTGGAGAACCAAGGGTCAGTCCTCCCAGAGCCACCTCCTATTGACCTGGCCTGGGCTTCCCCTCATTTGAACCCTTCCTCCAATCCCAACATGCCTTACAGCTGCAGCAGAGCGGGATGGCTCCAGCCCACAGCCCCTTCCTGTCTAGTGTGGGGTTTGTGCAGCCTGGCACAGCTCTTTACAGCCGCTTTATGGGATTTCGCTCTCTCCACTGCCAGGAGAACTGTATCTGAACAGGGAGGGTGGGTGGCTGCTTTAACTAGAGCAGGATAGCGAAAGCAGCAAATCTTTTCAGAGCAGACAAGTCAGAGGTAAACAGCAGGGCTGGCCAGGAAGCAAGAATTCTGGGGATCCCCCATCCCTACACTGATCACTGAGCTATTAGTCATTTTCACCTGCTGGAGCTGCTGCACCTTGTATAAATAATTACCTAGTCACTGGGCAAGGGAAAGAGAATCAGACCAAGCAGGGGTTTGAACGTGGGTCCTCGCAGTCCCTGAGCATGCCCGAGCTACCAGACTATTGGCCATTCTTCCGGAACCTGTTCCCCCTCGCTGGCATCGACCAGAGACTCCAGCCTGGACCTGAGAAACAAAAGTTTCATCCAAACCTCTGGGTTTCCATAAAAGTCCCAGTTCTGACGTATCATCTTTTTTCCAAAGAAAGGACATTCTGCCGAAAAATTCCCGACCAGCCAGAGCAAACTGGGCCCAGACTCTCCGGATTAGACTCTGAGTGCTTTGGGGTGGAGACTGTCTTTTTGCCCTGGGTTTGTACCTAATAACTAATAATGGTCTCTAATCGTTTCCATAGCTGGTCTGGAAACCACCTTTATTTCTCCTCTGGCCCTTTGAGATAGGGTGGCTGGAAGGGGACATAGCATCCCAGGTGAAGGCATCCGAGTGGCCTCCAAACAGTGTAATTGTTATTATTCTCCTTTGCTGTAAGCGACCAGGGCCTCGGGATTTGTGTCCCACCCCAGAGGAGCCAGGTTTCTAAGCTACCAGTTATTCCCTCTTCAGCAGAGAATTCCCACAGAGGGAGGGGACCAGGTGCATTTCTGCCATGCAGGATGGAAGCTCTGATTGATTCTTGCTCTTCTCCAGCACAGATCCCCTCCCCTGAATTCCTGAGATGCTCCCCTTATCGCCGTGGAATGCAAACCATTCCAGAGTCCACCCAGGAATCAGCAGAAAGCAGCCCTTGCCCAGCCACCTTGCCACATCTCCCCACTGCTCTTATTGCACCAATAGACTGGGAGTCTCCACTAGCCGTGGCATCTTCTCCTGAAGGGCTTCAGGAATCCTCCTGCATGAACTGTCAAGGCACCTCCCGTCGGTTCACAGCACCAGCACCCTGCTGCTTGCCGCGGTATCTGGGCCACTTTCTCTGGGCCTTCCCCAAACCCAGCTTCCCAGGCTCCAGCGTAGGCAGCGTGCTGCTGGCCACCTTCAACGAAACACAGACACACTGACTCCACCAGGAGCTAGTTCAGCCCAGCCCTCCCGCCATAGCATCGCTGGAGCCAGTCTCTTTTTCCTCCAGCCCCTGAGGTTCCATGGCTCACGGTGGGACCTTAGCCAAGCCACTGGTAGAACTGGGGTTGTAACTCAGGGCTACCAGCTCCCTGCTCCAGCCACTGCATCACCATCACAGCCTGCCCACCTTTCCCTGGTACATCTCTAAAGACCTGCCACCAGGTGTTGCGCAGACCCAGAATCCAAAGTCCACTGGTCAAGAGAGAGTCTGCAGCATATACTCCCCCACCCCCACCATGCACAAATATTCATGGGCAACATCACAAGGCAGCAAATGTTTAATGACTGGGCTAGAAATGGCATCAGGGTTTGGTTGCTGGTTTCATCTCAGTGTCTGGTATTTTCCAAGCACTGCAAGTGCATTACCCTGGTGTAACTAATCACCCTGTTATACCTTCCTCTGCAGCACTGTGTGTGGGGCACTGTCCAAGATGGGCTACTGGAGCAGATGGCCTGTGGGTGTGAGCCAGTATGGCAATGCCTGCGTTGCCTACTTGCGTGAATTTATCACGAGTCTCACCGTATTTGGTGGAATTTTTTTCCTTAAAGCCCCAACTCCTGGAATCAGGAGAGTTCAATGAAAGCTGAGATTCCCCCGTAAAAGGAAAAATGATTTCCTAGCCCTGCCCATTGTGGAGCAAAGGTGGAAAACGTGATCCAAGTGCCCCTGAAGGCTCAGAAATCTGACGGTAAATAAAGAGATCCCAAACTCTCATTTTTTAAACCTCGTGATTTGAAGCCAGTCTTCTGCTTTGTGGGGTGGGGAACGGACTCAGGATTTTGAGCACTTGGGGTTAGCAACATTGCTATCCTCATTTTACAGATGGAGAAACAGGCACATGAGGAAGCAAAGTGAGTTACTCAGGGCTACCTAGCAAGTCAGTGGCAGAGGAAGGACCAGCACTCAGGCCTCCCAGATCCAAGCGTGGCGTTCTAGGCACCAGTCCCGCTCCCCATGCAGCGCTGTGCTTGCAGGATCTGCAACAGGAAACCCAACGCCTGGGTTGAGGCCCAGCAGCCCAAGATGAATGGGAGCTTTGCTCCTGGGATTTAGCCACTTGAGGGAATTCACGCCGCCTTGAATCACAGCTGCCAGTCGCCCTGTTGTGCTGCAGCGGGTGGGTCCCCCATGTCTGGCAGGCTCTGCCCTGTCGTGTTCAATCACTAATTTCCCTTTCCCCAGAACTTCCTCTTTGCAGATGGAAAAGTCCCATCTGGAACGTGCCCAGTGGGGTCTAGGAAGAGGAACCGGGTGCTGCTGAAGCCTGGAGGCCACTCAGGCGAGACTGCGAGCAATTCCAACTACTGTCCTTTCTTTGCGACACAGGCCACCCAACCCCGTATTGCCCAATGGGTGCAGTCTGGCCCAGTGGTTGGAGCAAGAGTCAGGCCTCAGTCGAAGGGTTAACCGGACTTCAGTCAGCAGGCATAGCGGATGGTCAGAGCTGGGGACAGAGGTCAGGAAGGAGCTGGAGGCTGGAGCAGGTGCAGGCTGACGCTGGATGGAGCAAGAGCAACGCTAGAGAGAGTGGAGGCAGCGACAGGCCCAGGCCCATCTGCAGGCTAGAGAGCATTGAGCAGCCAGTATCAACCCGCTGATTCCTTCAGCCCATCAGGCTGTCTGGTGCAGTCAACCAGACAGCTTCTCTCAGGGCCAGCTGCGCTCATCAAGGCACCAGGAGTCTGAGGCCCCCGACAGATGTGTGGGCTGCAGGACATGGCAACATGGTCCTGGGGCAGCTGGAGCCTCCAGGCTCGTCACTATGAGCATGAGCAGCCTCTTGGTGATTACCAGCACAGCCAGCTAACTGACCACACTTGCGGTTCGATATTAAGAATGTTCATGAGACTCAGATAACCACGATCAGTGACGTCGCCGACCCCTCCCAGGCAGTGCAGCCTCCCCATGTCTTTCCTTCACTTGACCCAGATGTGTTTCCCAAAGGCCCCCTTAAACTAGCCAGCAGCTATTTACAAAGCACCATTTACGTCACTTTCAATGTAACTAGCCGGCTTGTGCCAGCTTTGTCCTTGGTGCCTCCCTGTACTTTCCCATCTTTTGCCTGAATATTAACTTCCTAATGTTAAGGGCAGGAAGGAGTGTTGCTGCCAACTCAGGGGAAATCTTTATCAGCCCTCGTCTTGACAGGTAAAGAGGAACGGATCACAGAACTAAAACTGAACGGTAGCTTAGGTACAAGTGGTCGTGACTTGATCCCATTTATAATGTGCAAGCAGAACAAAGTCCAGATCAGTTACATAGAGATGACTCAGGTAATTATAGACCTGTTGGCCTGCTGCCGATTCTGGGCAGGATAATGGATTGACTGCTACAGGAGCGGATCAATAAAGAATTAAATGAGGGTAAGAGAATTAATGCAGCTCAACATGGGTTTATGGAAAATAGCTCCTGTCAGACTAACTTGATATTTTTTTGGATGTGATTACGTTGGTTGATAAAGGTAACAGTGTTCACCACAGGCACCAGCTTCCTCCTTTCCCCGGGGGGGCTCAAACCCGCTTAGCCTCACACAACACCCCACTCTACCCCTTCCCTCAAGCCCCATCCATACCTGGCCTCTTTCCACCCCCGTTCCACCCCAGGCCTTGCCCCAACCCCACCTCTTCCCTCCCAGTTCTGCCCCCTCCCCCAAGTGCACCTCATCTCCACACCTCCCCCTTCCTCTCATCACCTACTGCACGCCACAGAACAGCTGATTGCAGTGGGCTGGAGGGACGGGTGAGGAGCAGGGGAAACTGGCTGCTGATGGGTGCTAAGCACCCCCTAAAATGGCGTTCACATCATATACTTAGAGGTGTTTGACTTGGTACCACATGACATTTTGATTTAAAAACTAGACCAATATAAAGTTAACATGGCCCACAGGAAATGGATTAAAAGCTGGTCTCAAAATGTCACTGTAAATGGGGAATCGTCATTTCATGGCTGTGCTTCCAGAGGTGTCCTTCAGGGGTCAGTTCTTGGCCCTTTGCTATTTAACATTTTTATCAAGGACCTGGAAAAAAATATAAAATCATCACTGACAGAGTTTGCAGAGAACACAAAAACTGGAGGAGAGGTAAATAAAGAAGAGGACTGGTCACTGATTTCGAGTGATCTGGATCGCTTGGTAAATTGGCACAAGCCAACAACATGCATTTTAATATAACTACATGTAAATGTCTCCATCTGGGACCAAAGACTGACGGCCTCACTTACAGGATGGGGGGCTCGATCCTGGGGAGCAGGGACTGGAAAAGCGTTGGAGGTCATGGCAGATAATGAGCTGAACATGAGCTGACACTGTGGCCAAAGGAGCGAATGAGATCTCTGGATAGATACACGGGACTGTCCAGTAGGAGCAGAGAGGTACTTTCCCTCTATTTGGCACTGGTGTGACCACTGCTGGAATCCTGCATCCAGTTCTGGTGCCCTCAATTCAAGAAGGACGTTGATAAGTTGGAGAGAGTATTCAAAACCGTCCCTTCTCCTGATAGACCCAAAGAGCTCAGGCCATTGTGCTCAACAAAAGTTAAGAGGTGACTTGATCCAGGGCCAGCTCTAGGCACCAGCCTAGCAAGCAGGCGCCTGGGGTGACAAAGGGGAAAGAGCGGCTTCCCGGATGGTCTTAGGGCGGCACTGCGGTGGCACGCCGGCAGCAGCTCCTCCGGCTCCCTCTTCGGGGGCGGCAGCTCCTCAGGTTTCCTCTTTGGTGGCAGCTTTTTTTCCCCCTTCGCTACTTGGGGCGACCCTGACTTGATCACAGTTAATTAATGTAACCCTTCTGCCAAGTGGATTCAGCGGCCGGGTTCAATATCTCAGGGCTCCTTTTCAACAGTACAACACAGAACCAGCTCGGGTCCCTACCCACTAACCTGGGAAATTTACACATCACCCCGGGCGCCTCGGAGAGGCAACACTTCCCCTCTCACAAGTGTAAGGGGACTGTTATCCCCTTACTAACATTCAGTGGGGGGGGTTGGTTGCTAGCTCCCAGCACTAAAAGGGGAGGGATCGATGGCAAATCAGGACCCTGAGACTGACAGTCCCTAGGAACAATGGCGAGAGGCCAATGCTCCAGGTCAGCCTAATCAATGGGACAGAAGGCCAGGATGGGTCCCGTCCTCCTTGTGAGCTGGAATTGCCTGGGTCAGGCAGAGTGCGGCCGAGCTAAGGAGAGAGCAGGGGCCCAAGCTAAGCTCCTGGGAGCAGAGCTGCAGCCCCAAAGCCAGAGAACAGCCCAGAGAGAGCGACCTGCCCTGGGAGGGGAGCTGCAGCCACCAGAGCCAGAGGGGCCAGACAAGCAGCCCAGGAAGCAGGTGAGAGCTGAGAGAGAGTCACAGAAGCAGCCTGCAGAGCAGACCTGCCCTGGGAGCGGAGCTGCAGCCACCGGAGCCAGAGGGGCCAGAGAAGCAGCCCAGGGAACAGATGAGAGCTCAGAGCAGAGTCACAGAAGCAGCCTGCAGAGCAGACCTGCCCTGGGAGCGGAGCTGCAGCAACTGGAGCCAGAGAGGCCAGAGAAGCAGCCCAGGGAGCTGGAGGCAGAGCAGCAGCAGCAGCCGTGCTGAGGCAGTGTGGAGCTGGGGCTGGAGCAGTCCGGAGCTGGGTGCGGTGAGCAGCTGGGGAGAGCGAGGGGGACCCTGGGCAGTGGGCCCAGCACAGGGAGACGCCTCAGCCAAGAGGCTCTGCAGGCCAGACTTGGAGGGGATCGTAACCTTGACAGAGTGGGGGTGACACTGGGGAGAAGGGTCCTGCCACCCAGAACCTGAGAGTGTGTGGTCACCGCCAGAGCAAGTGTCCAACCCGCAGCATCTCTGCAGCACAGCCAGGGCCTGAGAAGGAGGCCTGGGACCTACAAGGAACAGACTGTGAAGTGCCCTGATGTCCAGAGACACTGTTTGTGATGGTCCCTGCCACAGAGCAGGGTGATGTGTTTTCCTTTTACCTTTCCCATTTTTCCTTATTCTTTTTTAAAATTAATTGTTAATTAAATAACTTGTATTTGCTTTAAATTGTATGATGTGATCAGTGGGTTAGGGAGGTGTGCAGTGCAAAGAGAGTACCCCGGAGTGGGGACACCCTAGCCCCTGTCCTGGGAGACCACAGCAGGGTTGGGGGTTGAGCCCCCCAGGAATCCTGGGCCCAGCCTGTTGGGGTTACGAGGACTCTCCCAGACAGGAGAGTGGAAGGGGAGTCCTCGAGGGCAGGGAGGCCTCTGGATAAAGGAAGTGGGAGCGAGGACCCAGATCCTTTCGTTAGCCCACTTCACTGGGGTAGTGCAGAAGCCAGGAAAGTTCCCCACAATAGCGGGACCATTCCCCCGCTTACACAAGCACAAAGTCTGAGTGTAGAAAAGAAACTTTTAATGAAAGGAGGGAAGTCAGCTGACATTAATTAGGGAAAATGCCACAAGCAGGATTTATAAACATAAAACTGAGCAGGACGCCTACCTAGGGTGACCAGATGTCCCGATTTTATAGGGACAGTCCCGATTTTGGGGTCTTTTCTTATATAGGTTCCTATTACCCGCTACTCTGTGTCCCGATTTTTCACATTTGCTGTCTGGTCACCCTACGCCCACCCCAGAGTGCGTGGGGCAGACCTTTCCGCCTCCTGTCCTTGAGTTCCACAACCAAAAGTTCCTTTTCTGTGCCCCTCTCAGCTCCCTCTCCACACCCCACTCGTAGTGCGTGTCCTGGGTCAGTGAGGTCCAAGGGTTCAGAGGTGCAGCTCTGTGAGTTCCCCTCCCACTGAGGGAGGGAGAGAGGGAGGCACCTTGCTTGTTCTGCCATCCGAGTACTTGCTCTGGTGTCACCACCCTGTCGATCAGCTGCTGCTCCGCTCCGCTGGCCGCCCTGCCAGCAGCTGTGCTGCACATGGTCACCTCCTGCTGCCACCTGCTTCTCCACTGTGACCTCTGGGGGTCCATCTCTCACGGCTCCCCCCAGCTCTCAGCGATTGTCAGCTCTTAGTGGGGGAACTTTGCTGAAGCAGGCTGGGAGAAAAGGCTGTCCCACACCACTCAATTTCAGCTCCAGGAGCACTGAGCAAAACAAGACCCTAATAAAGTCTTAATTAGCTCTACCTTTGAACAGTGGGGAGGGGAAGGTTAAACCATGCCTGGGACTCTTAGGGCTGGTCTACACTTGGGGATAGCTGAAGTCGACGTATCTTATTTCAACTTACCTCCCGTCTTCATGGCGCGGGATTGACGGCCGCGGCTCCCCTGTCAACTCCGCTTCCGCCGCTCGGCCTGGTGGAGTTCCGGAGTCGACGGGGAGCGCAGTGGGGATCGATTTATTGTGTCTAGATGAGACACAATATATCGATCCAGCGGGTAGAATGGACGTACCCTTAGGTACGCCTGGCAAGGACACCTGTCCCCACCCCCTCTTACCCTTCACAGGGGTCTGGCATCCAAGCCCCCTACTCAGCAAATTCATTTCAGTTCAGGGCGGCCCCCTCCATCAGGACCAGCTACGTGCAGTTCTGCTCCACTTTACTCATACAATAAGGCACTTCCCCAGGGTCACTTCCCCCATTTCATCCCGGGGCTGCTGGCTTTCCTTTGGCGGTTCCTGTTATAAAGGTGCTGTCCCCGCTGAGCCAATGGTCACGTACCGCGGTGGGCTCAGGGCTTGCTGAAGCCCCCAGAACTTGCTCTAATTGTTCATAGAAGAGGCAGGTGGAAGGGGAGTTCCTGGAGGTGCGGTTACTCACTCTGCCTGTGCAGTAGTCGATTTCAAGCCGCTTGATTCGCTCTTTGTACTGATGGGCGGCCTGGTGGATTCCCAACACCGCAAGCTCCTGCAAGATTTGTTTGTACACCCAGTCATTTCTTGCACTTTTACTGGAGTCAAATGTCTTGCTTGTCTCGCACTCAGATTTACCAGAATTTGGCTGCGTCCCGATAGCCAGGTAGCAGTGCATTAGGGTCGGTATCTGTGTGTCCGTGGGTATAACTGACACAGGAAACTGATCAGTGGATTTTCAGGTGAGGGGGTCAGCATTTAAAGGAGTTAAATGCACAGCAGCTGTATTTGAACCAAGTAGGCTTGCTTCTGGACTGGTCTTGGGAATCAAATGGCAAGTTTTGGGGTAGAAGGGCTCAGATACACAGGCCCAGAGGCCTGTGAGACATTGGAGGAATTTCTGGACATGAGCAGGCTTGAGCTGCATTCACACTGCAAAATGACGGGACTTGTACCCAAGTCTTGATGGTTCTTGGTCCCACAAGAACTTGGGCTTGGACCCAGCCCTCTGGGTGGATCCTAGGATCCGGGTCCTGAAGGCTTGCAGACCTGATTCAGAAAGATTCATGTGTAGCTGCTCTGGGGGGTTGGGCTCAAATCTGCGGTGTAGAGACACCCTCGGGGCTGCTAGACTCCCCAGCAAGTGTTCTGCAAGTCCTCAGAGGCCCAGCTGGAGCAGGGAGCAGCTAGGGCAGGCCTGAGAGAGCCAGCTCCAGCGGGGGGCTGCAGGAGGTGGCAGGCTCCTTGCCACGGAGCTGCTAGGTGAAATTGACATTATTCTTCTGAATCAGGACAAAAGCAAATAAGAAAATACTGTCAAGTATCAGAGGGGTAGCCATGTTTGTCTGGATCTGTAAAAGCAGCAAAGAATCCTGTGGCACCTTATAGACTAACCGACCTTTGGGAGCATGAGCTTTCGTGGGTGAATACCCACTTCCTCAGATGCATCTGATGAATACCCAGGAAAGCTCATGCTCCAAAACATCTGTTAGTCTATAAGGTGCCACAGGATTCTTTGCTGCTTTTAAAGAAAATACTGAAACTTCAGGTGACTGCAAATCCTCGCGTTTCGGCCAGCTCTCTTCCCGAGCTGCTCAGGTAGAAATTGTTGTTTGGCTGCAGCCTGGCTGTAGTTTGTGGTTCAGGATTGAGAGCCCCTGGAGAATGAAGATTATGAACGGAGATCAAGTTCAGACCCAGCTGCCCTGAAATCTTGCAGCCAATCATGCAAGACTGCAGCTCAGCTGAGATCGTCCTCCCCCTCTTGCACTGGATGTTGTGCAAACACAGTGTAAGGAACAGTCCCTGCCCCAGAATGATCACAGTCTAAACAAATGCAGAGGCGGAGAATCACAGGCAGAGACAAATTAAGAGATTTATGCAAGGTCACAGAGCAGATCAGTAACAGAGCCAAAAATGGAACTTGGGTGTTCTGAATGCCAAGCCAGGGCACCGCCCACTAGACCACACTGCCATCCTAAAGTCAGGAGCAGCATCGCTCCTGACCTCTGCAGTCCTGGGATGCAGCTTCATTCAGTATCGTTTAATAAATGAATATCCTAACTCTGAATTTTCACATCAAACTCTGGAGCCAGCAGCGTCTCCTTTTAATGCTGACTCAGCACTCCTGGCCCATGAAGGCAGCTGACTCAGGTTTGATTCACACCCGACGCCAAGCAGAGGAGCTGCCCAGGATGTTGTAAGTTAGTTGCTACGGTTTGGAGCTTGAAAAGGGGGATTTCCCAGACATCCACTCCATTGGGGGGAGGGATAGCTCTGTGGTTTAAGCATTGGCCTGTTAAACCCAGGGTTATGAGTTCAATCCTTGAGAGGACGATTTAGGGATTGGTCCTGCTTTAAGCAGGGAGTTGGACTAGATGACCTCTTGAGGTCTCTTCCAATCCTAATAATCTATGATTTGCACTGGATTTAGAAGTGAAGTTGAGCCATAGAGTCCAGTAGTATGTGGATTTCCTAGGGAATCCTACAGGAGAAGTTAATGCCAATTCCCCTTCTCCAGGTATGTGAAAACCCAGCCTACTGAAGCTACGCTCTGAGGAGATGGTCATTGTCTGCTGATCACCTGTTACCAAAGGCCTGAGCTGTATGAAGAAACAGCCCGTCTGCCCTGGTTCCAGATCTAAGTCAGCTGAATGGGGAAAATCCAGGTGTAGGTTTGGAAGGACTAATACCTGCTATACCCTAGGCTGAGTTTGGGGGTGACTTTGGGGGAGCTTTCTGGCATGTGTGTGGGTTCTTTTATTGCTTCAATATGCTTTATCTGCAGTGCTTTTACCTTAGGAATGAATGTGCTTGCTTAGAAGCCGTTGGGTTGTAACATGCAGTTGTGGGCGATATGCTGAGTATAACCCTCAGAGAGAAAGCAAAGCACAGGTGGCAGTCTGGCTTGCTGGGGATATCACGGCGCACGGCAGGAGGTGTTCCGCTTTAAAATCCCCAGTCGGAGGGAGGGAGATATGAGGCTCCGTCCAAGAGAGGTGCCATCTGGGAACCAGAAACCAGAAGTGGGTGCCCTTGGTGAACCATGGAGGGGGAATACAGGCACATCAAAGAGCAAAGAGAAACAACTGCCCCCGACCATGGGAGAGAGACAGCACTGTACTATGGAGAGACCTGCTACCCCCTCAAGAAAGACCATAGGCCCAGGGGATCAGCCCCCACCCCTCCCACCAAAGCATCTGACCCTGTGCTGGGCGTGTCATGCTCCTTTCTGACAGAGCCCAACACGCAGAATTATACCATGGGGTCAGAAGGGACCGCAAGGGTCATCTAGTCTAACCCCCATGTCTAATTTGCCCTGCCAAAAAGTCTCCTTGAATTGCAGTGACCAAGTGTATATTGAGCACTCTTCCTTTAGACCAGAGTGAGTGCTTAGTATTTTCCTGGTGCTGCAGCCATGTCGAGAGATGGGACAGGACTCCCAGAAGTGGTGTGGAAGGGGGTATAATGGCATCTAAGTGCATATGATGGAATCTAAGGAGAGGTATGTGTGTGTAATGCAGCCACAACAGTGTCTAGGGGCCACTGACAAAGACGAGGGATGGTCCAGTGGCTAGAGGAGATTTCCTGTGTGACTTTGGGCAAGTCACTTACCGGCTCTGTGCCTCAGTTTCCCCTCTGTACAATGGGAGGAATAGCAGTGCCCTACCTCCCAGGGGGGTTGTGAGATTAAATCCACTGAAGTGCGTGATGCTCAGATAGTGATGGCTTCATTAGGAAGACCAAGAAATTTGGCATGTGCCACACGGCCAGTTCACACGCCACCCCTCCAGCCTGGAAGCTGGAACTGCCTCTGCTCAATCTCCTCTGGGCACAGCGGGGCCAGTCTGGAGCCATGCAAGCCCTGCTGTGGCCAAGGGGAGGTTGGGCGCTTGCCAAGGCCGTCACACTGGTACCATCCCGATCCCTGCATTAAAATATTGCTAAATATGCAAAGGGCGAAAATAACAAAACAGCTGACGGCATCAGCCACTTCCCCAAACCAGAGTCATTACAAACCCAGCAAGGAGAAGTGACACGCTCTCCTGGATTCTTCTCCAGCCCTGGGATTAATTAGCTCTCCTGGAGTCAGCGTGGGCAGACGCCATCTCCTAGGTCCAGGGCTCTGGTCCTCTGGTTGGGGATTTCCTAAGGAAGCAGCTCTCTCCTGGGGACCATTCCATGAGAAGGTAACATTCAGGCCATGCCTGAGACCCCTGGCTGGGGAGGATGTAGCTGGGGACACACCTGGATCTCGGGGCTGGTTGCCTGGGTAAAGAGGGTTTAAAATGCAAGGTGGCCATCTTGCACAAGTTGAATGCTGACTGGTACCTACCTGCCGGGGGAGATACATAGATTCCAGGACAATACGGATCCCATCCAGAACTGAGCGGAGGGGATGGCATTCGCATCTGGATGTGGCGCAGGTTCAGGTTTGGATCTGCTGGTGCAGAACTCAAACACGATGTGATTTCCACCTCCCACCCAACCCAGACCCAGGAAGCAGGCTCCCAGACCTGATCCAGAACCAAAACCCCAGGACTGGGATCAGACCAGGGGTTCAAACCCAAACGACCCCCTCCTGCCCCACCAGGGAACGTGACCAGATGTGGCATTCCAATCTGGAGCCAGAGCCAAAGAAAGGTGTTGATAAGACATGAGATTGTGGTTAGATGACACAGGCCTCTGGAAAGGATGCAAAGGAGTGGGGCAGGCTGAGGCAGACATTGGGGGCGGGTAAGGGACCCCACCCCACGCAGACACCTGCAGGACTACAGCACACTGGTGGGACCCAGGAAGGTCAGTGGGGAGCCCACAACCCCCCCAGGGTGTGGCTCAGTGAGGATGGCGTTGGATGTAGCCAGGCGAGTGGGAAGAGTCTGGTTACCTATTGGCTTTGTATGGGGCAGGAAGCTGCTCATCTTCTGGAGAGCTTGTAGAGCAAATGACACCAGGCACAGGAGTAGAGCCTAGGGCAAGAGATTAAGCAGCTGGGTGCCACCTTCTCTAGAGCGGAGCGTGTCCCCTGGCACCCTGATACATTGGCTGCCTCTGCAGTCAGAAAGGTCTAGGTCAGGGGTGAACAAACGTTTTGGCCCGAGGGCCACATCTAGGTGAGGAAATTGCATGCAGGGCCATGAATGTAGGGCTGGGGCAGGGGATTGGGGTGTGGGAGGAGTGGGGGCCCAGGAGGGGACTCAGGACAGGGGGTTGGGGTGCAGGGAGAGGTGTGGGAGGGAGCTCAGGGCAGGGGGTTGGTGCAGGGAGGGGTGCGGAGTGTGGGAGGGGGCTCAAGACAGGGGGTTGGGGTGCAGGGAGAGGTGTGGGAGGGAGCTCAGGGCAGGGGGTTGGTGCAGGGAGGGATGCGGAGTGTGGGAGGGGGCTCAGGACAGGGGGGTTGGGATAAAGGAGGGGTGCAGTAGAGGATTGGGGTACAGGGTGCAGGAGGTATTTGGGGTGTGGGCTCCGGCCCAGCGCCGCTTACCTTGAGCAGCTCTGGGGTGGCAGCAGCACACAGCAGGGTTGAGGCAGGCTCCCTGCCTGCCCTGGCCCCGCGCCGCTCCCGGAAGCAGCCAGCATCATGTCCCTGTGGCCCCTGGAGGGTGGGGGCATGGCACAGAGAGCTCCGCATGCTGCCCTCACCTGCAGGTACCTCCTCCGAAGCTCCCATTGGCAGCAGTTCCCCGTTCCTGGCCAATGGGAGCTGTGGGGGTGGTGCCTGCTGGTGAGTGAAGCACATGGGGCCCTCTGCCCTCCTCTGCCCCAGGGGCTGCGGAGACGTGGTGCTGGCTGCTTCTGGCAGTGGCACGGGGCCAGGGCAGGGAGGCAGGGAGCCTGTCCTAGCCCCACTGCACCATGGGGCTGGCAATCCCGCAGGCCGGATCCAAATTCCGCAGGCCATAGTTTGCCCACCCCTGGTCTATGTGCATCCTATGACAGGCCCACTGGGCATCTTTGCCAGGATCATGGAGAGGAAAAGTCCCCAGATGGGGAAGGGAGGAGATGGGTCTTCCTCTGTCTGACTCAATATAGGATCCTGCCAAAAATCAGACTCATCCTTCTGCCCTCTTCCAAAAAAACCCAGGTTGTCTCTTTGTTGCATTGTTGAGGGCACTGCTTGGCCAGCTGGACAGTGAGACCACAAGCTCCCTCTTGTCCAATCATCCGCCGTGAATTTAAAAGGCAATGAAACTGATTTGCTGTAATCCACCGAGGAGTGTGTGTTACACGTGCATCCCCCATGCCAATAGCTAGAGGTGAAGAGTGACTGCACCGTCTTAGCCTTTAGCTCATGCTTTTTAGCTCGAGGTTCCAGGTTCAACACCAGGTGCATCAGCCGAGAGGGCATCTGCCATCCAACTTCCATATGCAAGGTGTGACTAACCTGTGGGACTCCCCGCTGCAGGGATGGGCACTGGACAATTTTCAAATGGCCTGAGTATCTGCCACCTTTAGGAAGCCAGTCTTTGGGCAACTGTAGATATGGTTTGCACCTCCCTGCTGTTCTCCCCTGGGGAGCCCTTTACTTGGTCAGCAGGAGGGGAGCTGTCCCAGCTCAGGGTCCTGTCTAGAGCCCATTGAAGGCACTGGGGCAGGGGGTCTTTCCAATGACTTCGCTGCGCTTTGGGTCAGGTCCTCAGTGTGACCCAGGAGACCACTGGCTAGTCATTGCCTCGTAAACCACAGAGCAGCTTGGAGACTGGATGCTCAAGCCACGACTGGGTCAGGCATGGGACTGAGAACCGGCAGCGCCCCCTCTCTCGAAGGAATGGGCTGCCTGGGAGTGTGTCAGTAGCATTCACTTCCCCGGGGGCTCCAGGGCCATAGTGATGCATCATGGCAGACGTAGTCCAGCTGGGGAACCCATCCCATAGAGGTGAATGGGGAAGCGAGGCACCTGAACTACAACCCCCAGGATGCACTGCGACAGAATTTCCAAAATGGATGTTTTTCCAGAGCCCAGTTTTTTAGTTTTCCCTGGAAATCAGACACCCCCCACAACACACACACACTTTCCCCGCCCCACCCAGTCTGTTTAGTTGAAAACCCCAATTTTCCATCAAAACCCAATTTTGACAGAACGTTTCCAACTAGCCCTCCTTCTTACTCCGTGCCCAGCCCTGTAGCCATGATCTCACACTAGAACGTGGTCAGATCACCAGGACTTTGCTGGTGAACATGCCCTGTGACCTGTAATGGCCACAAGAGATCAGGGAAACCAAGGTTTCACAACCTCTCCAACCACTGCACCTCCAGCAGCATCGCAACTGCTAGCAGGGCCCTGAGCTTGGCCAGAGAGAAGAGCTCCACCTATCAAATCAGCAGTTCCCTGCAGCAGCTGGGGATGCCTCATGGGTCTCATGAACTGGCTCTGGCTGAACATCCAGCAGTTAGCTGAACGACATTGCTGGTGGCTCCGCTGATGTTCATAGTCTGTGATTGCTGGGCAATCACCGACTCCAGTGATCTGTCCCTTTTCTGCTCTGTCGAGGAGAAAAACCAGTGAGTCTGAGGAGCTGCTGAGTTCACGGGGGTTGGAGACAACAGGACAGATCCTGAATGGGTACAGCATTTCCTTAGGGCAGGAGAGCCCCAGTCTCAGGGAAGGTTTTAGTTGCAGTGAGATGGGTCTCAGCAGTAACGAATAGGGCTCGGACCTGTGGGTTTGCATTGGCCAGTCTCTATTATGTCACAGCAGCACCGAGACACCCTAACCCAGATCAGAGCCCATTGTGCTAGGCGCCGCACAGACACAAACTGAGAGACAGTCCCTGCCCCAGAGAGCTCATCATCTCAGGCTGTGCAGTCCAGTGGACAGAGCCTGGCTTGGAACTCAGGAGACCCCACGGTTCTGTTGCTGGTCTGCTGGGTGACCTCAGGCAAGTCTGTGCCTCAGTTTCCCCATCTGTAAAATGGGAATATTGGCACCGCCCTCCTTTGTAAAGCGTCTTTAGAGCTTTGGATGAAAAGCACTACAAAAGCGCTAGGTATAAAACTAAAGAGAGGGCAGGAAGCAGAGGCCAAGGGAATTGTCCAGGGTCACACAGAACGTTATTGGCAGAACTAGGAGTAGCGCCCAGGTCTCCTGCATCTCAGACTAATGCCCTATCCCCTGGATCACATCCAGCAACACTAGAGATGGGTCAGAACCAGAACCCCAGGTCGAAACACCCCGGAACCTTGGGGATGGTCAAACCCACATCCAGATCTGAATGTCAGAAACGGCTCCTCTCACTACATACCCCAGGCCTGGGATGTGCCTCAGAAACCTGATCCAGGATCCATCACTTCACACAGTGACAATGAAACTGTGAAACCAGGGCAGGAGCGCAGGAGAAACGAAACTTAGTGGGGAACCATGTGTGGAAAAGTGACCCCAGGAAACAGATGGGACATTGCAGAGAGACACGGGGCCGTTAACTTCCTTCTCGGCCCTGCAGGCTTGCAATCACCAGAGTTTAGCAGTTATTTTAGGCTCTCTGGCACACCACCAACCTGTTTTAGTTCTGTAATTTGCCAGATATCTTTGGAGCCAAGTTTGGGCAAACGTACAGCCCTAGGACCTCAGCATGCTGTTCCCAGTGGGATGCCATGTGCTGGAGGGGATCTTCCATTGAGGCTTGCTATAGATCCAGGAGAGAGTGGACCATTTTCTAGATGGGAGCCCCAGGAGAACAAAGTGATAATGGGAATGGGCTCTTCCCAACCCAAGCACTGCAAGTTCGCATACTGGAGATAGCTGGGAAATGCAGACACTGTTGGAAAACAATTGTGAAATTTATTGCAAAACTGTTCATCAAAATGTCACATTTTTGGAAATTTCTGGCCTGCAAAAAACAAACAAACAAACAAACAAAAACAAAAAACCCATGAAAATCTTCCAGGAAAAAAAAAAGTGTGAAAATTGGTAACATTTTTGACCAGCTGCATTTTTCAAGCACTGGGTAGAAACGTTCGTTCTTGTCCCCTGCAAGTGGTTAGCCTGCACAACAGATAAAAGCCTTCACTGACGATCTCGGGGTCTGTCTTTGCTAGGGTCCCAGAGTGGAGGGTACTCGATGGTAGCTGCCCACAGGGGGCCATTGGCTGTGTAGACTAATCTCGCTACAGGACTGATACTGCTTCCATTACCATAGCCTCTGAACATCTCACCTCCTTTCTGTGTCTATCCCCACCACGCAGGAAACGGGAGGCAAAGCAGGGACTTGCACCTAGCTCTTCCATGTCAGACTAACTCACTTAACTGCTAGAACATCCTTCCCTCTAACAACATCCGGGTCCTGCCTCAGCCCAAGGGGCTGGACTAGACCTGTCTAGCAGACATGCCAAACCTGCGAAAAAACGCAGAAATCGGGCTTGTTTTTGGCTTAATTGGCTTGTGAGTTGCTTGTTGGCTTGTTTTTAGCTTGTAGCCTGTTGGGCTTGTAGCGACTTTTTTTTTTTTTATCAGCTCCCGGCAAGCAGGGGCAAGGGAAGGAGAGAGTCAGGGGTGCACAGCAGGCCCACCACAGTCCCAGGCTGCTGTTGGAGAAAAACACAGTTCTCACTTTCTGGTTGGGTGCAGCAAAGTCAGATACTTTATTTCTCAAGCAATTGCAAAGAGGGAGAGAGAGTGCACCAGGACACAGGGTTCCCCCCTCCTTGGCAGGTCTCTCTACAGATAAACAATTACAGCATGTGTACCTTTTGTTACATACAATAATAAGCAACAGCTGCATTTTGTTTATACATAGGTCATCTTGGTATCTTATTTTTCTCACTTTCTATTTTCTCACTTCTATTTATCTCACTGTAGTCTACATTCCATATTTATTGACACAAGGTCGCAACAACTTTTCACACAGTTCTTTCCCACTTGCCTCACACAGTCCTTGCTTCTACAAGTCTCGTGTTATTAGGGTTACAGCTAGCCTGACTCTTGCTAACAGAGACTGTCATGCAATGAAATCCCCTTCAAATCCCTGTCAGTTCTTTCTCTACTTCCACACTGCAGACCAGGGGGAATCTAGTCACACAGAGTGTTAGGTTTTTAGGGATTGTCTTGTTTTGGCCTTGTTTTGAAATGGTATTAGCTTGATTTTTGGCATATTGTGAAAGTCAGGTGCTTATTTACTGCATCAAAGTTGGCAACTGTGCTCTCTAGGCCCCTTCCACCCAGGACCAGCTCCAGGGGTTTTGCCGCCCCAAGCAGCCAAAAAAAAAAAAAAAGCCACGATCGCGATCCGCGGCAATTCAGAGGGAGGTCCTTCGCTCTGACCGGGAGTGAGGGACCCTCCGCCAAATAGCTGGATGTGCCGCCCCTCTCCGAAATGGCAGCCCCAAGCATCTGCTTGCTAAGCTGGTGCCTGGAGCCGGCCGTGCTTCCAGCCCTGCATTTCTATGGGGACCTACAAATTTAGGAGTAACACAACAGGTGCTATTCTCCTTGTATGCACTAGGTGATGCTCTTTTGACAGACTAACTACATACACCAGTGATACTCTGACCTCAGTGGTTCCAGAGCCAAATTAGTGCTCAGCATTGCCAGAACGGTAGTGTGAATTCACTGATTCGTTTACTAGAGCGCTAGTCATATTTAAACAGTATGACAGGGAAATAGTGTATATTCTGGATCTATTATTCTCACAGCAAATACGTTAATAACATGCCCAAATAAATGTGTTAGTCCCTAAGGTGCCACAAGGACTCCTTGTTCTTTTTGCTGATACAGACTAACCCGGCTGCCCCTCTGAAATTAATAGCTTAGTGCAAGTTAATAACTTCACTGGTTAATAACATCGTAAGAGCATCCTGATTGGTTAATAGCTTCGATTGGTTACTAATTACATCACACAGTGTTTTAATATCAAATACTGCAAAGAGCCTCAGGCTGAGAGTCACTGATACACAGCCTCCCAGATAGCGCCCTATCACAGACATTTCCCCGTGGCATGCTTCCTGCCTAGAAGGGCTTACAGCTGGGGATCCCATCCCCACAGTATGTGCAACAGGACAGGGCCAGTAGATAGCCCCTCACCTTCTGCCCATGCTGTGGTTTCACCGAGCTTATGCTGAACGTCCATCAGATCAAAACTGGCCACTGTGGGGAAAATTTTGCTCTGGCTTCGCCAGTGTCATGGTGGAATAACTCCACAGACTCCAACGGGGCTACTCAAGAATGACACTGGATTGACACCGAGGGGTGGGTCTCTTCTCATCCACAAGGAGGCTGCTATTCAAGTCTCTCGGCAATGGAATACACCGTGACTATCATCTGTCTAAACTCCGTGTCCTTCCTAACTCTTAGGCTTCTCTTCATTCACAGAGAGGTTATGTCAGGTCCACCATACCCCTCATCTCCACAAAGGGCCCATAGCCACTCCCCTGCACTTCAGGGCATTTTGGGGGTGGATGCTCATTTAATCAGACTGGATCCGATCTCTACACATGGCCAAACCAGAATCCTGGAGCTGAGCTGCAGGGAAATTTGGATCCAGATCTTGGATCCCATCTGTCGTTGCAATCTGCACCAACACTCTGGATCTGAACGCCTCCAAACAGGAGGCCTAATGTGAATGGTGGGGCTTGCGCCCAGCTCGGGGACATCCCATGACCTTCTGCTACCAAACATCACATGAGAAACTCTGCATTGCCCCATCAAGCCATTGTGTAGGTCTGAGCTGGGCTCACCTGGCTGAATCCAAGTGCTCTTGCTCCCAGGCAGAGGATGCAGAGAGATGACTCCTGGAAGAGCCAGGAATGCATTTACACTTGTACACAGGCGTGCCCAGTGCCCACACGCTTTGCAGAAGATATTTGGGGCCCAGTCTTGCCAAACTGGCTTGCAAATTTTCCTATTAATCTGGGAGTTTTTAATCTCAGCTATGGGCTTTCTTTCTTTCCCCACAATCAGCTGTAGGTTACCACATTGTGAAGAATTTGAAGGGATGTTTTTTACTTTTTGGGGACTTGCCGGGGAGCAGCCTTCTTATCCCTTCCCCTTCCAAAAAAATAAAAAGATCTAAATATTCTCAGTGTCTGAGTCTGTGGGGCCAGGACATGGTCCCACAGCTGGAGTCCTTAACCCAGAGACATCAGAGCTTCCAAACAAGCCAAGCAGAATGGTGGTTTTGTCTAAGGTCTCTCATTGGTTGCCCAGAACTAGTGGGTTATCCAATCAAGAGTGGATCATCTCCAACCAGCAGGTAAGTGACAGATGGGGTCTCCAACCAACACCTTCTGTAGAAGTGTCTGGTTAACAATGCCATGGAGCTAGGCGATGCTCAGCCCAATGTCCCATGCCCCTGTCCCTGAACCATGGGGACACCAGGTACATGTTTTCGCAGCAGCAACCACATCATTGAACAGAATCAGGTGCACTAGCTGCACCAGTGTGAATCCGGAGTAACACCAAAGAGTCAGCAAGTAACACCAATAACCGTGGGGTTGTTCCACCGTGATACTGGTTCAGTTGAGAGCGAAATTTATCCCGTAGCAACCAAAAGCTGTTTTCATCTGATGGACACTCAGCATAATCCAGGTGAGATGAGCGGGGTCCCGGCCCGATGCCTAGCAGGTAGATAATCACCAGTCCGAGCAGAGGAGTCAAGGACTCACTGGGCTGTGGAGACTGCACTCGTCTTCCACCCTGCTTTGGGTTGCAGCACGTTGGCAGGTCAATATGGAGGAAGTCTGCTCTACTGCTACTCATCCTGCCTCAAATCTTTGGTTAAACAGAGGCCTCTAGTCTGCAGGGCCTTTGACTCAGCTCCTTTCACCAGCACAGCTGCCTTTTCCAAACACTTATAATAAAGACTAACTATCCTGCAAGAGCTTATTGCATGATCCTCTTTTCTCTTCCACCAGGATATCCCATACCGTTATCCAGTGGGAGCTGTCATGCCCATCTTATTTCAGCTTATCTTCCTGGCCAGTCATGCTCTGCAAGGTACGGTGCCATGTTTAACCCTAATAATAATCATCAGTGGTGTTCTGTTAGCTTCTGCCTGCATGCAACACTCGCTCCACTGCCTCCCTTCAGCATGGCAAAGGGTTTGTACCATTAGAAAAGGGATAGAGAAGAAGACAGAAAATATCACAATGCCACTACATAAATCCATGGTACACCTGCACCTTGAATACTGCATGCAGTTCTGGTCAGCCCATCTAAAAAAACCCCTATATTAGAGTAGGAAAAGGTTCAAAAGAAGGGGAACAAAAATGGTTAGGGGTATGGAACAGCTTCCATATGAGGAGAGATTCAAAAGGCTGGGACTGTTCAGCTTGGAAAAGAGACAACTAAGGGGGGATGTGACTGAGGTCTATACAATCATGACTGATGTGGAGAAAGTGAATAAGGAAGTGTTGTTTTCTCCTTCACATAACACAAGAACTAGGGGTCACCCAATGACATTAATAGGCAGCAGGTTTAAAACAAACAACAGGAAGTATTTCTTCACACAATGCACAGTCAACCTGTGGAACTCATTGCCAGGGGATGTTGTGAAGCAGGGGCCAGAAAAGAACTAGATAAGTTCATGGAGGATAAGTCCATCAATAGCTGTTAGTCAAGATGGGCAGGGATTCAACCCCATGCTCCGGG
Source organism: Gopherus flavomarginatus (assembly GCF_025201925.1). Classification (NCBI taxonomy): domain Eukaryota; kingdom Metazoa; phylum Chordata; order Testudines; family Testudinidae; genus Gopherus; species Gopherus flavomarginatus. The sequence goes on along the minus strand of NC_066619.1, from coordinate 285,463,552 downwards.
GGTCACTACCCTCTGTTTGCCAGAAGCTGAGAATGGGCGACAGGGATGGGTCACTTGATTACCTGTTCTGTTCATTCCCTCTGGGGCACCTGGCACTGACCACTGTCGGCAGACAGGATACTGGGCTAGATGGACCACTGGTCTGACCCAGTCTGGTCGTTCTTATGTTCTTACCCACAGCCTGGAGGATTCTCTCTCCTAGGCTCAGAGCAATCTCTAACCAACCCCTGTATATTCTTCCAGGGCAGTGCATGCTCCTGTTTTACACCAGTAGGAGTGGGAATAGGATCAGACACTGAGCGTTTACTGGTCCTAAGGCACAGTACAAAAACCAATTAGCCAATCCCTTGGCAGCAGATGACATTATTTATTTGTATTTCGGTGATGCCTTGGACACAGAACACAGGCAGTGCAGCATTATCCCCATTTTACATGCAGGTAAACTGAGGCACTAAGCCAGCAGCCCAAATTTCCAGCATGGCCCCTGATTTTGGATGCCCAGCTTGAGGGCCCAATTTACAGTGGTGACATGCATCAGCTGGTTGCAATAGGACAAATTCTGCTCTGGGATGACTCCATCAACTTGAATGGAGTTACCCCAGAGACCAGTTGGGTTCATTGACTTTAATGGGAATTGCATCTGGTTGGCGCTTCTGAAAATCTGGGCCTAAGTGAGATGCTCAAGCCCTTTCCCCCTCTCCCCGGCTCCACACACAGACACGAGAGATCAGTAGCAAGTCCAGAAGGGAAGAGAGCTCTGCCCAGGAGCCAGGCCCCACTGGCTGGCGGAGAGGAGAGAAGCATGTTGCTGATGGAGTCAGCAGATTAGCTCTCTCCTGACTGAGGTTTCTGCTTGTGCCTTGCTCCCTCTGTCTGTTCCCCTCCCCGTCTCTCTGTTCCCCTCTGTCTAATCCAGCCTTTGGCTCGTGGGGCGTGTCCTACCCCCTAAGCCTGCACAGTGTAAAGGACTCCTGCATCCTGATACCCTGCACCTTCAGCTACCCCAGCACAGTGAGCTCCACGGGCAGCATTGTGGCCATCTGGTACAAGGATTACGATAGCCAGCGCATTGTGATTTACCACTCGGCCACTCCCAGCGAGGTCGATGGCAGGTTTCAGGGCCGGACCGAGCTGCTGGGTGACCTGGCCGGGCACAACTGCACCCTGCTGCTGAGGGGCGTGAGGAGCGAGGACAGCGGCAAGTACAACTTCAGGTTCGAGATCAACCAGGGCGACCGGTGGTCAGACCTGCGTGGGGTGATGGTGACAGTTACCGGTGAGTATGGAGACGAGCTAGCCAGAGCATGTAAAATCACAACTACTCCACTGTGTGTCATGGGCCCTGTAGTGCTGCCAGCCACGGGTGAGTCTCCTGTAGCTCGAGTGCTTGTGCAGCAGCTGAGTTCTATCCCCACTGCTGCCATGAATGTCCAAGGGTACCATGCCATGATGGAGGAATAAACTGGAATCGCTATTATCCCATCGCAGACTCCCCAGAATCTCTCTGTTCTTTCCATCCCTAGATGCCCCCACCAGCCCGGCCATTGCTGCCCCGGAAGATCTTAGGGAGAGTATGAGAGTGAACTTCACCTGCTCCAGTCCATATGCCTGCCCATATGATAGCACCGCTCTGCAGTGGAGGGGCTACAATCCCGTGCTCTCGACCGTGACTGGGACAGTGCAACTGGACACCACTGGAGTGCTCAGCCGGCAGACCCTCGTTAGCTCCTTGTCTTGGCAGGACCACTCCAAAATTCTGTTCTGCGACGTGTCTGTTGGCTCCAAGCAGGCAACCGGGGAAATCGCTCTGAGGGTGAAATGTGAGTAGTGCTGTATTTCAAACACTGCCCTTGCTGACTGGAGCGAGGACCAGCAGCTACACCCTCTGTTTCTGCATTGCCCAAGTCACGTCTTTCCAGCCCACAATGCTTCCAGTTCTGCCACGTGATCTCTGACCCCTGGCCAGAAATTCATGGCCGGATTCCAACGGACGTCTGGCTTCCCTAAATTCTTCTCTGTGATTTTCACTGAACAAAGACTTCTTCTTGCCTTGCAGCCCTATCCTGCTCTGTGGCAGTGCTGGGTGCTGCTTCAGCAGCTGCCCTGTTCCACTCCAGAGGCAGCTGCATTCCTGTGGGGAGCGAATTGGGTCTTGTGTCTTACAGAGCCACACTTGGGAAAAAAATCTCCTCTGGTTGATTTGATGCTGGGTGCAATTAATTGTGGATGCGAGTGAGAGGATGCAGAGGTCTGACAACTTGCATAGTTAGACATTGCATGCTCTCGCTAGCAGAGCGCGGGAGTGGAAGGCAGGCTGGGGACCCCGGTGAATATCATCTGTAAAGCTCTCTGAGAAGACAGGGGCTGTACAAACGCAGAACATGTTGCCCCTTAGAATCAGTCTGTGGTCCTCACACTGGAGCAGCTGTGCCGACATTCTCAGACTCAGCAGCCTAAAACAAGACAGCACCTAGCCAGCTGGGTAAAAGTGGCCAGAGATCCCAGGGGCTGGTGTCAATCCCTGGTGCAGTTACTCCAGATGTCTCCTGGAAGCTGCATCTGGCCAACAGTTTCCTAGTTCCTCCCGTTCTCCTGGACCGACTTCTCTCACTGCTACAGACCCTCCCCCCCCCCCCCCCACCGACTGCCTCTTACCACTTGGTGGTGCTACTGTCAGCCCCAGAAACGTTTCTCATTAAGGCCAACTGCCAGCTGCCCTTCTAACATCACTTCTCTCTCTACTCACCACCAGCTCATTACAGCTCCCCACTTTCCTCTCAGCACAGCCCCTGTGCAGTGTGCTCAGCCCTTCCTCCCCACCCACCGTCCGCCTGGAAAACAGGACTCTCCTCCATGCCCCGATGGGGACGCTGAGATAGCTGGTAGCCAGATCTCCTCGCCTCGTATGTCAAAGAACCCCAGTGCTCCATGGAGCGCAGCACCGCTTCCCCGCGCACACTTTTCAGCCCAAGAACTCTACCCATGATGCCCTGTTCTGCTCACAGGCTCATGCCAGCAGCCACCTCCTGCCCATGTCATTAGCTTGACCATGGGCCAAGACCTTTCCAGCTTCTACCTGCAGAGCTGCCTCCTTTCCCGAAAGCAGAGAAGCTCCAGGCTATGCTGCCCAGGGAACGTGGTTAGGAAGCAGCCCTAAGTCCTGGATCTGGCTTCCTGACCTGCAGGGAACCATCTCTAAGGATGAGAAGCTGGTTCAGGTCCTTTTGCCCACTCAGGCTTTGGTCTCTGACACTGGCAAGGGGGCAAGCTGAGGCAGGGGGTCTTGTGCCCCGTAGGGATTTGTCGGATATACAGACTCCTAGAACCACAGGGTAAGAAGGGACCATAAGGGCATCTAGTCTAACCCCCTGCCAAGATGCAGGACTTGTGCCAACATCATTTCCAAGAGACCACAAATAGAAGAGCTGTCAGAGGGTCATGAGCAGCACGGACCAGACTGGAGACAGTGACGAACACCGCTGAGCTAACCCGACTTCCCTAAGTCAGGACCGCTGGCTTCAGTCTCAGCCAGCGACTCCTGGCTATGGTGGTGCCCACTGGATGCCACCTCCATTCATTGCATGTCCTTTCTTCCTCTGACTCCCCTGCAGATTCCCCGAAAGGCACAAAAGTGGTAATCAACCCCTCCACAAAGAACATCCGGGTGGGCGACGCCGTGTCTCTCATGTGCAGCGTGAACAGCACCTTCCCCGAGGTCACCACTTACAAGTGGTACAAGGGCGGGACCGCCTTGGAGGAGAGCCAACAGATTCTGACTCTCCAGAGCGTTGCTCGTGAAGATTATGGCCTGTACCACTGTGAAGCAGAAAATTCCGTCGGCACCGGGGTGGCGGAAGCAGTTGTTCTCTATGTTTTTTGTAAGTATGGAGGAATCAGATGAATCACCAGCCAATACCACTGTAGCACCAATGCTTCATGGGGACCATGTGCAGTAAAGAAATGAAACCAGTCCTCCATCTAGGCCAGGACGGCCAAAGGTGGATGCTTCAGCAAAACAATAACGTTCCCTCCACCCTAATGCAACTGACTGTCTGCCTCAGTATTTGTCATTACAGCGGGCTAGGAATTCTTCAAGGAATGTTTTTTTAAAATGCTGATTTGTCAAAACCCAAACAGTTTGCAAAGCAGGGTCAGTTTCAAGGACTCTCCCGACTCAAGAAATGATCAGAAAACTTTTTGAAATTGTCAGACTGGCTGGTTTTGATATTTTTTGCACTGGAATGTTTCCACTTTTCAAGTCAAAATGACTTTTTGTTTAGAAATGTTAGTCAGTTTTGCCTAAAAAAATAGTTAAAGAAAAAAAGTTCAAAATCAAACTGAAACATGCCATTGACCCAAACCAATTTTTTTTGCATTCACAAAAATTTGAGATTTTGACTTTTCGTCCCACTTCTGGACAGGAACATTTTTCACTGTCTCTGATTTATTTTATAAGATGGGAAAATGGTTTCCTACTCAGCTCGATTGATCACCCTCATGTCCAAGTGCCTCACAAGCACTACTGAATCTACCCTTTGGGATAAGGAAGTATTGCTAGCTCTGTTTTACAGATGGGGAAACTGAGGCACAGAGTGACTAAATGACTTGCCCAAACACAGCAAGTCTGCCAGTGTGGTAGAAATTGAATCCCAAAATTCCCAAGTTCTAGTGCAGTGCTTTAATCACAAACCCAGCCTTCCTCCCCCTTCACTCTTGCATCCCGGAGAGATGGAGGGGGCGGTCTTCTTCAACCCAGAGGGTGTCCCATTCATGTCTTGAAGCTAGAGGATCAGTCGCCTTTGAAATCTGGCTTCACCCCATCCTGGGCACAGGTTATTTGCTAGGATCATGTGGGTGTATCTCACATACTCAGTTTCCTGTCACTGCAGGGGACTGGAGCCCTGGTACATCTCCTTTCCCCTCAATCTCTGCCCGTGGCACAAAGTAATTGAGTATCCCAAGGGCTGTAACTTTTTGGTCTAATTCTGGTGGATGGACTTGCTAGGGGATGGCTGAGTGATGCTTAGTGGCCTCTTCTATACAGAAGGTCAGCCTGGATGATCTGGTGGTCCCGTCTAGTCTTAATATCTATGACTCAATCTGCTGTCATCTCTTTCAGCTGCTGTGCTCTCGGTGACCCCTTCTGCAGAGATACAGGAAGGTGAGATGGTCACTTTGACGTGCGCCATTCCCGGCGAGGAGAACCAGGATCTCAGCTACACCTGGTACAAGAACAACGTGTGGATCAAGGAAGGCACGGCCCGCTCCCTGGTGTTTCACAAAGTCACCAGCAGTGACACCGGCTATTATTTGTGCAAGGTGCAGAATGACAAAGGGAGTGAGATGTCCCAGGCCATCAGCCTGAGCGTGTTCTGTAAGTGTATCACAAAACTCACACCTACTACTGCAGGGCACCTTGATCTGAGGTTTTTAAAGAGTTAAGGTTTTTAAGGGGGGTTGTGTGTGTCACGGAGTTCCCGGGCGATGCTCTGGAACTGCTCCCCACCAAGCCAGTCAGGACTTTGGGGAGCCTCCTCTCCCTTGGAGCAGACTTGTTCAGGGCAAGAAGCTCACACGTCTTCACCTCCTGGGTCTCTCCTTGGAGCATTCAGCATCCTCTGCCCCTCCATGCGCTTCCCACAGCGAGCCTGCCCCAGCGGGGTCCTGGGGAAGCCTCCGGGTCCTGCACCCCCACTTTGCAGTCAGACGTGACTCTTAGCCAGCCAGTAAAACAGAGGTTTATTCAATGACAGGAACAGGGTCTAAAACAGAGCTTGTAGGTACAGAGACCCGGACCCCTCGGCTGGGTCCATTCTGGGGGGCAGTGAGCCAGACCCCCAGGTCTGCCCTCCACCCTTGACCCCAGCCAGCTCCAGACTAACAACCCCTCCCAGCCCCTCCTCTCTGCTCAGCCCCTTTCCTGGGCCAGGAGGTCACCTGATCCCTTTGTCTCCAACACCTTCAGCTGGCACCTTTGCAGAGGAGGGGCCCAGGCCATCAGTTGCTAGGAGACAGAGGGTCAGGCATTTAGGTGCACTGGCCCTTTGCTCTGCCAGATACTTAAGAACTGCTATGGGGACACTGAGGCACCAACACAGTATTCAGAGCAAACATTAAGAACATTCCTAGTTCGTCACAGTGTGCTGAGCCGGGGGGAGGAGGGGCGAGGGGCAGGGCTGCTCAGGGAGAAGAAGGGTTTAAAAAGCCAGCTCCTAAGTGACCAGAGGAGCTAGTGAACAGGGGAGTTTTACAAGGGAGTTTAGAGAGGGGGTGCGAGAGGCAGATACACCTAACAACCGTTCTCTAAACTTAACCCCCCTAACCCCAAAAGCAAACCACAAACCACAAAATCCTGCAAGAGTAAAAAGAACGCCAGCAGAAGCAGCTGAGTGGGGGTGAGGAAGGATATCCAGTTTACTGCAGTGAATGCAGCATGTATGGTTGTGTGCAGGTGGCAAACGTGCATTCAGTGCAAACAGCTCCTGGCCTTCAGAGGCTGAGGACCGGCTCTGGAGACCAGAGCAGCTGAACGGCAGGAGCAAAGGGAGACAGAAAGGTGAACCGAGGAGACTTTCAGGGACATGGCAGAGCATCCCCTCCCCCAGTTTGACAGCCTCTGAGTAATACAGCAGGGGGGAAAGGGGAATCACAGTTTTGCAGGTTTGGGGAAGATAAATATTTAGGGAGTTTTGCCTTGACATGTTTGTCAGTAAAAACTGGGGAAACCGTCCCTGCTCCAGGAAATATCAGCTGCCCCAGAAATATCTGCCAGGAGATCACGGGAGGTTTGATGCAGCAAGGCTTGCAGCATTAATGGAGTTCTGGTACTTGGGTAAATGTGGCCAGGTTGCTCCTTGGCTCACAACCACAGCTGTCTCCCCGGTCAGGTGCAACCGACAGAGATTACCTGCAGCAGCCTCACTCAGCAACAGCAGCTGCATCAGTGCTAGCAAATCCAAACCGATAGTCCCAGCGTCACTCTGCAGGCAGCATGTTTAGTCAGTGGCTGCGCCCATCCAGGCCTCTCCTTCACAGAGTTTGGTCTCCCTCCCAGCCAGTCCTTACCTGGGCTGGGGTCTCCCCCAGTGGTTCTCACCCTGCAGACAGTGGGCCACCTGTGGCCCTATCAGCACAGAGCTACGGCCAGGAGTGCCGCCAGCTTTTTTGCCACTTTAGGTGGCAGAAGTTCCCGCCCCCGAAATGCCGCCTCCAACAGAGGCAGCAGAAGGTTCCGCCCCTGAAATGCCGCTCCCGACAGAGGCGGCAGAAGGTCCGGCCGCTGCGGTCGCGGTTCCCCAAATGTTAGAGCCCTAGACGACCGCCTAGGTCGCCTAATGGGTTGCGCCAGCCCTGGCTGCGGCCCATGTAACATCCTCAGGGCCATACAGGCAGTATTGCATGCAGCCCACATAACCCATCATGGGCCACATATATGGTCCACAGTGGGAAATAGGTTGAGAACCACTGGACCCTGTCACAGTAAGATCCAGCACCTCTGGAGGAAACGGATGGTCAGGGCCCTCGGAAAGGGACACAGGCCCAGATTCTCAAAGGTATTTAAGCACCTAAACTAGGGTCACCGTATGTCCCATTTTGGCCGGGACAGTCCCCTTTTTCAGCTCTGTCCTGGACGTCCCTACTTGTTTGCCAAAAGTGAGCATTTGCCCCAGCTGCAAGGCAGAGCGGAGAGCAACGGCTGCTGCCCCGGGGCTCAACCCCAGCCGCAGGCAGTGTGGAGCTCTGGAGGTCAGCCCCAGCCCTGGCACATGGGTAGGGCAGCTCTGGCGAGCCCTGCACATGGGGAGGCAGCTCAGGTGAGCCCCAGGCCATCCCATTTTTACTTTAAGAAATATGGCCACCCTACCCTCAACTCCCATTGATTTCACTGGGAGTTAGGTGCCTGATTGCCTCTGAGGATCTGGGCCACAGCTCTTTTCACCTGTAGGGTGCTGGCTGGATCCCGCCCAGGCCTGCAATGTCCAGAAGCCATTCCCACCTAACAGCTGTGTGCTGGCCTGGAGTTGGGAGTGTCATCCCAGTTATTAGTGTAGCAATGAAACCCCAGACCCGAGTTACGATGTATTGGGAAACCCAGGAAAGTGCTGTGTCTGTGAGGTCACTGAGATTTGACAGTGTTCTTAAAGCCCTGACTACTGGAGTCAAGGGATTAAGTTAAAAAAAAATCTCAGCTTTTTTTTTTTTAAAGGGCAAGTTTCTAGCACTGCTAGCTGGGAAGAAAAGCTTGAAAACGTGACCTGAGTGTGCTCCAGTGACTCAAAAACTGGAAGGAATAAAAGGAACCCCAAAATTATGATATTTCAAAAATCTCCCGGGTGCTATTCAAACCCAGCAGGCACCTCTGTTTTCTAAAGCTAGGTGATTTTAATCTGGCTGTCACCTTTTAACCTCTTGCTCTAATCATAAAACCAGTTGTTATTCCCCCTTCTAGCCCCCCACCAACTCTCCCCTGGGTTCCTCAATACATGGCTCATCACAACGCCAATGCTCTGTCATTGTCTCCCTTCCACTGCACAGATCCCCCTAGGGACCTTGCCATCACCTTGTTCCAAGAGACGCAGGAAGGAAAACTGGCTCTCATTCACTGCACCGTGGATAGCCACCCCCTGTCTGTGCTGGCCCTTTACCGCAACGAGGCCCTCGTCGCCACCACCAGCTCCCACGCAGCCCCCAGCCAGCGGCTCAGCATCACAGCTTCCCACAACTCCTTGAAACTAGAGATCCAGAACGTGCTGCCGGAGGACGACGGCCGATACCGGTGCACGGCAAGCAACACATACGGGAACGCGACTGCTGCTAAGCTGTTCCATGCCCAAAGTGAGTAAATGATTTGTGATTACCACGCGGGATAAGGGTGTCATAACTTAGTCCCAGATTTGGACCTTAGCGTCCAAAATATGGGGGTTAGCATGAAAACCTCCAAGCTTAGTTACCAGCTTGGACCTGGTAATGCTGCCACCACCCAAAAAATTAGAGTGTTTTGGGGCACTCTGGTCCCCCCGAAAACCTTCCCTGGGGATCCCAAGACCCAAATCCCTTGAGTCTCACAACAAAGGGAAATAAACCTTTTCCCTTCTCCCCACTCCAGGTGCTCCTGGAGAGATACACAGACACAAGCTCTGTGAATCTAAACAGAGGGAGTCCACCCTCTGTAATTCCAGTCCTGGAAACAAAAGCACTTTCCTCTTTACCCAGAGGGAATGCAAAATCAGGCTAGCAAATCTAACACACACAGATCTCCCTCTGATTTCTTCCTCCCACCAATTCCCTGGTGAGCTGCAGACCCAATTCCCTGGAGTTTCCCCACTAAAGAAAACTCCAACAGGTCTTAAAAAGAAAGCTTTATATAAAAAGAAAGAAAAATACATAAAAATAGTCTCTCTGTATTAAGGTGACAAATACAGGGTCAATTGCTTAAAAGAATATTGAATAAACAGCCTTATTCAAAAAGAATACAAATCAAAGCACTCCAGCCACTATAGACATGTAAATACAAAAACAACAAAACCATGTTTGGTACTCACACTTGGAAATAGAAGATTAGAAAACAGAAATCACTTCTCAAAGCTGAGAGAAAAGCAGGCAGACAGACAAAAGACTCAGACACACACTTCCCTCCACCCAGAGTTGAAAAAATCCGGTTTCCTGATTGGTCCTCTGGTCAGGTGCTTCAGGTGAAAGAGACATTAACCCTTAGCTATCTGTTTATGACAAAGGGGCTGCCACCAGTCGGGACTCCCAGGCCCCTGGACAGATTTTTGGGCATGATGCCTTCTCCGAGCATCATGTTTAATAATACCAACATTCTTCTGCCACCTTCACAGTGGAAACCCTGGGCAATGGGGCCTCTGTCATCACTCTGTTTGAGGAGCATTTCACAACTGTTCACTGTGCCATATCTGCACCATCCTTAGATTAAGGCCTTACAGAAAGGTCGTCTGACTGCTGGGGCACCCTCATGTCTAGGTGCAGCCTAGCAGGCCCTCCTCATCTATCCGTCCCCCACCAACAGCAGTGGTCTGCCTCGTCTCATGACTGCCCAGCTCGCTTTACGTCTCTCCCCAGCTCGGGTAACAAACATACAACAAAACATTCCAAATTGTCTCCCAACACAAGAGATTCCTCGGCCCCCTCGGGTGCTATTGCTCAGCTTGTCCTCGAGGCTCCATCTTCCATCTTCAGCCCCATCCTGGGCTCAACAGTCCTGACATGAAGCATGTACGCCGCTTCCTCAGGGCTGGGAGGGGAACCCTGGTCCATTCTCCTTCCCTGCAGCCTGCACTTAGCACAGCCTCTCTGCTGGTCCCCAGGCATCTCCCTCGGTCCTCCCAGGGCCTTCTTCTCTACTGGAACGCCGACTCAGGACTGCCTCTCTGTGCCTTGGCCCCTTCCCAGGCCCTGCCACAGGGAGTAATTCCATTCCTGCAGCTTTCTTCAGTCTGCCTTCCCCTGCCCCTTCCCAGAGAGAGGAAACACCCAACCTCCTCTAAGGACAATGTGCCTCTGGCCCCAGCTTCACTGCCCCTGGCCTCCAGGTTTCCTCCTGGCTCTGGGCCCTCTGATTTTGGCTCCCAGGCTTCTCTCATCCTTTAGCCCAAGGAAACTCTCAGCTATCTCTCACCTGGGTCTCCTCCCTTCTTCTGCTCTGTGCTCCTTCCTTTATGAGCACCTGTCTCCCCCCCAGCTGCCTGAGTAACCAGTTATGCCTGACACTCCTCCAGAAATCACCCGGGGGCCTGTTACACCCAGTCACAGACCTACACTCAATAAAGACGTTATCGAGATGCTATTTAACGTTCTGATACAGGCAGAGCTGGCTGACAAAACAGAACAAGGTCACTGAACATTTTGAAGTTTCAGAGTTGGTGGCACAATTGGACCCATTTTTCATATTTTTTTCAAAAAATTTCAGTACATATTTTTTCAAAACATTTCATCTCTCTTCCTTCTTTTGGCCCCTTTTGGCTAACCAGTGAAATCATGTGGATAATGTCCAGTGGGGTCCCTCTCCCCCCAAACCTTTTCTTTTACTTGTTTTTCCTTTTTCCACTTAGTGACTTTTCAGATCTTCTCCTGTTTCAGACCAGTCACAGAGCGGCAAAAGGGAGAAAAGAAAAGTAAAGTGGAGGGTTGGGGGAGAGAAACAACCTTGCCAGTTTGCTCATCCAGTTGGATTCAGTGAGAGGGAGGGAATGATGAGAAAGAAGAAAAACCAAAAAATCTGTAGTTTCAAAATTTAAGTAATTTTTAGATTTTTGAAAACCAAAATGAAACAAAAATGTCAATGAGAACAAACTGAAAAATGTTAATTCCACCTAGAAATTTCTGCCTGAAAAATTCCATTGAAAATGACATTTTCCCACAACAAAAACAAAAACAAAAAAATCCTTTTTGACAAATCCCATTTTTGCAGTGGGAAAATGTTTTGATTAATTTTTTTTGACCAGCTGTAACTATAGACAGCTCAGGGACTGCTGATTTCAACTCACTTTTCTCCCGTCTTCTGAATTGTGCCTTGAAGAAGCTACAGCTGATTAGTAATGCAGACGCTCAGGATGAAGAGAGCATGTTGTTCCGATGCTGAAGTTCTGTGAAGTTTCATATAGGCCTAGTGTATCTTTATGAGGTCTTTTTGTTTTTAAGCTTTCTCTGGAAGGAAATTATTTCTTTGATTGGAGAAGCCAGGAGCCTCTCTAATAGAGCTAATCAGAAAATGTTTTTCAGAGTTTTTGTTCCTTTTTGGAAATTTTGAGTTTTCACCAAAATTTTTAGGTTTCTTAGTGAAATATTGAAAATTCCAAATTTTTGACAGAAAAATTTCAACTGGAAACCAAAAATATTTCTATTTGGAAATGCAGTGATGGTACTTCATGGGAATTGTAGTTTAGGGTCCTCATATTCCCTTTCTCCTCTATAGTACCGAATCCCAGGCCAAACCACAATTCCCATGATGCACCATGGCTCCCTTCTTGTTAAGCCACCACAGGAGCATCAAGGGACTCCCTGGTGCAGTGCATCATGGCAAATGTAGTTTGACTAGGGAACCCAGCCCATAGAGAAGAGTGCAGGCAGTATGCACCTGAACTACAACTTCCATGAAGCACTGCAGCAGTATTTCCAAACTGCAGTGTTTCAGCTTTGAGCCAAAAGCCAAAATCTTTTCTGGTTTTGGGTGTTTGGGTTTTGTGACAAAAAGTCATTTTTTCACACAGAAACCAGAATTCTTTTGTGGAATATTTTGTTTTGCCAAAAAAAGCGCAATTTTTCTGTTGAAAAACAGTTTCAACAGGATTTTTTCAACCCTCCTTCCTCCTTTGGGCCAGCTATCCCAATGTGGTAGGAGAGGCTGAAAGCCATCCTGCCAGTCTTATAAATGGCCTGTATTCCTCCTCTCCCTCCCTCCCCCAAACTGGACACAATAAAAAAGAACAGCAAACAATAAAGAACCTCAGCCTATCCCCTTTCCCAAGCCCATAATACTGCGGTATACGCAAACCCAAACAAGAGCAGGGTGCTGGATCTCCACTCAGCAGCTGGACTAGAGGCTTGATTTCATGTCCCTGGCTTCATTACATCTCGCCGTACATCACGGGACTCACACAGCCCTTAGCACCAAAGCATATATTTGGATTGGCAACATGAGCCAGTGTCCAGCTGGGACTACGGAGGCTGCTCAGGCTCACACAGCTCATGTGAGGCCCGGAGGACAAACCTTGGGTCACTGCCCTATCATGACAAAGATTTCACTCCCCTGCTTTACTGTGTTTCCTTCCCTCCCTCGTTCAGCGGCGAGAGTCTTGATCAGTCCCTCCCCGGAAGTGCGCGAAGGAGATGCAGTCACCCTGACGTGCGTCGCCACCCGAAGCGCAGAGGAAGGGACCAGCTACACCTGGTATAAGAACACCAGGTGGCTGAAGGAGACCTCAGAGAACACCCTGGTCCTCCCAGGTGCGAGCAGCAGGGACGCCGGCGCTTTCCAGTGTAAGGCCCAAAATAAGAGAGGCAGCAGCACCTCTCCGGCTGTCACCCTGCGGGTGCTGTGTAAGTATGATCTCCCTTCCACAGCCCCCAGAATAAGGCAAAAGGGGGAATTCTTTGTGATTAGGGAACTGGCTAATCCTTAGATCAGCTGGAGGAACATCTTGGAGAGGCCACAATTCACACACTAATGGCCAAGTTCTGCCCTCAGCTGCCCCATCGTGAAACTAAAGTGATCCCTGAATCAATGGAGTGACTCCAGATTTACACAAGCCTGTCTAAGAGCAGAATCTGGCCCTGAGAGCCTTTATTAAAGTAAGATGCAAGTCAGTTAATCAGATCAATCTGGCAATACCGTCCTGGTCCTGCAGCTGATGCGACATAGCTAGCCTCCAGGACCCAGCAACCTTCTAGCTGAGTTCACAATCCAGATTCTACAGCAGGGTGCTAAACTGGCATGGTGCTGGTGGAGTTGTCATCTTGCAGTGAGATGTAGAGTAGAACTAGTATCCTGACCATTCATGGTCAGTAAAAACAGGCCCTGGCTGGCATTCTTCATAAAAGTATTAACTCTGGTGCCAGGCCCAAATTCCGCTTGCGGTAACTGCTGTTTGTCCTGCCAGTTACTTCTCCCTGTTTTAAGAAGAAACCGTTGTTTTTGCTTCCTGCCCTTAACATGAGTGTAGAGTTGCTATGCACTGTAAAACAGCTGCTACGTTCCACCCCACAGCTGCATGTGCATTTCAGAGGTGGATGCCGTGCTCCCTACCCATAGCTTGTGTATGAGTTTAAATCTCTGGACTCTATCCGGATCCAAGGCTCCATACAAATGCAAGATCCTTGGGTCAGCTCCTGAATGAGTGTCAATCGGAGTAGCTCCACTGAAGGAAATAGAGCTCTACGGATAGACACCAGCTGAGGATCTGGCCCATTGTTATCATCTAAACTCCCAAAGTTCTACCCCAGAACATACCGTCTGTCACATCAAAGTGAGGCTGGCAGTTCAGGGACCTTCGGTTGCTCCAGATTCCAATTCTGGCCAGATTCCTGTCTTGTCTGTATTGGCCCAGGCCTGTTTGAGCAAGGAAAGACACTGAAGCAACAGCCTGGCGGCTGGTGCCTCAGAAGGACCCATTAGAGCGCTGGGGAAGTGGGGCAGAGCGTTGCAAGGGTTTCTCCTAATCTAGTAAACAATCATGTGTCCAATAACATATCGGCCAACAACATTTTAACCCTGCAGTCCCACCGAGACGGCCCCAGATGACCTCCCTGCTAGAGACGCAGAACAGGCACCTGGGCATCATCCTGTGCACCACTGACAGCGACCCACAGTCCGAATTAGCCCTGTACAGAGGAGATGAATTAGTAGCTTCCACCAGTGGCTCCCGCTTGGCCGGCCAGAAGCTCAGTGCGACGCCATCGTACAACAGCCTGAAGGTGGAGATCCGCGAGGTGGTGCTGGAGGACGAAGGGACCTACGTATGCTCGGCTAGGAACACCTATGGCAATGCAAGCGCCTCCATGGTCTTCAGTGCAGAGAGTGAGTCCCCAGCTAGGTTCCTTTTGTCAAAGGGAACTGGCCTTTCCAACCGCGTGTGGTGGGAGAGAGACCCAGGCAGGCAGGGAGGGGCACAGGCCCCTGTGTTGGCGGTAAGGGACGATTCACGCTAATCCTTCTGCTGTTATTAAAAAAACAAGAACAACCCAGCAATTCCATTGATCGCAATGGGGATTCACTGGAGGGGCGGGTCGCGTTCCACCGACTCCTGTCACGGCTCTGGATTGAATCCTTAGTGAAATGGCTGTTGTGAGGGATTGAATAAGTATCACATTCTTTGGTCACCCTGAGCGTCATTCACCACTGGAACAATTTCCCAAAAGTCGGGGTGGATTCTCCATCACTGGCAAGTTTTGAATCAAGGTGGGATGTTTGTCTAACAGCTCAGCTCCAGGGATTATTGTGGGGCAGATCTCCAGCCTGGGCTATGCAGGAGGTCAGCCTAGATCACAGTTGTCCCTTCTGGGCTTGGAATCTATGAATCTATGGGTGATTCACTACTGATCCCACCCTATTAACTGCTGTAGAGGATGCCCCATTGCTTCCTAGGATGGCATCCAAGTTAGTGGGATGGGATCCATAAAGGGAACAAGTTAAAGGGGAGATTCCACAGTATCCTATGGAACCACTGAATATTAAATATCATAGATTCATAGAAACGTAGGGCTGGACGAGACCTCAAGGGGTCATCTACTCCATCATGAAGGGAGGAAACTGCCTGAAATGTAAGTGTCCAATCTGGGCCTTTTGACCGAGTTTGCTACATAAAACCAAGCTTCTGAGCATGGAGACGCAATACTGGATAAATACGACATATCACAAATGACTTTAGACCATGCACATTTTGCCAGGCACCGGCCGTTTGACAGAACTCGGGGATAGCTGTAGGAAAATGGCTGCCAAATGAGGGCAGCATAATGGCCGCTTTGTGACATTTGAAACGATTGATTCATTCGCTGCTAAAAAAAAGACAATTGTGAAATTTGCAAAATGTTCCAAAGTCCCTCAAAGCCTGCAATACTCCAAGAGGCAACGATTCCCATCTGTGGGCCAGATTCTGCTCTCAGGAACACCAAGGTAAATCCAGAGTCATTCCGCTGAAGGCGATAGAATTATTATGCATTTACACTGGTGTAACTGAGATCAGAATCTGGCGCTGTGTTCAAAGTTCCCCTCTCAAAGCATCATACAACTCCGATGTACAAGGTCATCTAATGTATGCCGCCCCCAAGGTACTCCCCCTACCCCCCCACAGAAAACCTCACACGCACGTTCTGCTGTGCATTCGCCAGGACTTTGCCTACTCCAGTTTTAACTGTCTGTTACAGCTTCCACTGCTTCTCTTGAGAGCCTGTCCCCAGCCTAATCGAATCACAGAATCTAGTGATGGAAAAGACCCTCTTCTATGCTCCTAGCGCCAAGGGGCAGGACTGCTCCCTCCAGAACATTTTCTAGAGCTCTGTTGAGTCTAAATTTTAAATGTCCCACGCAATGGGGCTCCAGGCCGTCTCTTGGGGACAGAGTGCACTAGCAGGAAATGTAGTCTAGGATACACAGACTAACTCCCTCTTGGGCTAAGCCCATCCCCTTGCTCCTTCATATACCCCCATGGCCTGCCCTTAACAACCACCTGCCCCCTTGGCCCTCCAGCCCTAGCAGACAGTTATGTCATGCCCCATAATGTACCCAAAGAGACACATCTTTCGTTGCTTTGCTCTTCCCCCGTCGCTCAGTCCCTGAATCCTGTTTTCTCTCTTCCCCACTCAGCGGCGAGGGTCATCGCCACGCCGGCCTCAGAGGTGCAGGAAGGCCAGGGGGTCAACCTGACCTGCCACGTGAGCAGCAACTCATCGGCTATGACTAACTACAGCTGGTACAGAAATGACCAGTGGCTGTCCGAGGGCCTGGCCAATTCCCTGGTGTTCCAGCGGGTGGCCAGTGCAGATGCCGGGGTCTATTACTGCAAGGCAACGAATAACGGAACAAGCAGAAGCTCCGCCTTGGTCTCGCTGAATGTGCTGTGTAAGTTCCAGACACTTTGAATCTTCATGGCAGTGGCAGGTTCCCACAGGAGCACGTACGCATGGGCCCCAGTGGTGCAGTCAGTCCTGTCCCAACCAACACACCTAACTACACTTGCAGGTGCGCGTCGCGGTTGTGTGTACATGTGAGGGTACTTTTGGCTACATGTCGGTGGCTGCACGTGTGTTGATGTGAGTGCGTGGGTCCTTGTAGTGTGCACGTGTATGATTGTGTGGGTGTGTGCGTGTGTGGGTGTATGTGAACCCGTGTGCATTGTTTGTGTGTGTCTGGGCTCTTGCGTACATGCAGAAGCATGCGTGTGTGCCAACACGTATGTGCACATGTAATCCAGGCTTACTCAGGCTGATGCTCTGGCCCCAGTAGTGGCCGAATCACATGGTAGCTGAAGACCCTGTTATGCCCCAAACAAGGACTTGTCTCTAAAAGCACGTGCTCCTGCTGCCTGTGCTAAAATACCCAGGGCTGTGAGCTCAAGGCTGGAGCCAGCCCACCGACCTCCATGTGATCCAAGCGCTAGAGGGGGACCATGCGCCCCTCTGAGTACGAATGGGCGACACGTGCATCTGTTCCGGTGAGACGCTACCTGTGAAACACTGTGATCAAACGTGACTTATTGAACTGTGGTGACCAGCCTGCGTGCAGACCCTGTGCTGTCGTCTAACACGCGCAGTGCCGTCGCTTCCCCTCCCATCCTCGCACAGCCGGGCTGTTTGCTTTAGGAGCCAAACTGCTCGCCTGGCTTTTTAAAATTCACTGTCGGTTTCTTCATGTCAGTCTCAAAACCTCAGAAACTCATTCTCCTGCTTCCGGTCATTAGTACCAGCTTCCACTCTGCCCTTCACTTGGTCACTGCTGATGAGAGACTGCCTCCTCCGCTGCAGATCTGCCAGCAGGAATGGCCAGCAAGAGTAGATTTGGGGCCAGGCTGTATTCTTTTCAAGGGTCACCATAGGAAGCTAAAACTTGAGCAGAACTGACAATAAATAGCCTGTCTGTAATTAACCAGCTAGTGTGGGTGTGGGTGAGATCGTGTGTGTGTGTTAGAATATGCATGAGCATGTCTGTGTATTTTAGCAGGCAAGTGAGCGTGTGTATTAGAATGTGTGTGTGTGTATTTTAGCATGCATGGGATCATGTGCCTTCGTGTGTGTGATTCTCTCTACTGGATGGAATCAGAGCTTTTCTTCTGTGTGTCATAGCCCCAGTACAGCTCACAGCTAAGGGCGATTCTCTGCTAGCTCAATCAGACGAGGAGCTGAGTTCCATCGCTGCGTCCCCTGTAAGGTTTCTAGTGGCTGTGGTATGCAGCAGAGTGATGACAATGGTGAGGATCTAGGTGGCCATGGGATGGTCCAAGAGGGATAGGAGGGGTTTTTAAACAAGCCTCAAGACATTTATAAACTTGAGGATGATCTTTGCTCCCGACTCTTCAGACGCCCCCAGGAATCCCCGAATGACCTCGTTCCTGGAGGCGGAGATGGGCAGACTGGCCATCATCCGGTGCATGGTGGACAGCAACCCCCCGGCCCAGCTGTCCCTGTATAAAGAAGACAAACTCGTGGCCTCCACCGGCTCCAGGACTGCAGCTGCCCAACGGATCGGCATCACTGCCTCCCCGAACTCCCTCAGGGTGGAGATCCGGGACATCACGCTGGAGGACGAAGGGAACTATCGCTTCACCGCTAGCAATGCCTACGGCACATCTTCTGGGCTCCTGTACTTCCGTGTGCAAAGTGAGTACGGAGGAAACGGCTACAGGGCATGTGCAGCACTTCCCTCTGCTGGGTGCATGCAGAACTGCTCATCTGTGTGTCCTAGATCCCATGCTGCTAGGGAGTGGTCAGATGCTACTTTGATTCTAGGGCCTCTGGAGTTCCATGGGGACAAGGACCTCCTAGGAAGCCTTTGGACCAGGCAGGGGTCCCTGCACTAGAGACAGGTGATTGGCTACAGGTTTCATAGGGTCTGTCTTGAGAAACGCCTTCAAATTTGGCTACTTCTCCGAATCTTGGACCAGCTTTCTCAGGCTACAAAACCAGGCTGGAAATGCTGTGAGAATGGAGAGTCCTAGTACGCACCCACCAAGAAATACCACAAGATGGGGGAGAGGTCTTCTGTGTGTAGCTAGGAAGGGCAGAGGATATGCAGGGAAATGACCTGTAATGAAGAGGGTGAGGAGGAATGTAGCTGAGCATCTGAGAACCGTTAAACAGGGGAGCTGCCCAGGGCCGCAGAGAGGCAGGGGGCAAGTGGGGCAATTTGCCCCAGGCCCTGCAGGGCCCTCACGAGAGTTTTTCAGGGGCCCTGGAGCGGAGTCCTTCACTCGCTCCGGGTCTTTGGCGGCAATTCAGCGGCGGGGGGTCCTTCTGCCCTGGGACCTGCCGCCGAAGTGCTGGGTCTTCGGTGGCAATTTGGTGGCAGGGGCCCCTTGCAGCCGAAGACCCCAGGCCCCCTGAATCCTCTGGGTGGCCTTGGAGCTGCCCCTAGATGAATAACTCCTGGGAGCATTCGGGTGGGACTTGCCCATCACCCTAGGAGAGGAAGAGCCCTCTCTGCATTCACGAGTACTTTAATGAGTATTTGACCTAAGTCTCTCTGCTGCATTTATTGGACACCGTAGCCTTCACTTCCTGTCCTAACCTGTTATGTAGCATTGCTGTATAAACAGTTGTCATGTTCCACTGCAGAGGTGGCAGCATAGTAATGGTGGGTGATCCTGATTGTAAAGCACCAACAGGAGCATTTGGGGCTCTGTTATTGATGTAGCCTGAGAGGCATGCACAGTCCCGCCCAGGCAGGCAGATAAAGATCCCTGCCCCAAGAAGCTTACAAACCACAGACTAGATCTTGATGTCCTTGCTCAGTCCTTCCTCAGGCAAACTGTCATTGACTTTGTAGTGAGTAAGGCTGGAGTGCTGCTGCCAAGACCTAAGCCAGCATGGGGAGGGCGGTGAAGTGCACTGGAATGGTGTAAACTGAGGCAGGTGGGGATTCTTGGAGGAGAAGAAAAGGCCTTGACAGATGGTGATGGAAATTAGGGTTAGGCCAAAATCAGAACCCCAGACCCAAAGCCTGAGTTTCAGGGAAGTTTGGATCTGGATCCAGAGTCTGCAATTCAAGCCTGTGTCTGTAGTGAGCCGACACACTGAATGCAACCTCTATCCCGCTGGATTTTGTGGGAGCTTTAGAACCATTTCCAGATCTGGATTTCCCATCTTGGATATAAAAGGCTGAATCAGAACTGCCCGAATAGCAGCCCCCGTATTTTGGATTGAGATCCAAACTTGGCATGTCGGGGCCATCTAGGGTGGGGCCAGAGGTAGGATTCAACTTGCTTCTGAGATCCAGGCTGTTGTTATCTCTCTTTGTGGTGGTTTGTCTCCATCCTCTAGCGGCCAGAGTTCTAATTATGCCCTCCACGGACGTGCAGGAAGGGGATGATGTCTCCCTGACATGTGATGTGACAGGAAATGCTCCAGAGGGCGCCATCTACACCTGGTACAAAAACAGCCACCGGCTTCAGGAGAGTTCAGACAGCTTCCTCGCCTTTCCACACATAACCAGTGGGGATACTGGCTCTTATCACTGCAAAGCTCACAACCCCGAGGGAACCAGCCGCAGCATCTCCCCAGCCGTCAGCTTACACGTCTCTTGTAAGTGACATTGTTTATCCAGGTGGAGGCTGAGCCAGTTCTTATGGAGGTCTGTGGACAGCGTCTCATTGATGTCAGTGGATAGTGGAGCAGACCGTTGCGTTGCATCGCTGCTTAACTACGCCCTGGGCTGGGTACATTGTTTTTCTCCAGAGCCCCTGCTGGAGGATGGCTATTCCTGGAGCTGGTTGGAAATTTTCCAATGGGAGATTTTCCCGGCAGGAAATGCTGATTCATCTAAAGCAAAATGTTTCGCAGAAATGCATCGTCTTTGGTGAAAATTTGTTTTGAAACCAAAAGGTGAAAAGAGTGTTTCAATTGGGTCCAATGTTCCATTGCAGCCTTCTCGGACCAGCACGTTTCACTTTTCTGTTTTGACATGTCTTTTGGTTTCTGATTTTTTCCCTTTTTATTATAAAATAATCACATCAAATGAAAACAAAAAGGCAAAATCAGGACGAAACGTTTCAATGTTGTCAAAACGAAACATTTTGATTGACCTGAAATTTTATTTATTTTTTCTTTAGAATTTTGGCTAGCAGGAAATTTCAGAATTCTTTGATTTCCAAATCACGAATCTCCCCCTGAACTGAAGATGGCAGTTTCTGCACAGCTCTGCGACTGCCACAGGCCATGGCTGGCCGAGATTCCATGAACCAGGGCCCTGCTCCAGGACAGCCTATTGCTTCTGATGGCTCTAGAGAGAAAGGTTCTGGCACCGATCATGACAAGCCAGAGGCAGGAGCCCGTATTGCTTGGTAACATTCACGCTGACCTCAGTAGGAATTTGCCTGAGCAGAGAAGGAACAGGAACCGTGGAAGGGGCACAGGTTTCATGCTAACCCTTGCCAATGTTGTATCAAAGACTTATTGAGCAGAGCAGGAGATGGTACGGGCCACACATCCTGGAGAAAGAGTCAGGCCAGGACCCATTTCAGTGGGAGTTAGGCTTTGAAGGTCTGGGCCATAGTTTCTCTGTGCCTTAGTCCCACAACCATAACATGGAGGTCTTACAGACCCCTTGCCGCAGAGGCATGTTGTGAGAATGAATCCACTAACGGCTGTGCAGTGGATAGCACAAGGAAGTAGCTGATGGACATGTCTCCCCGCTGTGTCAGGCCAGCAGTGACCTTTGTAACCAGGCAGCTGGAATCAATTCCAGCCTCTTCCCAGCACCACTGTGCGTTGCCCTTCTATTAAAGTGTCATCACTTGCACTTTTGGGCCTTTGCTTAAATAAGGAATCTCGTGGGACCATCCGGGCTGCCCTCGTCAACACACAGGAAGAAATATCAATGACTATTCATCAGGAATGCTCAGCAATAAGCATATGTAGGACTGCCCACCTGTATCATGGCATTTACACTGTAGGAGGCAGAGCTCAAGGGGGAAAAAATTTTCCCATCTTGTGAAAATTTTCAGGAGTTGAAAAAACTTTCCCATCCTGGATCTGGATCAAACACCAAAATCTCAAAAATTTTCTGCAAACTGAAAAAACAAAAGCAACAAAACCAAACTTCAGGTCCAGATCAAAAGAAATATTTTGTTTTGATCATTTCGAAACCATTTTGTTTTGATTTTGAACTTTTCTTTCATTGTTAACCTTTTTTAAAGGTTTAACTGGCTGACTTTTCAAAACAAAGTCATTTTGAACTCAAAAACTGCTGTTTTTTTCATTTCAAATCTTTTGCAACTTTTTTTCCAAACATTTTTCAAGGCCAGAGATTTGTTGAAACCGACTGTTTCACAAGCAGTTTCATTTTCAATTCATGAAAAATTTTTGACCCCCAAAAATTACATCGAAAATTCCCAACCGGCTCTAGGAAGAGAAGCGAACCACAAATATAAATTAAAAAGTATTTGCAGTGGACTCTTCAATTTTGATTTTCAAATGGGAATGGGATGGTCTGATCAGATTCTTCTGGGTGGATCTGCCTTTCCATCTTCTCCTTCTATTATTTATAGTGTGGTAGTGTCTGCAATGGAGAACTTACAAGATAAAAGGACTTAAGATGGGTTCTCAAACTTCATTGTACCGTGACCCCCTTCTGACAACAAAAATTACTACATGACCCCAGGAGGGGGGACAGTAGTCTGAGCCTGATCAAGCCCCACTGCCCTGAGTGGGGAGGTCAAAGCCCGAGCCCCACTGCTCCAGGCAGGAGATCCAAAGCTGAAACCCAAGGGCTTCATCCCCAGGCAGGGGGCCTGTAACCGGAACCCTACCACCCAGGGCTGGAGCCCTGGGTGGTGAGGCTCAGGCTTCAGCTTCGGTCCCGGGGATGGGGCTCGGGCTTTGGCCATGGGCCCCAGCAAGTCTGAGCCAGCCCTGGTGACCCCATTAAAATGGGGTCCTGACCCCCAGTTTGAGAACTGCTGACTTAAGAGATAAAGAGTTGTGAGGGGAAAAGGGATCCAGCATAGACGTTTCAAGCAACTGACTGTGAATGTTGTGCTGGTGAAATAGGCTGGCAGCCCCAGAAACAAGGCTTTGCTGGTCAAAGAAGGAATCGTGGCATTAAAGGCTCAAGATGATGGCAAATGAAGAGCATGTTGACTGTGCCTTAATGTGAGTGTCTCACCCCAACAGATCCGCCCCGGGAGCCCCAGCTGACCTCCTTCCTGGAGATGCCGGATGGGCAGCTGGGTGTTCTCCAGTGCACGGTTGATAGCGACCCACAGTCAGAGTTATCTCTGTTCAGAGGAGGTGAACTTGTGGCTTCCACCACTGGCTCCCACCCTGCAGCCGGACAGCGAGTCAGTGTCTCCTCATCACACAACAGCTTGAAGGTGGAGATCCAGGCTGTGGTAATGGAGGATGAAGGAGAGTATGTGTGTTCTGCCAGTAATGCGTATGGCAACGCAAGCACCTCGCTGAACTTTACTGCACAGAGTGAGTGCAACATTGCCATCTACTGCCATGGGAACTGGATCCATCCATCCATCTATCCCCCTACATACCGCTGGATCCAGCCAGCCAGTCACCTCCCTACATACCTCTTATAGCAATAGATCCAGCCATACATACCCCTGTATCCAACCATCCACCTAAATACCGCCTGTATCTATCCATCCATCCATCTATCCCCCTACATACTGCTGTATCCAGCCAGCCAGTCACTTCCCTACATACCTCTTATAGCTATAGATCCAGCCATACATACCCCTGTATCCAACCATCCACCTAAATACCCCCTGTATCTATCCATCCATCCATCCATCCCCATACATACCCCTGTATCCAACCATCCACCTAAATACCCCCTGTATCTATCCATCCATCCATCCATCCCCCTACATACCGCTGTATCCAGCCAGCCAGTCACCTCCCTACATACCTCTTATAGCTATAGATCCAGCCATACATACCCCTGTATCCAACCATCCACCTAAATACCGCCTGTATCTATCCATCCATCCATCCATCCCCATACATACCCCTATATCCATCCATCCACCTAAATACCCCCTGTATCTACCTATCCATCCATCCATCCCCATACATACCCCTGTATCCAACCATCCACCTAAATACCGCCTGTATCTATGCATCCATCCCCATACATACCCCTGTATCCATCCATCCACCTAAATACCCCCTGTATCTACCTATCCATCCATCCCCATACATACCCCTATATCCATCCATCCACCTAAATACGCCCTGTATCTATCCATCCATCCATCCCCATACATACCCCTATATCCATCCATCCACCTAAATACCACCTGTATCTATCCATCCATCCATCCATCCCCATACATACCCCTATATCCATCCATCCACCTAAATACCACCTGTATCTATCCATCCATCCATCCATCCCCATACATACCCCTATATCCATCCATCCACCTAAATACCCCCTCTATCTATCCATCCATCCATCCCCATACATACCCCTATATCCATCCATCCACCAAAATACCTCCTGTATCTATCCATCTGTTCATCCATCCCCATACATACCCCTATATCCATCCATCCACCTAAATACCCCCTGTATCTATCCATCCATCCATCCATCCCCATACATACCCCTATATCCATCCATCCACCTAAATACCCCCTGTATCTATCCATCCATCCCTCCATCCCCATACATACCCCTGTATCCAACCATCCACCTAAATATCCCCTGTATCTACCTATCCATCCATCCATCCCCATACATACCCCTATATCCATCCATCCACCTAAATACCCCCGTATCTATCCATCTGTTCATCCATCCCCATACATACCCCTATATCCATCCATCCACCTAAATACCCTCTGTATCTATCCATCTGTTCATCCATCCCCATACATACCCCTGTATCCAACCATCCACCTAAATATCCCCTCTATCTATCCATCCATCCCCATACATACCCCTATATCCATCCATCCACCAAAATACCCCCTGTATCTGTCTATCTATTCATGCATTCCCATACATACCCCTGCATCCATCCATCCATCTCCTTACATACCCCTGTATCTATCTGTCCATCCTTCCCCATACTTATCCCTGTATCTCTCTCTCTAATCCTTGCATCTCCATACGTATCGCTGTATCCATCCATCCCTCTACATAACCATCATATCCATCTGTCCATCTCCATACATGCCCTTTATCTATCTATCTATCCATCCATCCATCCATCCATCCACCCACACCCATAGTATATAAACATTTTCTCACATTAGTCTTTCCTCCCAGCTGCAAGGGTCTGGATCTCTCCTTCGCCGGATGTCCACGAGGGGGATGCTGTTAACCTGACCTGTGCAGTTGACAGTGATGCCCCTGGGATGCCGCACTACACCTGGTATAAGAACAACATATGGTTCAGCGAGAGCCCTGGCAGGTCACTCGTGTTTCCCAAGGTCACCACCGCTGATGCTGCATCCTACCACTGCACAGTGAAGACCCAGGAGAGGGTTAGAAGCTCTTCCCCAGGCACTTTGAACGTCCTCTGTAAGTTCTTTGCACAGTTGAACTGTGCAAGGTTCAGAGAAAAATGCCTCTGTATCCACCAGCGCAGCCCAGAGCCCCCAGCCCACTGGCCTAGACAGGGGGGCTAGATAAGGAACCCCTCCATACATTGGGAGGGGGGGGCTGCACTTCTACCAAAGCATCCTGCTTTGGCTACTGCTGGAGACAAGACCCCAGAGCTAGTGGACCTATGGTCTGATCTGCAGGGCAAAGTCTATGTCTTTAGAGGAACCCCATTGTAGGAGCATAGTGTAGTCCTCTCCCCGCCCCCCAGTCTTTAGAAAGCAGACAGTGCTCCATGGTTTGTGCCCACTCAAACCACACAGGGGAGAAAAGGCATCCAAATATTAGCAAGAGACGTATTTGGATTGAGCCTAGAAATATTGAGCCATCCCTTGGGAACTGGGGGTTTGAAGGATCTGGGAACTGTGTCAAGTAAAGGGTGAGGTCTAGTCTGGGGGTCGGGGAAGGTTTCCTTGTTCCATCCTGACTCCCTAGAGTGGAAATCCACCCATGCTCCTGGCCATCAGTTTAGGAGACAGCTGTTAGAGGACATGTCAAGTGGGTAGCTGTGGAGGGCGTGGGCAGCAGGGAGAAGGGTGAGTGGAGCTCATTGTGGGGAAGTAAGGCAGCTGCAAAGGGTCACGTCTAGGTGTGGAAGTGGGATGGACAGTAGTTCAAACTGAGCTAGTTTCAGCAGGAAGCCAGGTAAATTCAGAATTTGCCAAATCTCATCTCAAGCCAGAACCACGGCCCTCCTTGTTACCACCAGCCACAGCCTCACCTGGAACTAGATGTGGGTAAAAAATACCAAGCATTTTTTGGCAGAAAGTGTTGACATTTTTTTACATTTTTCAAAACTCCCCAAGAAAAAATTACAAAAAAATGAAACGGAAAAGTGATCCATTTTCAAAAACTGTTTTTATTAAACATTTTCTGATTTTTGAAAATGAAAAATTGATTTATTTTTACTGGAAACCATTTTTTTTAAACGAAAGCCAAAAAAACATTTTCCGGAAACATTTGTGGTTTCTGGTTTTTCTATGTTCATTAAAAAAAGTTTCAATTAAAAATATTTTTCAGAGGTTCATAGATTCCAAGGCCAGAAGGGACCACAGTGATCATCCAGTCTGCTCTCCTGTATAACACAGCCGGAGACCTGCCCCGCAATAATCCCTAGAGCTGAGCTTTTAGAAAACCAGCCCAACCGAATTTAAAAATTGCTAATGATGGAGAATCCACCATGATCCTTGTTAAATTGTTCCGAGGGTTAATTACTCTCACTGTTAAAAATGCATCTTTTATTTCAAGTCTGAATTTGTCTAGCTTCAACTTCCAGCCTTTGGATCGTGTTAGACCTTTGTCTGCTAGATTGAAGAGCCCATTATTAAATATTTGTTCCCTGTGTAGGCAGGTGTCGACTGTGATCAAATCACCTCCTAAGCTTCTCTTTGTTGAGTAAAACAAATTGATCTCCTTGAGTCTGGTGACCAGCACTACTTAACACCCAACCCTAGGGTTCCCCCAAAACTCAGTCAACAAGTCCAGGAGTCCTCCTCATGCCCCTTATCCTGAGTATCAAGTGCTGAGGCAAGAAAGTGGAGTGAACATTGCTAAATATGGCACATGTCAATGGGTCTGACTTTTGAACTGAGTTCACACTGCCTACAATTACACTGCCCTGTTTGTGTTTATTTTCCATGAGTATTAGTGTTCCCAGGACAGAAGTTGCCAAAAGTGGAGAACCTGCAGCTGATTCCAGAGAATATACGAAAAGCCAGTTTGCAATCTTTCCCCCCGAGAAACCTGAGTCTTAGAGTCACACTCATCCAATCAGGGAACAGTGACACACCATGTGACCCCAACATGTCCAATCAACGCAGCTTGAATTTTTGTATTGAATACTCATCACAAACAGCTCATTGTGAACGAGCGACAGGCCAAGAGTCAGTCACAGAAATCCCTTGCCAAGTAATTTTGAGTAAGGATGGAACTCAAGAAAAATGAGGCAAAGTTCACTGAATAAATCCTAGAATATCAAGGTTGGAAGGGACCTCAGGAGATATCTAGTCCAACCTCCTGCTCAAAGCAGGACCCATCCCCAGACAGATTTTTGCCCCAGATCCCTAAATGGCCCCCTCAAGGATTGAGCTCACAACCCTGGGTTTAGCAGGCTAATAGCTCAAACCACTGAGCTATCCCTCGCCTCCTTGAGCGGTGACAAATTGCTTGTCCAGCTCTAATAATGGATCCTTCATGAAACCTTCCTGGATCTAGTTCACAGAGTCACACAGTCCCAAGCTAGAAGAATAGTATCAGAGGGGTAGCCGTGTTAGTCTGGATCTGTAAAAGCAGCAAAGAATCCTGTGGCACCTTATAGACTAACAGACGTTTTGGAGCATGAGCTTTCGTGGGTGAATACATCCCAATACATGCATCTGAAGAAGTGGGTATTCACCCACGAAAGCTCATGCTCCAAAACGTCTGTTAGTCTATAATGTGCCACAGGATTCTTTGCTGCTTAAGCTAGAAGAAGCCATTCAATTATCCAGTCCGACCACCTGTATAACAGGGCAGGGAATTTCATCCAGGTACCCAATAATTTGTGAGTCGCTGATGTCACATTAAAGTTCTGAAGTCAAATTAGATCCTCCTTCCTTGTAGATCCTCCCAGGAATCTCTGGGTGAAGTCCTTCCTGGAGACTCAAGATGGGAAGCTAGCCATCATCATCTGTGCTGTTGACAGTAACCCGCAGTCAGAACTGGCCCTGCGCAGAGCTGATGAGCTGGTTGCTTCTGGTTCCTCCCAAGGTGATGGGGCATCCAGACATAGGTTACGCGTCTCATCCTCTCCTAACACCTTGAAACTGGAGATCAGGAGCGTCACCTTGGAGGATGAAGGGATGTACGTGTGCTCTGCAAACAATATGATTGGCGAAGCCAGCACCTCTGTATACTTCACCATCGAGAGTGAGTATGGAGTTCGTCATTCCCATTGCACTCCAGTGTCGCTTAGAAGGGAACTCGGGGCAGATTCTCTCCCCCACTGCCCTCCCCCTGCAGCAGGGAGTGAAATCTTCCTGTCTATTCTGCTGGGGATTCTCCTGGCCAGGAAACTGCTAACTAAGTGGACAACGAAGCCACAGAGCCATCTGACCCAAGCATAAGGGGTGTGTAGAGACAGGGAAGCGGATATGGCTGAACCATGCTGCGCTCCAGCTATCCCTGGCTGGTGAACGTGGATCATTGCCAGGTGTGTAGGTTAGAGCAGCCGCCATGCTGCTCTAACCTATGCCAGGCCTGGGATAGAACTGGACAGAGAATCAGAGATCTGTAACACTCTACCAAGCTGACTCAGATTGTTAGTTGTTGGTTTCAAAGGGCTGCTCCAGCTGTATCCATTCCAGCTTTGCTCTGGTTTCTTCCACAGCTGTGAGGGTTGTGATCCAACCGGGTCCCGATGTACGTGAGGGGGACCACATCACACTGACCTGTGAGGATGCCAGTGCCCGGACGAGCACCATTTACACCTGGTACAAGAACACCAAATGGCTGGCAGAGGGCTCTGGCAGTTCCCTCACGATCCGTGGTGTGGCGGGCACTGATGCTGGCTCGTACTCCTGCACGGCTCACAATGACAGGGGAAGGAGAACATCTCTGCCCACCGCCTTGCGCGTGCTCTGTAAGTTGCCTGCGGTTTAGATAATGTTCCATCTTCTCAGATGGAGGCATGCAACCGAATTCCCAGTGCAGGTGACTCCCAATCACAAAACCAAGTCTTGTTGGCTGCCTGCCAAGGCTAGCTCCAGGGACAAGAGATCATTGTTTCTCTGGGGAATGGGTGACATTTCCCTGCTGGACACAACCCAAATGGGTCAAATTCTTGAAACGTTATTTAGCTTTAAATATCTTAAGTGGAAACATTACCCACACTAGAAAGGGAAGGTCTTTGTCCCCCTCTAGTGGCTGCTCCACATCACAGGTTAATGAGTCTGCCATTGCTGCCAGCTAATGAACGGGCTTAGTCTTTTCACTCACGCTTTTAGCTCTGTAAACCCTCGGATCAAATCCTGCTGTTTGCTCAGATGGGGTCAGTTATAGAAACATACCAGGCCAGAACCTGCTTTCAGTGGTGGCAGCCTAAATCCAGAGGAACAGAGTTTCTCCAGAGCAAAGCTACCCCACAGTGACTCAGGGACCAATGAGAAGTGCCTTCAAAATACCTGAGATAGGAAGAGATTGACTCCAGCAGAGCTACTCTGTGTTTACACCAGTGTAACCGAGATCGGCATGTGGTGCACTGGATCTGCCCTAGCATTCTATTAACAGTGGGCACAGCCCCACGGGCTATCCCCGCATTGCTGCCTGCCTGTGCCTCGGCTTGACCTGGAGGGCAAACTCCAGGAGAGACAGAGGAGGAGCCCATTTGCTGTGGCCCATTCCACTTTCGGCCTCTCTGCTGTGACTGCCAACGGGAGGCAATCAGCGCCAGTTGTGGTGGATGCTCCCTAACAACTCAGTTCAGGCTCCAGGTCACGTCACACAGATCGGTGGATAGTCATCAAGTGCCGATGACGTCCAGTCACCACTGAGCTAGTCAGAGAGTTGACCAGGGGCCTAGTGTTATAAGCGTCACGCTAGAACCGACTGGGAATTTTGTAACAAAACGTTTTTTCATTGAAAACACTGATTCCTCAGAGCCTAAACGCTTCATAGGAAAGGGTCAGTTTCAATTAATTTCCCATTTCAAACCTTTCTGGAAAAGAGAGATTCTAAGTCGTCGAAGCATCCCATTTCAACATTTCTAAATGTATTTTGGTTCAAACCAATTTCCCATTTAGAAATTTAAGTTAACTCAAAAAAGCAACAGAGAGTCCTTTGGCACCTTATAGATTAACAGATGTATTGGAGCATGAGCTTTCGTGGGTGAATACCCACTGTGTCTGACAAAGTGGGTATTCACCCACGAAAGTTTGTGCTCCAATACTAAGGTGACCAGATGTCCCGATTTTATAGGGACAGCCCTGATTTTTGGGTCTTTTTCTTATATAGGCTTCTATTATCCCCTACCCCTCCGTCCCAGTTTTTCACATTTGCTGTCTGGTCACCCTATCCAATACATCTGTTAGTCTATAAGGTGCCACAGGACTCTGTGTCGCTTTTTACAGATCCAGACTAACATGGCTACCCCTATGAAAGTTAACTGAAGATACAAAACGCAAAAAATATGAATCGGTCAACACTGAAACAAAATGTATCCAAAATTATTGAAACAAAATGTTCTGATTGTGATGTTCAAAAACAAATTTCAGATTTTTGGTTTGCGAAAGTCCTTGAGATTTCAATTTTCCATCCTGATTTGGGACAGGGAGAGTTTTTTAAATCTCAAAAATGCTCAAAGAGCAGGAAAACCATTTCCTTTCTAGAGCTACTCCCTACCCTCTGCCCGTCCCCAGAGCCATCTGGCCAAACTGTGCAACCTCCTTCCAGAAGAAAGTCACTGTCTTTGTTTTTTAACTCAAGTACAACATGTTCTTGTCCCTTCAGACGCCCCAAGGAAGCCCTCACTCAGCTCCTTCCTAGATGCCCAGGATGGGCGCCAGGCCATCATCCAATGCACTGTCGACAGCCACCCACCGTCAGATATAGCTGTGTACAGAGAGGCTGAGCGCACGCCCATGGCTTCCACCCAGGGTTCTCAGGGCTCATCCAACCAGCGGCTGAGCGTTCACGTGTCCCACAACTCCCTGAAAGTGGAGATGAAGGACGTCGTGCTGGAGGACGCAGGCCAGTACGTCTGCTCAGCTAACAACACCTACGGCAGTGCCACAGCATCCGTGCGCTTCGGGGTGGAGAGTGAGTGCAGGTGTCTTTTTAACCCTTCCATGCCGTGCTCTCTCCCATGAGCACTCACAGGGGATTTGGATTCAGATCCCACGAGGTGGGGCCAAAGCAGGATCTGGATCTTGTGCACCTGCAATCTCTGGGGAAAACTCAGATTTAAATCTTGATCTGAGCATCACAGCAGATCTGGGGGGGGAGAGCTCAGGGCTAGCAGCTGGTGCTAGGCTGACAATGCTCGAGGCTGAGACTGAGATGTGCCAAGTGATCTAGGGCAGTGGTTCTCAACCAGGGGTCCAGGACCCCCTAGGTTCCATGAGCAGGTTTCAGGGAGTCCCTCCAAGCATGGCTAGCTGGGGCCCAGGGCAGAAAGCCGAAGCCCCAGCACATGGGGCTGAAGCCCAGGGCCCTGAGCCCCATCACCCAGGGCTGGTGCCGAAGCCTGAGCAATGGAGCTTCGTGGGGATCCCTGTGGTGTGGGACCCCAGGCAATTGCCCTGCACTGACGCCAGGTGGGCAGTGGAGTTTCTATAGCATGCTGGGGGTGGCTTCAGAAAGAAAAAAGGTTGAGAACCCCGGTCTAGGGGATTTAGACACATAGCTGCCAATAATGTCACTGAGACAAGGTGGGTGAGGTAATATCTTTACAGAAGTTGGTTCAATAGAAGATATTACATCATCCCCTTGTCTCTCTAATATCCCGGGACTGACGTAGCTACAACAACACTGCATACAATAATGTCACTGGGAGATGTGTGTCAAAATCCCCTAGACTGCTTCGAAAATCACATTCCCCCAATGCTATCTTTATCTGCACAAGCAATGGTGGTGTAATATACCCAACACATGTGTTTCTCCATGCCCCAACTCTGGCCTGGAGGGACCACCTCTAGCAATGAGTAGATAGTTTGTTTCTTTGGTCCATTCAAAGGGAGCCAACAAGGGGTCCGATCAGTGCCAATTATGGTGGTGGGTTTTGTGGAGGAGGCATCTGGACTAAGACACACCAAATAGCCATCAGAAGGGTCTAATTTTGGGCTAGATTGGAACTGGAATCTGAGATGACTAGCACTGGTTGGAAAATTGATATTATTTTCTGTCGAAAATGTTAACAAAAAGTAACATTTTTTGTTTTTGTGGACATTTTTTGCAGAATTTTCCTGGTTTTCGTTGAAAAACCAAAACCTCAAAAATTGTTGAAAACTAAAAAAAAGTCATTATTTTTAAACACACATACACGCACACACATATCCCTCCAAAAATCAACAAAAATGAAAATTTTCTTGCAAAAAAAAAATCTGAAAAAAAGAGTTTGGATGAAAAAATTTTAAGCAGCTCTGCGGATGAGTAGCTAATCTCATGAAACATGGAGCTCTACCGGTTCCCACTAGAATACATTTGACTGATTTTCCTGATCTCTTCTCCCCATCAGCTGTCAGAATCATGATTGAACCATCTCAGGAAATACACGAAGGAGTCACAGTCAACGTGACCTGCCTGGTTGCCGATTGGCTCGGGGGCGAGACCAACTACACCTGGTATAAGAACAGCAAGTGGCTGCAGGACGGTCCTGTTAGGTCGCTCCACCTTGATAGGGTCTCCAGCACCGACATGGGGTCATACCACTGTCGGGCAGAGGGGAGGAGAGGAAGTGCCATCTCTGCCCTGGTCAGCTTGGATGTGCTCTGTGAGTGTCAAGGGGATTTGGGGGTTGATTTGTTCACACTAAATAAAGGCAACTTGGGATCTCGTTGTTATTATCTGTTATTTCCATAGAGCCATAGATGTGCCCTGCGCTCTATGAGAGTAAAATTAAGACACAGGCCCAAGACAGAGCCCCAGACCCAACCCGCTCTGAACTAGGCGAGCATCTAGAATCCAAAATCAAGACGCAAACGTCCCCTCCCTTTAAATGAACCAAACCAAACAATGATTGAAACAACCTCTTCCTGCTCCTGCAGTCTCCCCTCCTCCTCTCTCCCCTGTCCTTTCACTTCTCACCCTTTGGATGCTAAAAGCCTGGCTAACTGATTTCTTGGCATTTGTGCAGCGCTGTTTTCAGTTACACTTTGAAGGTCAATAATAGAGTGAGTCGAACAATTTACAAGGGGACAGTTTTCCTTTGGAAAATGCTGATTTGACAACACAAACATTTCCCTGGAACTTATCCATTTCACTGAATTTTTCAAGGGGGAATCAGTAAAACATTTTGTTGTGATAAGATCCAAATGTTTTGTTCCAATAAGGCTGAAATGCTTCTTTTCCTTAATATAACAGAAGAGTCAACACTACAAAGTCGAAATGAAACATTCTGATGGTATCCAAAAGAAATTTTTGGATAAGGTTGAGAAGAAATATTCCATTATGCAAAAAATTATGAGATTTGAAAGCAGGACAAATGAAATTTTGAAATCTTGGAATTTCTCATAGGATGGAAAGTCTGTTTTGTGATCTGTTCTAGTCAATAACTGTAGACCACCACTGGCTACTCTTAACCAGTCACCTCCTCTTTGTCAGTTGAAGTCCAGTCACCTGATTTAACAGTAATATTGTCTCCTCTATGCAGATGCTCCAAGGAACCCATCGATGAACGCCTTCCTGGAGAACCGCAATGCAAGGGTGGGCCTCATCCGATGCACAGCTGATAGCAACCCACGGGCTGAATTAGCCCTGTACAGAGCGGATAAACTAGTGGCTTCCAGCCAAGGCCCACGCTCAGCAGCCAGCCAGAGGATCAGTGTGTTTCCATCCTACAACACCTTGAGAGTGGAGATTTGGGATGTCACATCAGCAGATTCAGCAGAATACACGTGTGTGGCCAGCAATGCACTGGGAAACGTGACAGCCACCTCCTACTTCAGTGCTCAAAGTGAGTCAGACTGCGAGGGGGCTGTGAGACAGAGACAGAGCTATCAGCCATGGGTGAGGCTGCCACGTCCCATCTAATCCATCCCCACAGACAACGTAGGATTGTTCCCTACAGCGTGTCCTCCATCCAGTACTGATGTACCCAGCAGGGGGTACAGAGCCTCCAAGGAGCAGATCTGAATCGATCCAGCAGGGGGCAGTGAGGCACATATGCAAACACACTCACACACACACACTTACTGCCACACTGTGTCTGACCAATGGTCCATCCAGCCCAGTGTCCTGTCTGCTGTCAGTGGCCAATGCCAGGTGCCCCAGAGGGAGTGAACAGAACAGAGTGATTATCAAGTGATCCATCCCTGTTGTCCAGTCCCAGCATCTGGCAGTCAGAGGCTGAGGGGCAGCCTGAGCATGGGGTTTGCATCTCTGACCATCTTGGTGAATAGCCATTGATGGACCTGTCCTCCATGAATGTATCTGATTCTTTTTTGAACCCAGTTATAATTTTGGCCTTCACAACATCCCTTGGCAACG
This sequence comes from Gopherus flavomarginatus, assembly GCF_025201925.1. Lineage (NCBI taxonomy): Eukaryota > Metazoa > Chordata > Testudines > Testudinidae > Gopherus > Gopherus flavomarginatus. The sequence goes on along the minus strand of NC_066619.1, from coordinate 285,429,081 downwards.
AGTTCCACAGGGTGACTGTGCGTTGTGTGAAGAAATACTGCCTTTGGTTTGTTTTAAACCTGCTGCCTATCAGCAGGTGACCCCTGGTTCTTCTGTTATATGAAGGAATAAATAACACTTCCTTATTTACTTTCTCCAAACCAGTCATGATTTTATAGACCTCAGTCATATCCCCCCTTAGTCGTCTCTTTCCCATTCTGAACAGACCCAGCCTTTTGAATCTCTCCTCTTACGGAAGCTGTTCCATACCCCTAATCATTTTTGTTGCCCTTCTCTGTATCTTTTCCAATTCTAATGTAGCTTTTTTGAGATGGGGCGACCAGAACTGCATATAGAACTGGATTTATATAGCGGCAATATGATTTTTACTGTCTTAGTATCTCTCTCTTTCCTAATGGTTCCCAGCATTCTGTTCGCATGTTTGACTGCCGCTGCCCAGTGAGTGGATGTTTTCAGAGAACCATCCACAATAACGCCGAGATCTCTTGGAGATCTGATCCTACTCAGCAGGGGGCAGTGGGACACACATGCAGGTCAGACCCTGTCCATCGGGAGGTGGAGGAGCACAGACAGTAGCCACAATGCAATGACTGAAACAACATACTGATGACATGAAGACTCAGACATTGCGGTAGAAGAACACAACCTCCTGGCTTTGAGCGCTGGGTGTATTATCAGACCGGACAAACATGTCACTGCCCCTCCAGGAAGAGGGCTAGCAAGGGAGAGTTTAAATCCAATATATCACAGGGCCAACTTCACCTTTCCAAAACTCATCGCCTCCTGCCCCGTACCCATGTTTTGCCCTTGTTGGAGTGACTTGTGTCACAGCAGTGTCTGGAAAATCACTGTGCAGGCAGCTGTTTGTGGTTTTTACACTGGCCGGAATAACCCTCCTCTCCTCCTCAGCTCTCGCTGACCTGCGCTTGTACAAGATCCTGGCCGGGATATTCATCGCAGCGCTGGGGGCTAGTCTTCTGGCCGTTGCAGTGGTCCTGTTGTGGCCCAGGTAACTTGGCTCTTGATGCTTTAGTTCGTAGCAGCAGCTCAGGGGTGTCCAGTTGGGCTAGCTCACAAGGGCTGGGAAGGGACGGCTTGTTTTGGGGTGGGTGATTTTTATTTATTGTTTATTTGATATTACTAAAGCCAGCCCACAAGAAGGGGTAAGTTTTGACCAGGAAAAAGCCTGAAGTGACGTTTATTTGAACAGCATAAGAGGGAAATTGAGGCAGGCTGCCTGTAGGCCATTGAGGGGGCACAAGGGAGGCTGCTGGCCTGGTTACAGACCGTGAAACCTTTTGCTGCGGGGTTGCTGGCCAAGCCAGTGGTGAACATGAGTTGTATGACCCACTGCTCAGTGTGTTGTGTCCCCCACTCTGCGTGATCCACAGAGGATGTCAGGCTATTACAGGTCAACCTGAAGAGCGGGTTTCTATAGCAGATGCTGTAGACTGCCACGGTTCGCTCTGGAAGCCCCTGGTTTGGGCCCTGATGGTGCTGTTTGAGAGTTTTTGAGCACTTTGTGCACAATGCCTCGCCAAGTCTCAGGCCAGTTCCAGGTGTTGACATCACAACTGGCCTCCTCCCTGGCAGTCTAACTGGAAAGGCCAATGACTGAATGGCCCTAGAGAATGGCAGCCCCTCTTGTATTGAGCATGTGCATTCAGGAGTTGTAGCTGATGGAGGGGGGCATTGATGATCAGACACCACAATGATGGGCACATGAGAATAACACATTGGCAAACTGTATGTCAGACCTCTCACTAGTGCTGGGTCCACCACAGGAAAACAGCCTACTACTGCTAACAGGATTGTTCCTTTAACTCAAGCAGCAGAGGTCTGCTCTTCAGCTCTGGGTTCAGATCCTGCTGATGACCCAAGCGAGGGTTTGCGATGTAGGCGGATAGACAGAATAGCGGGCCTGCCGAGTTGGGCTTTTTCTGCTCCTAAAATATCTTCTCTTAAGTGCTAACCACCCTCACCTCCTCCCCTGCCTAGGATAATGAAGCTGCTGAAGCCGCTAAAAGATGAAAGTTCCATGGAACTGACTGGCACAAGGGACCAATCGCAGGTGCGATTCCGCAGTGTGGCTAGGTTGGTGCCATGCTTGGGGTTTGGCCTGGGGTCACCAGAGCTGGAGCTCAGGCCCCCAGCTGCTCAAAGGTGTAAAAAACAGTGGGGCCAGCTGAACTGAGAGGCTCTGGCTGCTTTGCTGTTGTCTACAGAGCAGGCCTTGGGTTGGATACTGGGGACATGAGTTCAGGAGAGTGGGACTGATGGGGATGGAGCGGGAAGAGGGGTTAATGCACTGGGGTGTGTAAGAAGCTGAAATCCTGGGTCAGCATTGGTATCAAACAGGATCTGGGTTGAATTTTTTCCAGCCCACCCTGCCCTGCATATGCTGGCCTATCAAAAAGGCCTGGGCATGAAAACTGCAGGTTCCCCACAGCCTTCCCCATCTCTGTCCCTCCCCCTTCAAGCCTCTCTCTCATTCTCCAGGTCCGATGAGATATGGAGAACCTTCTCTTTGGGCCTGTCTCCCCATTTCCCCTTGCTATGCACACCCCTCACTAGGAGCCTAATTCTTTGTGCCTGGAGCATAGGGGAAGATGCAGTCCATGCTGGGATGCAGGGGTTACTTAAGGACTAGATCCTCAGCTGGTACAACTTGACTTAGCTCCATTAGCTTCAGGGCACCTGTGGGCATTGACTGGCCTGTTGACGGTGGTGGATCTCTGCCGATCGCTGGGGATCCAGCCTGCTGACATCCATGGAGCTCTGCGGACAGGCACCAGCTGGATGTTGATAATTTAACCCCACTGGCTAGGAAGAGTGCTGGGTGAGGGTGGGAAATCACACTCCCATTCCCTGGGCTGGCAGAGGTGAGGGTGGACGGGTCCAGGGCCGGGCGCTGGGCAGAAGGAGTGCTCAGAATAGAAGGGCTAAGTGACCCCTGCAGGCGGGTCAAAGATAGGCAGAGGGGCAGGATTTTAGCTCAGCAAGTCAGTGCTACTGTGTATGGCCCCTGGTTCGTTTTTGTACCAAAGTTAACAGAGACCCATGTTTGGTGCATGGCCAGGGATCATGCACTTGGGGGCTTCTCCCACGGGCTGATTTGGGGCTCTGGGGGTTTTACCAGCAAATTCCAACCAGAAGGTATTGTGTAACTTTTCCAGGTTGACGACATCTCCTTGGCCAACAGCTAACCACACCGCCTGGCAGCACCCAGAGCAGCCTACACGGCAGCCACACTGAGACCCCCCCGCCCGGCTGGACCCGGGCAGTGAAGTTGTTCTCACCCAGTGGCACATTTTTAGTGCTCGCCATTCTTGGTACGTTGCATGTGCCAAATGCAAAACTGCTGTCAATACCCAGAAGTGAGCTCGGGCTGTGAAAAATCCCAGGCTGTCTCCCTCCACAAACCCATGCCGTCCGGAGCACCCTCATCTGCGCCCTGTGACTCCGCCAAGCCCCTACATTTGCAATAACCTCCCGACGTGCTGCTGAGCATCTCATCAGTCACAAAATAAACCAAAGTGTGGTGTCACAAATGTTGAAAAGTACAACCCCTCTGGGCCTGATCCCGTGTGAGGGGAAGGCAGTGGAGAAGCTCCCCCTTGATAGCATAGATGCAGGATCAGGCCTTTAAACCTAGTCATTCTCAAAGCCTGTTCAACCTTCCTGGAGGGGAAGCTGGGGGAGCCCTCGGTATCTAACCATTGAGAGGTGCTAGGGGTGGATCTTGGCTCTCAGGTGAGGTGTGCCCAGCAATACAGACTCAGCTCTAATGTATCTGATTTATCTAAGGGCTGCTATGGGAGATAGTCCATACCTGTGTAATGCCCTACGTATGTGCCCAGGATGGGAATTTGTAGATTATACAGCTGAGAATGGGCAACAGGGGCTGGATCACTTGATGACTCCCTGTTCTGTTCACTCCCTCTGGGACACCTGGCACTGGCCACTGTCAGTAGACAGGATACTGGGCTAGATGGACCTTTGGTCTGACCCAGTCTGGCTGTTCCTATGTTTCTCCTGAAGCATCTTTCAAGTGACCGTCACTCCTAGGAGGCAGCTGCAAGAGACCCCCAGTGGAGACACCTCCTGGGCCATTTGTGATCTTCCCAGACCTGTGCATATCTCTGAGGAGCTACGTGCGTGCCCTGGGGATACCCCGCACCCACCCCAGGAGAACTCTAAGGGCCAAAGGCCTGGTCTGTACTATGGGATCTGTCTGTCTGAATTGGCCAGGGTGACACCTGCTGGTGAAGTTCGGGAAGTGCATGCAGCAGACACAGCTTTTCTGGATGCTGCATGTTGCTTTAGGAAAAGCTCATAGAATCCAGAACTGGAAGGGAAAGGTCATTGAGTCCAGTCCCCTGCCTTCACAGCAGGACCACGTACCATCCCTGACAGATTTTTTTGCCCCACATCTCTCAATGGCCCCTGTCATAAACCTAGTCCCAGATTTGGACCTTAGCGTCCAAAATATGAGGGTTAGCACGAAAACCTCCAAGCTTAGTTACCAGCTTGGACCTGGTAAAGCTGCCACCACCCAAAAAATTAGAGTGTTTTGGGGCACTCTGGTCCCCACAAAAACCTTCCCTGGGGACCCCAAGACCCAAATCCCTTGAGTCTCACAACAAAGGGAAATAAACCTTTTCCCTTCCCCCCTCCAGGTGTTCCTGGAGAGATACACAGAAGCGAACTCCGTGAATCTAAGCAGAGGGATTCCACCCTCCCCCGTTTCCAGCCTGGAAACACAAGCACTTCCCTCTTCACACAGAGGGAATGCAAAGTCAGGCTAGTAAATCTAACACACACAGATTTCCCCCTGACTTCTTCCTCCCACCAATTCCCTGGTGAGCTGCAGACTCAATTCCCTGGAGTTCCCCCCTAAAGAAAAACTCCAACAGGTCTTAAAAGAAAGCTTTATATAAAAAGAAAGAAAAATACATAAAAATGGTCTCTCTGTATTAAGGTGACAAATACAGGGTCAATTGCTTAAAAGAATATTGAATAAACAGCCTTATTCAAAAAGAATACAATTCAAAGCACTCCAGCAACTGTAGACATGTAAATACGAAAGAAAAAAACAATAACCCTTATTGTTTTTATGATCTCTGTACTCACAACTTGGAAACAGAAGATTAGAAAGCAGGAAATAGAAATCACTTCTCATAGCCGAGAGAGCATACAGGCAGAAGACCAAGAACAAAGGACTCACACACAAACTTCCCTCCACCCAGAGTTGAAAAAATCCTGTTTCCTGATTGGTCCACTGGTCAGGTGTTTCAGATACTTCTTTCCAGGTGAAAGAGACGTTAACCCTTAGCTATCTGTTTATGACACGCCCCCCAAATTGCAGACAGTGGGGAAGCTCACTGGCGGCGATTTCCTTCTAGAACTTTAAAATAAACAGATTAATACAACACATGCACCTTTACATATACCACTAAGTATATAACTAACAGACTTCTACATTTTAAGAACACTTTTTAACTACTGAATTCTGGGAAACTCTCACGGGAGAGTGCATCAGCTACTTTGTTAGAAGCTCCTGTGATGTGCTGAATTTCAAAATCAAAATCTTGGAGAGCTAAACTCCAACGAAGAAGTTTCTTGTTGTTCCCCTTGGCAGTATGAAGCCACTTTAGCGCAGCATGGTCAGTTTGTAGCTGGAACCGCCGTCCCCAAACATATGGGTGTAGCTTTTCCAGAGCGTACACAATGGCGTAGCATTCCTTTTCACTGACTGACCAGTGACTTTTCCTCTCAGACAGTTTCTTGCTGAGAAACACGACAGGATGGAAGTTGTGATCCGTTGCTTCCTGCATGAGAACTGCTCCTATACCACACTCAGATGCATCCGTGGTTACTAGGAATGGCTTGTCAAAGTCCGGGGCCCTGAGCACAGGGTCAGACATGAGCGTCGCCTTAAGCTGGGTAAAGGCCTTTTGACACTCATCAGTCCAGTTAACTGCATTTGGCTGGGTCTTTTTCGTCAGGTCGGTCAGTGGGGCAGCGATTTGGCTGTAGTGTGGTACAAATCGCCTGTAGTATCCGGCCAAGCCTAAGAAGGATTGGACCTGCTTCTTGGACCTTGGGACAGGCCACTTTTGGATAGCATCCACCTTGGCCTGTAGGGGGTTTATGGTTCCTCGACCCACCTGGTGCTCCAGGTAAGTCACTCTGTTTTGGCCTATTTGACACTTTTTGGCCTTAACAGTTAGTCTGGCCTGCCTGATGCGCTCAAAGACCTTTTCCAGGTATAGTAGGTGTTCGGGCCAGGAGTCTGAAAAAATGGCCACATCATCGAGGTAGGCAACTGCAAATTCTCCCAGTCCTGCTAGTAGACCATCTACCAGCCTCTGGAAGTGGCGGGTGCATTTCGAAGGCCGAAAGGAAGGACATTAAATTCATACACCCCTGCATGGGTGACGAATGCTGACCTCTCCTTGGCAGGTTCATCTAGCGGTACTTGCCAGTACCCCTTGGTTAAGTCTACTGTAGAGATGAACTGGGCACGTCCCAACTTCTCCAATAGCTCATCGGTATGTGGCATTGGATAGTTGTCCGGACGAGTTACCGCATTTAGCTTACGGTAGTCCACGCAAAAGCATATTTCCCCATCTGGTTTGGGTACCAGAACCACTGGAGATGCCCATGCACTGGTAGATGAGCGGATTATACCCATCTGTAGCATGTTCTGGATCTCCCGTTCTATAGCAGCTTGGGCATGAGGAGACACCCGGTAGGGTGGGGTTCTAATGGGGTGAGCATTACCTGTGTCAATGGAGTGGTATGCCCGTTCAGTCCATCCTGGGGTGGCTGAGAACAATGGGGCGAAGCTAGTGCACAGCTCCTTGATTTGTCGCCGCTGCAGACGTTCCAGGGTGGTTGAGAGGTTCACCTCTTCCACGCCATCGTCTTTTTTCCCTTCGTAGTAGACACCGTCAGGCCACTCAGCATCATCTCCCTGGACTGTAAACTGACAAACCTGTAAATCTCTGGAATAGGAAGGCTTGAGAGAATTAACATGGTACACTCTGGGCTTTAGTGAGGAATTGGGAAATGCTATGAGGTAGTTCACAGTTCCCAGGCGCTCTTGGACCGTGAATGGCTCTTCCCATGATGCTTCCATCTTATGGGCCTGTTGCGCCTTCAAGACCATAACCTGCTCTCCTACCTTGAAGGAATGTTCTCTGGTATGTCTGTCATACCAGGCCTTTTGCTCTTCCTGAGCATCCTTTAGGTTTTCTCTAGCAAGGGCTAAAGAGTGTCGGAGGGTGCTTTGTAGGTTGCTTACAAAGTCCAGAATGTTAGTTCCTGGAGAAGGCGTAAACCCCTCCCATTGCTGCTTCACCAACTGTAATGGCCCCTTAACCTCGTGACCATACACAAGTTCAAACGGTGAAAACCCTAAACTGGGATGTGGTACAGCCCTGTAGGCAAACAGCAACTGCTGCAACACTAGGTCCCAATTATTGGAGTATTTGTTGACGAATTTACGTATCATGGCCCCCAAAGTTCCATTAAACCTTTCCACCAGGCCATTGGTTTGATGGTGGTACGGGGTGGCAACCAAGTGGTTCACCCCATGAGTTTCCCACAGTTTTTGCATGGTCCCTGCCAGGAAATTAGATCCTGAATCAGTAAGAATGTCGGAGGGCCAACCTACCCTGGCAAAAATGTCTGTTAGGGCTGGACACACAGTGTTAGCCTTGGTGTTGCCTAGAGCTACTGCTTCCGGCCATCGGGTAGCAAAGTCCACGAAAGTCAGTACGTACTGCTTTCCTCTGGGCGTCTTTTTTGGGAAAGGACCCAGAATATCCACAGCTACTCGCTGAAATGGGACCTCAATTATGGAGAGTGGCTGGAGAGGGGCCTTGACCTGGTCTTGGGGTTTTCCCACTCTTTGGCATACCTCACAAGACCGGACATACTTGGCAATGTCCTTGCCCATCCCCTCCCAGTGGAAGGACTTCCCCAACCGGTCCTTGGTTCTGTTCACCCCAGCATGGCCACTGGGATGATCATGGGCTAAGCTTAAGCGCTTCCCCCGGTACTTAGTTGGAACCACCAACTGTTTTTGCGGCTGCCATTCTTCCCGGTGTCCACCAGAAAGAATCTCCTTGTATAAAAGTCCTTGGTCTATAACAAACCGGGATCGATTAGAAGAGCTGAGAGGCGGTGGGGTGCTCCGTGCCGCCGCCCAAGCTTTCTGAAGGCTGTCATCTGCTTCCTGCTCAGTCTGGAACTGTTCCCTTGAGGCTGGGGTCACCAGTTCTTCCCCAGACTGTGGACTTGGGCTTGGTCCCTCTGGAAGCGATGTAGGTGATGGGGTTGTTTCCGTTGCTGGTGAACCGCTCTCCGCTGTGCACCTGAGGGTATTTCAGGCTCTGGCTGAGCCTTTTGGGTATGGCTGTCTGTTGCTTCTGCCAGTTCTGGCTCGCTGGCGCCCTCTGGCGTTGAGTTTGAAGATGTGGTTGCAATTGCTGGTGCTGGTTGCTGTTCCAGTTCTGGGCCTGGGACTGGAGGTGCTGTGGCTGTTTCAGTGGTTGGCATGGAATCCGGGTCCACTACCTCTGTCTGGGTCTCTGGTAACACAGACGGGGCGTCTCTGGACGGCTCAGGAACAGGAATGGGTCTGGAAGCTTGCCTGGTTTGGCTACGTATAACCATTCCCACTCTCTTGGCCCGCTTCACCTGGTTGGCCAAGTCTTCCCCCAGTAGCATGGGGATAGGATAATTGTCATAGACTGCAAAAGTCCACATTCCTGACCAGCCTTTGTACTGGACAGGCAGTTCAGCTGTAGGCAAGTCTACAGCTTGTGACATGAAGGGATAAATTGTCACTTGGGCCTTTGGGTTGATGAATTTGGGGTCTACGAAGGATTGGTGGATAGCTGACACTTGTGCCCCCGTGTCTCTCCACGCAGTAACCTTCTTTCCGCCCACTCTCAAATTTTCCCTTCGCTCCAAGGGTATTTGAGAGGCATCTGGGCCTGGGGATCTTTGGTGTGATGGTGGTGGAATGAACTGCACTTGGATGGCGTTCTTTGGACAGTTGGCCTTTATATGTCCCAGTTCATTACACTTAAAGCATCTTCCATCTGATGGGTCACTGGGCCGAGGTGAGTTACTGGAGACTGGTGAGGTGGAAGAATAGTGTGTCTGTGGCTTTACTTGGGTTGTAGGTGGGGTTTTTGGCTGCCCTCGGTTGTAGGGTTTATGGTCGGTGTGCCCCCTGGGGTATTCGTTCCCCTTGACAGTAGCTTTCTTGCTTTCTGCCACTTCCATCCAACTGGCTCCAATCTCCCCCACCTCAGCAAGATTTTTGGGTTTTCCATCTTGTATGTACCGTGTTATGTCCTCAGGAACACCATCCAAGAACTGCTCCATTTGTATGAGGAGGTGCAGTTCTTCCAAAGTTTTAACATTGTGTCCTGATATCCAGGCCTCATAATTTTTCCCAACGTAGTAGGCGTGTTTGGGAAATGACACATCTGGTTTCCACTTTTGGGTTCTGAAACGCCGACGGGCATGATCCGGGCTTATCCCCATTCTGTATCTGGCCTTGGTTTGAAAAAGTTTATAGTCGTTCATGTTTTCCTTAGGCATTTCAGCCGCCACCTCTGCTAAAGGTCCACTGAGCTGTGGCCTCAATTCTACCATGTACTGGTCTTCAGGGAAGCTGTACCCAAGACAGGCCCTTTCAAAATTTTCCAAGAAGGCCTCAGTGTCATCACCTGCCTTGTAGGTGGGAAATTTCCTGTGATGTGGAACAATCATAGGCGCAGGGTTGTTAGGGTTGGCTGTGTTTTGCTTAGCCTTTTCTAATTCCATGGCCTGTCGGTGGGCTTCCCTCTGGAGTTCCAGCTGTTTTGGGTGGTCTGCATCTTTGGCTGCTTGCTCTCTTTTGTAAGCTGCCTCTCTGTCTTCTTGTTCTCTTCTGTGGGCCGCCTCTCTTTCTCTTAGCTCCATCTCCTTTTGTTTTATTTCTAGTTCCTGTATTTTTTTTTCATAACTCGCTTGTGCTCTGCGTCTTTTATTTGTACGTTGGCTTCCATTTTTACCTTAGAAGTCATGGTTCCTGTTTTCTTGTGTTGGGGTGCCCTCTCGTGTTTATCTTCTGAACTGCAGGTTCTCTGTTGCCTCCTGGGGTCTGCCTAGCAACAGTGCCTTTTTCCCTTTCTTCCTCTAGCTAATCTTTTCAATGTTAAGTAAACCTGAAAAACCACTTTATTTGCATGAGTATAGTGCTGGTATTTGACTCCTAATGGGAGTGCTATTGTGTGACAAAAGACCCATAACAGCTCCTTAATGGTTTCTTGCTTAATATGCAAGCCAAAAACTGCCAGAGAGAACAGAAAAAAAAAATCTCTCTGGTTCCTTTTAAAACCAAACTGTTTCTCTCTGCTAAAAAGCCCCTAGCAGAGAAATGAAAAATATAATATTCCTACTGGCTTCTGGATTCTATCTATCCCACCACTGCCACTCATATCATAAACCTAGTCCCAGATTTGGACCTTAGCGTCCAAAATATGGGGGTTAGAATGAAAACCTCCAAGCTTAGTTACCAGCTTGGACCTGGTAAAGCTGCCACCACCCAAAAAATTAGAGTGTTTTGGGGCACTCTGGTCCCCACAAAAACCTTCCCTGGGGACCCCAAGACCCAAATCCCTTGAGTCTCACAACAAAGGGAAATAAACCTTTTCCCTTCCCCCCTCCAGGTGTTCCTGGAGAGATACACAGAAGCGAACTCCGTGAATCTAAGCAGAGGGATTCCACCCTCCCCCGTTTCCAGCCTGGAAACACAAGCACTTCCCTCTTCACACAGAGGGAATGCAAAGTCAGGCTAGTAAATCTAACACACACAGATTTCCCCCTGACTTCTTCCTCCCACCAATTCCCTGGTGAGCTGCAGACTCAATTCTCTGGAGTTCCCCACTAAAGAAAAACTCCGACAGGTCTTAAAAGAAAGCTTTATATAAAAAGAAAGAAAAATACATAAAAATGGTCTCTCTGTATTAAGGTGACAAATACAGGGTCAATTGCTTAAAAGAATATTGAATAAACAGCCTTATTCAAAAAGAATACAATTCAAAGCACTCCAGCAACTATAGACATGTAAATACAAAAGAAAAAAACAATAACCCTTATTGTTTTTATGATCTCTGTACTCACAACTTGGAAACAGAAGATTAGAAAGCAGGAAATAGAAATCACTTCTCATAGCCGAGAGAGCATACAGGCAGAAGACCAAGAACAAAGGACTCACACACAAACTTCCCTCCACCCAGAGCTGAAAAAATCCTGTTTCCTGATTGGTCCTCTGGTCAGGTGTTTCAGATACTTCTTTCCAGGTGAAAGAGATGTTAACCCTTAGCTATCTGTTTATGACAGCCCCCTCAAGGGCTGAATTCACAACCCTGGGTTTAGCAGGCCAATGCTCAAACCACTGAGCTATCCTTCCCCCATGAGGTGGAGCAGCCACTGGTGCCACTGAAGAGGCTCTGCTCCTGAGCAGGAGGAGTTGCCTGGTGGAGGATTCCTCTTAGGGTCCTATACTCAGTCTGCTGGGTCCCATGGGGCTGGGAGCAGGCACAGCCCTGAGCATGGGGGGCAGGGGAAGCAGCTTGTTTCTCAGGGTTGACTTCTGTGGAGGTTCTCAGCCTCTGGCCCTCGCCTCATCTTCTTCTCCCACTCTTCTCTTCCTGCCTGGTCACTTGCAATTCGAGGCCCACAAAAACCATCAAGTCAGGGCCTCCTGGTGCTGGGTGTCACACAGACACAGTGAAGGCCAGCCCGTCCCCAGAGAGATTACAATCTAAACAGACGTGAGAGAAAGCACACAGCAGCGGATAGGGAACTGAGCAGGGCCACCCAGACGGGGGGAGGGTATGAGTGAGTGAGGCAATTTGCCCCAGGCCCCGGGCCCCACAGGGCCCTCCACAAGAATATAGTATTTGTAGTATTGCAACTTTTTTTTATGGAAGGGGCCCCCAAAATTGCTTTGCCCCAGGGCCCCTGAATCCTCTGGGCGGTCCTGGAACTGAGGCACAGAGTGTGACCTGCCTGCTCCTACACACAGCATCTGCGGAGCAGCTAGGATCTGACCCCACACTTCTGTGATCCCGGTCTCCTGCCTTAACCACTCACTCCCCGCCCATCAGCTCCCCTCTAGTTGTGCAGCCAGCCCCCTGGTCTGACTCCTTTCCCTGCAGCCCCATGGACAATCCAATTCACCACAGGGCCTGGTATCAGAACTGCAGCGTCTGCTCTGATTCCAGCTGCCCGGTGCTCCACTCCCCCCTCTCTCAGCGACACTTCTGGCCTGTGATTGACCAGACTGATGATAAAGCCAAAGAAAGACCTGCCTCCTGCAGGGAGAATGAACTCCACAGCTGGGCAGGCTGCTCCCATCTGCATCAGAGGGGGGTCAGCCACAATCTGCAGAGATGGCAGGGGCAGATTGGAGAGACAGAGTGGGCAAGTGGCACAAAAGATTCCTTAAAACAAACACACAGCACAAATAGTCCATACACTCGAGGCCACGTCTACCCTACAAAATTAAACCCAACAAATATATAGCAGCGGACAGCCGCCACGGTGGTTCCCTCGCTTGTGCGTGCCCCTGTGCCGCTCCTTGGGTTGGCTTTGTGCATCCTCCCCTTGTATCGGTTGTACTGTCAGTGCGGGGCATTGCGAGAAGGCTCCTGAAAGCCAGAAACAGTCAACATAAGCACCGCGGGGTCCACACTGACCCTGCGTCGACCTAAAAACAGTGACCTTGCCCCTGCCCAGCTGGAGAATGGGGTAGCTGGCACGTTGGCAGGAGCGAAATTGAAGTGTAGACACTTCTTGGTTAGGTTGACATGGGCTGCCTTGCATTGAGCTAACTCTGCAGCATAGACCAAGCCCAGTTCATGTGTCTCCTTGGTGGGGGCTTAGCTAGCAAGAAGACAGGCACAGAGAGGCACCTCTCCCCTAAGAAAGCCAGCCCCCCTCTTGGCTCCCTTCTCCAAGAATTTGATCCTCCAATCTCCCTGTCCTGGCTCCACTCCCACCACCATAGGCAGCAACTCCTCTTCCAGTCCCTTCCCCATGTCATCCTAGCTCTCCTGTCCCCCCTCAGTGTGTCCTCTCTTGTGCAGCCAGTGCTGGAGCCCATAGGGCGGCATTCTCACGTCTATTTTTAGAAAGGTCGCTAGAGCGCAGCTAGTGGGTGGGAGCCACAAATCCCGCCTGCACTACAGTGTAGATGCACCTGCCACCTCAGCGGGATTCTGGCTCCCCAGCCAGCTCCCTCAGCAGTTATTCATCATGTGACCACTACCAAAGTGGGCCTCCTTCCGGAAACACAACACTCACTGCTCGCCAGCTAGGTAGGGGAGGCAGCAGGCCCCAGTGGGCAGAAGTCAGGAGACCCGAGCTTCATTCCTGGCTCTGCCACTGAGCTACTGTGTGACCTTGAGCAAGTCACTTCTCCCATCCGTACTTCTGTTCCCTTCTCATACTTTGTCTGTCTCTACTGTGAGCTCCTGGGAGCGGGGCCTGTCTCTCGTTAGGGGTATGTACAGCACCTAGCCCATGGAGCCTGATCTTGGCTGGGGGCTTTAAGTGCTGCCTCCTCTCTGCTGCTGATCCCATTGCTTATAATCCCAGGCTCCCAGTCTTGCAAATACAGATCATCAGGCTCCCAAGGGGAAGGCCTGGAGTCCTCAGAGCAGGGGCAGCAGCAGGATAAGCTCCACACCCCCACCCCACAGCCTGCCTGCATGCGGAGAGGGCTGCCCATTGTCTATGCCCACTCCAGCCCTTGGCAGCTGTCGAGCGGTGCCGGGTGCTACTGGCTGCAGTATGCATTCCTGGCTGCACAGACCTAGCAAACTCATCTTGCACCGGACCACTGATGAGCCATCAGATGGTAACTTCCTTTGGCTGCCAGAGGCCTATGGCCAAATCCTGAGCTCCACACTTGGCAGTTACACATTCCTGACTTATGCTGAGCTGCTGTGAAAGTCAAGGGAGGCTTGTAACTGGAGGGGCTGGATGCTGTAAGGACCTTGGGCCATTGGGATGCATTGCCTAGTGGTAAGAGTCATCCCTCCCCCAAACCATTTCCAATCACTCCCCACACAGATGTTCCTGATGATGCTAATTACATGCATGGCTGCTGCAATAGACCCCTGTTCACTGCAGCTGAGATTCCCTCTCTCCGTGTCGTGCAGGTCGCTAACAAGCCACCAAATGGTAACATGGCCAGCCATGGCCAGCATGGACCCCATGATCTCCAGGGGAGGGACTGCATTCCCTCATGGCCAGTCTCCTGAACCAGCCACGCTGCTCTCCCCAAACGGCATAATCAGTCATAGTTTACAGCATAAAATGAGAATCTCTATGAATCTGTCTATCCGCATAGATGCCCATCTAGCTAGTCCATTCGAGTGGCCCACCAGGGCTGTTTAAAGCTCGTCTTCTAAGTGCTCCCAGCCCCCCAGGGTTACTTGGATCCAGCCTTCGTCGGCAAGAACAACAGGTGGCGCTGTGAGGCTGCGTCATCACAAAACCTAAACTTCATTTCCGCAATACTAATTTCTCCCTGCTGTTCCTCCCACCTTCTTCTCAGCTGTCTGTAATGGGCCACTCTCTTACCACCTCAAAAGTTATTTTTCCTCCCTTGGTATCCTGCTGCTAATTGATTTATCTCATTTGACTGACCTCACACTTGGTAAAGCAACACCATCCTTTGATGTATTTGTCATAGTATAATTCCCAGATCTGAACCTTAGCGTCCAAACCATGGGTACTAGCATGAATTTCCCTAAGCTTAATTACCAGCTTAGATCTGATAGGCTGCCACCAATCAGGACTTAGGTAGAGCGCCTGATAGACTCTGGTCTCCCCCAACACCTTCCCTGGGGACCCCAAGACCCAGATTCCCTGAGTCTCACAACAAAGGGGAATAAACCATTTCCCTTCCCCCTCCTTTCTTCCTCCCAGCTCTTCCCACCCTGGGTACACTAGGAGAGATAGACAGATTCAAGCTCCATGAATCTAAACAAAGGGATTCCCTCTTCACCCTTCCTCCTTCCCCTCACCCAGGGGCAATACAGATTCAAGCTCCGTGAATCTAACACAAAGAGGAAATTTATCCTTCCCTTCTCCCCACCAATTCTCTGGTGAGTACAGACTCAATTCCCTTGAACCTCAACTGGGGAAAAAAACAAACAGGTCTTAAAAAGCAAAACTTTTAATAAAAAGAAGGGAAAAAAAGTACAAGTTATCTTTGTAATTTAGATGGTAAATATTACAGAGTCTTTCAGCTTATAGACAATAGAAAGAAAGCTTTCTCCAGCAGAAATACAATTTAAAATACTTTCACCCAAATACACATTAAAAGTCTACCAGCCAGATACACAGTTGCAAATACAGAAAAACAATTAAAAAGACTAAACTGTCTTTCTACTTTTGTACTTACAAAATTGGAACAGAAGATTAGAGAGCCTGTAGGTATGTGTGGTCACTCTCAGAGCCTAGAGAGAACCAAGCCAAACCCAAAAACACACACAAAGGCTTCCCTCCACCCAGATTTGAAAGTATCTTGTCTCCTGATTGGTCCTCTGGTCAGATGTTTGGTTCCCTGTTTGTTAACCCTTTACAGGTGAAAGAGACATTAACCCGTAGCAATCTGTTTATGACAGTATTCATACCTACTCCTGTATCTTTTACTTCACACATCTCCTGAAGTGGGTTCTAGCCCAGGAAAGCTTATGCCCAAATACATTTGTTAGTCTCTAAGGTGCCACAAGGACTCCTCGGTTTTTTTCCTGATACAGACTAACACGGCTACCACTGAAATCGGAGCCAGCAGGAATTCACCCATGGAGGGGATCGAACTTGCATAGCGCAGCGTGGGAGAAAGGGGCTGTGTTTTGTGTCAGGACATTGGGATCTTTTCTAAACCAGACTGAAATCTCTCCATGGGTTTGTTTTGCTCGCATGAGCCTTACAGCATGTCTTGAGCTAGACGGCTGATATTTTCTCCTGCTTATTTACTGTCCGGAAATAATGTACCATGACTTCTCCTGCTGGTAGGAATGTTTGAAAGGAAAAGTATGTGAATCTCTGTGTTATGCAGAAGGTCAGATTAGATGATCATACTGCTCTCTTTCTGTCTTTATAATCTGTTTTATTCCTAATGCACTTTGATACTCAAGACACTAACTCATACAAACAGGCTCTTTTCTTGGAGACTAAGAGCCATTCACATTTCTCTGTCCCAGAAATTCCCAGACCATTCCACATGGCTGAGATTCAAGCAAAAATATAGACCTGGCCTTGGTTAACACTGGTTCAGCATCTTGACCCATAAATGGGATTAGACATGCAACCCCATCTGACGTGCAAGGGTTAAAGTGATCCCGGGTTTTGCTAAGGGGAAGAATTTCCCTCCGTGTCTGTGAAAAATGGTCACTTACCGCTGGCTGGTGTGTTAAAGGAGGCATCCACCGCAGGCTCAGGTGAGAGGATCTTCCGTGGTGGTGACCGTCCGTATTCCTGGCACGCCATGGGCACGGACTCCTTCAGAAAGGTGAAGGTCGCCAGCTGGAGACGGTTAGCATGGCATGCCACATCACTGAAGAGCACCAGGGAGACAACTACAACTGGCCTCTCATAGCCTTAGGCACCGAGAACCTTACTCGGTTACTTTGCTAAGGGGTCTGATCATTCCAAGGTGCTGAGCACCCAGCAGCTCCCAGCTGGACCTGGGCTCCCCTGAAAAATCAAGTCACTTATTAAAAGTGCCCAAGTGTGGATTTAATGGTCCAGCTCGTGGTAACCAGGGGTGAAAAGTCACAATTGAAAGAGCATTATGCTGCTTGTTCACTTTTCACACTAAGGCTCCTGCCTGCCATGGGTTCATCACGAACAGCCACGCTTTGCTTCCCAGAGTGCCCCATGCTAGCCTCAAACTCCTGGCCTTGAGTTGCCCCCACACTGCAGGGGAAGGGTCTACCAGGAGCAAAACCCTTCTTGGTGACCCGAAAACAAGACAGATTACAAAAAAAGGGCACTGCTGTCACACAGAGTCTGTTTTGCAACTGGTGGGTCACCAGGAGGATCACAAAAGGCAATGGGGGGCTGTGTGAGGTGTAGGAAAAATGTTATTGCAACATGAGGCAAAGAAAAACTCACTCCCGCACTTCCCAACCCATCAAAGTCATGTGTTCTCTGTCAGCTTCTCAAAAACCACACTGATCAGATTTATGGGCTTAGCATTGCTATTGTCAATAGATTTCCACCACCACCACTCCCTGCCCAACCTCTTACTTTTGGGGGTTATGAAAATGTTTGACTTCAAATAAGGGATCGCCAACCTCAGATGGCCGAGAGACACCAACACAGAGGATAACAGCCTACTACTGCTTTCTAGTGGAGTTACTCCTATAGCGCAGGTGGGTGCTGTGTCTCCTGTGGTGCTAAAGGTTTCAGGGTCAAACCTCCTGAAATTCTGTGCTGAGGCTTGTTATGCTTATTCATGTGACTTCAAGAAGTACCCTCCTTGAAATACCACACACCGTGGCTAAGCCTGGAGCCATTGCTCCATTGACTCTGGCACCCACTGCTGACAGCCCCCTCAAGCCAGCAGTGCTTTGCCCCTTCTCACAACTCAACGCTCTGGCCAGGTGGCTTATAGTCCCCATCCTTTCCTGGGTAGCCAAGGCTCCAACAAACAAAGTCTAATGGCCTTATGCCCGGTCTTTGCCCTCACCTTGGACTCAAAAGTCTTTGGCCTCCATGCATTGGGAGGGGGCTCTCACATCCATTTCTCTGGTGACAAGAGGGGGACCCAGGCCCTCCAGCCAGGGATGCAGCTAAGGTCTGCATGCTCAGACTCACTGCTGCTTCCCAGCACACCTCTTTCCTGGGCTTTGTCCCTGGAGGTCCCTTGAGCCATTTCCCACCTTTCTTCCTCCCTTAAATATCTAGCCACGACCTTCTGCCTGCTCCCTAGACTCTTCTCCCAGCTGTTGATGGTTCCCCAATTCACCCCAGCGGAGGCGGTACCTACTCCATCTCTGAGCCCCTCAGGGGCTGCGGCAGGATGGATTCCCCCTCATCCCAGGCTCTGGGCAGGCCTGGTGACTTTGGGAGAGACGTAGCTCACTGACCAGAAGGAAAATGCCAAGGGCTCTCTTGCAGTCCTCATACAGAGGGATGGAGACTCCTTCTGGGGCTCTGTATTAGAGGGCATGGGTGTTACTCTGCCACTGGTGCCAGCTGAGCTTTGGCTGGCTCCTCGCACTGTGTCCAAGGCTGCCCCTTTGAAAGCAGCGCAGTGACTCTGAGTATATGCTGGTGTCGCTGAGAGCAGAACCTGGCAGAGAAGGGACAGGACTGAGCCATGATGAATCCAAGAGGAATTCTGTCTTGAGGCGGTTGGACACAGACACACCCTGCCATTCCCTCTGGCTCCCTAGCTCACAGCCTGTTCTGCTCAGCGTCATTCCAAGGAGTCTCCCTCTGTCCTGGTCCATAGGAGGAATTGTGGACTACCCTACAAGTGCCGCGGGACTGCATAACCCCGGAACTGGTGTATGTGTGTGTCACCTGGCTACCTGCACCACTGGCTCTTTGGAGGAGGTGGGCCAGAGCCAGACCAAAGCCATGCAGCATCTCCACGGCAACCCCGGTGCAATCAGACACAATGGCATTAGAATACCTTTTGGGAACTGATTGAACGCAGCACGGTAAACATATCACTTAGTGTCAGGCAAGCATAGAAATTCCGGCCTGCGTGTTTGGCCGAGGTGGCAGCAGTCTCTGTCAGGATGTGTCACGCTGCACAATCGAGACACCGAACATAATTCCACAGCTCTGACACATGCAAATTGGGTGCTGCCGCACAGACACTCCTATTGCTGGCATCCAGGACCCTGTTTTTCCCCCTCTATTGTCATGCAAAGCGCTGCCTAATGCCATGTTGTCCCCAGAGCTGTTGGCAACTCACTATCCTGCTCTGCAGAAAAAGAACAGGGTCTGGGTCTTGGGGCCTGGGTCTTCAGTCCCCCTCCTCATGGCTCTGTGGAGCCCAGCGTCCAAGGGAGACAGCGGCCTCTGGCTCAAACCAGGTGCCCCAAGGACAAACTAGGAGCACAAGGAAAAGGAAAACAGACTTGGGAAAAGATCAGTGAGGGGACTCAGCCCTCAGCCTGTGTAAATCAGTAAAGCAGAAGCAGGGAAGGGATAAAATCCCCTTAGCAAGAAGGAATTGTAGCTTTGTGCTGTGTGGAGCAAGACTTACTGAACATATGCAGCAGATTCCCAGTGATTAGCCTGGGTTAGCTCTGCAGGGCATAAAGACCTTGCTTCTCAGCAAAGCGTCTGACTTTGAAATGTAAGAGTGGAACTCATCTGTGTGCGTCTCTGTTCACCTGCTTTAACCACGTAAATAACTCTCTCCTTTCCTGTGTAATAAATCTGTATATTTTATTGTAGGATTGATACAAACGTTGTCTTTGGTGTGAGGTCTAAGTTGCAACTGACTTGGGTTAAATGACTGGGCCTTTGGGACTGGGAGTAACCTGAATAGTGCTGTGAGGGACCATGCAACACAAAGGCAGCTCACCTGGTAGCAAGACAGATCGGAGAACCCCAGGGACTGGCTGTGACGCCATGGTTAGGCTGTGATGATACCTGAGGAGTTCATACGTGATGCTCGGTGGATGAACTCGAAGTACAGAACTCACAGTCCATGGGGGGGAGGGGGGTGCCCTGCTTCCTAACAGCCTCGCCGGAGGCTGGTCCTTGTGCTCTCGAGTCACTGCAGACAGCTTGAGGTGCAGCCCCGAGCGTAAGAGAGGAAACGAGACAGAGCCTGGCTCGTCCGCAGGGTGAGCGGGGCTCTGCCTGTTCCCGCAAATACCTCAGGGCGGGAGAAGAGCGATGGTGGCCCACAACAAATGGGGAGAAACATGGGCAGCAAGTGAAGCTTATCCAAGGGGAGGCTAGTGCCCTGTCCCACCTCTTCTGCCTGAGGCCCTGCCCACTCCACCCCTGCTCTGCCCCAGGCCCTTCCCCTTCTCCTCCCCCACTCAGTCCCCTACTCCCCTGCAGCTTCCCAAGGTCCCTCCTCTCCTTCACCCTGCTCTGCCCCCCCCAGGCCCCCACCACTCCTGCTCTGTGTGCCTCCTCTCCACTCATGGAGCTGGGGGGGGTGAGGAGGGATGCGGCGAGCGGGTGGGGTCTCGTGGAGGAAGGAGGATGCAGTGAGCAGCAGGGACCTCAGGAGAGGGGGGCTGGAGTAGAGGAGGGACTCCCCAGGCAGTGGGGATCTTGTGGAAGGGGCAGAGCAGGAAGAGGAGAAGGTGAAGAACAGGTGGGGCCACCCCGGCCCAGGTATCCAGAGGCGGGTTGGCAGCGGATGCACCAGGGGAGGTTTAGCCTCACTTGGCCTATTATACCCGCCGCCTAGGGGAGAAACCAGCCAGGAATAAACTGAGGCTGGAAATGAGAAGAGGGTTTCTAACCATCAGAGGAAGGAGGTTCTGGGTCAGTCTCGCAATGGGTCCAGGGGGCGGGAAAACAACTGAACTCATTTTAAGACCGAGCATGCTAAGTTTATGAACAGGATATGACATGACGGGGAAGGCTGTGTTAGAGACTGGACTTAATGGCCCAGGCATTCCCTTCCTGTCCTAGACCCTAACTACTGTGTGTAGACAAGGCCTCCGCCAGATAAAGAGAAACAGAGGCACAAGCTCTGCCTGCAGGTCACCGGCAGAGACAGAAACAAAACCGTTGTCTCCTCACAGCTACTTTTGAGCCTCAAGTCCTAGACCGCACCTGGAAAGCAAACCTGTGATTGCGTCTGCAGGGACTAGCTGCAAAGGTCTATTTCTCAGCTTGTCTTCGCTCTGTCCTTTTCCTTTCAGGCTGGATCAAAGCGTCTTACACCAAATCCTTCCCTAACACTGTTTAAAGGCAATGCGAGTAGCTTACATTAGGTCAGAAGGTAAACTGGAGGCCAGAGATTTACCATCTGGCCAAGTATCTTCTAAAAAAGCACCAGGCCTTCCTCCTCAGATAAATCCACGGGAGTATTCAATTTGACTCACTGTTTATACTAATCCCTGGGATGTTTGTAATGCACATTGATTTGCTGGAGGCAGAGTTTTGGGTTCCTCCTGATCATTGCATAAAGTGCACGGGTTTGAAGTCACAGGGCTGCTGCTAAGAGCTGACTTGGGCTTGCTACATGATGTAATTAATTATTGTTTTTGCTGTAATTGGGTTTTGCCTTATGTGGAGCCTTTCATCCTAGGACAGCATCTCAATATGCCTTGCAATGATCTCTCACGTAATACATTAAAGCTCACAACCCTGCCTCCCCCCGGCGGTAGATAACTAAAATAAAATGGGGATAACGCTTATTATATTTGTTTCAAGTGAAATACTAATTAAAAAGACCCCAAATCCAAGGGTCCAGGAGCCCTGACACATAATTAATGCTACAACACAAGCCCAGCAGCATTCAGACAGGAATTATTAGCTGAACACAAGCTCCTACTGCAACGCGGTGGCCGAAAGAGCTAATGCAATCCTGGGATGCACAGACAGGGGACTCGCAAAGAGAGCAGAGGGGTGATTTTACCTCTGTAACTGGCACCGGTGCAACCGCTGCTGGAATCCTGTGTCCAGTTCTGCTGCCTACAATTGAAGAAGGATGTGGATAAATTGGAGAAGGGTTCAGAGAAGAGCCATGAGAATGATGAAGGATCAGAAAACTGCCTTGTAGCGAGAGACTCAAGGAACTCAATCTACACTAGACCAGGGTTCCATATAAGAAGGGTTGCTTTGCCTTGATCTGCACCAGCGGATGCATTTGGTATGCCAGGACAGGGCTGTGTCTGTCTCGTACCCCAGATCCCCAGGAATGGGTGTGCGTATGTGTGTGAGGAACGGTGCACAAGAACATTCACTTTGTATTACTGCTATAGCTTTACGTGGTTCCGAGCTTTGGTGTCTTAATTAATTGTGCTAATACAATTGCAGAGTTTTGCTTTCCCCTGAGAGTGTCTTCGCAGTGCACGCTGGGATTCCCAGCTAGACATTGCATTTAAAAACCTTCATTCTGTTGAGCCTGATTCAGGGATTAGAACCCTACAGTCCCCCAGCTCTTTCAATCAGAATTAATTGGGAATCACTAATAAATCAATAACCACAAAAGAATCGGGCAACACGGGATCTGGGCTGTTCATGTTCATTCGTTATTGGAATTATACCTGGTGTAAAATAGTCATGAAAAAACAGGCCAATATTAATATGCCTGTATCATAAAGCCCATTCCCGTGGTTTGACATTATGTATTTCATAGAACAGAGATCAGAGCCAGAATGGAGTTAGGAGATCCCCATACACTCCCTGCCAGGCAGTGCAGGACTGCCTGTGAGACTGCCTCGTGTTTGTCCAGGCTGGTTTTAAATAGCCCAGACTGGGTGATTACCATCTCTTCCCTTCAGGAAACCGGTGGCCAGCTAAGTTCATCCCATTGGCAGGACACTTCTCCTGAGCTTCAGCCTACAACTATGCCAGGACCCCTAGTTACACCCCCCTTGGGTCAAGGGACTCATCCCTGCCCCTCCAGAGAGCTCACAAAGTTGTAGGATGTTGGCATGGCACACACCCCTGCCCATAGCCAGGCTTTTTCAGTCTTGCCTCCTCAGTCCTTGATCATTACGACTGCAATGCAAAGACAGAGTGGACAGAAGTCCTACTGGACCTGGACTCCACAGTGCCAGGTGCTGTACAACCATGGAACAAAGACAAGCGCCTTGGGGCAGGGCCTACAAGCTACATAAATCTTAGTCTGGACGCAGGGGTCCCAGCGCAATCCCAGTATGGCTGTTCAGAAAGAGCCTATTTCCCCACAAGCTGATCATTACCCTTGCATGTGGCTAGATGTAGAGCGGGAACAGTTGTTCTTGACTCTGGCAAGTACCTGCCTTACTGCCAGCTCCTCACGGCAACCATCACATCCACTCCCTTGGTTTCCCACAGTGGCCTCCGAATGTTTTTTCCTCCTTTTCTGGCTAGTGAGGCCAGGTGGAACAGAGAATCAGCTGCCTTAGAGCAGAGTGCTGATCCAGTTGCCACCTGTAGATGGCAGCGGTGGAGCTAAGATTTGCAGTTAAAGACCTTAGCCCAGGGGTAGGCAACCTATGGGACATGTGCCAATGCCGGCACACGAGCTGATTTTCAGTAGGACTCACACTGGCCAGGTCCTGGCCACCGGTCCGGGGGCTCTGCATTTTAATTTAATTTTAAATGAAGCTTCTTAAACATTTTAAAAACCTTATTTACTTTACATGCAACAATAGTTTTGTTATATATTATAGACTATAGGAAGAGACCTTCTAAAAATGTTAACACGTATTACTGGCACGCGAAACCTTCAGTTAGAGTGAATAAATGAAGACTCGGCACAGCACTTCTGAAAGGCTGCAGATCCCTGCCCAGCAGAGACCTCAGCCACAATAATATAGACCAGAAAAATCTTATAAAAGCTACAGCAATTCCTCTAGCTTCTCTCCAGTCCCTCTGGAGTATCCCAATGTCCTCCCCATTCCCCCAGTCCCTCCACCGCTTCTCAGAGTCCTTGGGCCCTGTGTGCTCGGACTCCCACAGCAAACACAAACTAAGCAGAGTGTAAGAACATCAGAACGGCCAGCCTGGGTCAGACCAAGGGCAAATTTAACCCAGTATCCTGTCTGCCGACAGTGGCTGGTGCAAGATGCTTCGGACAGAATTAACAGACCAGGGCAATTGGTGAGCAATCCATGTTTGTCCACTCCCAGCTTCGGGCAGTAGGTTTAGGGACATGCAGAGCATGGGGCTTACATCCCTGACCATCTTGGCTAATTGCCATTGCTGGACCTATCCTCCATGAACTTGTCCAATTCTTTTTTGAACCCAGCGATACTTTTGGCCTTCACAACATCCCCTGGCAACAAGTTCCACAGGTTGACTGTGCATTGAGCAAGGTAGTACTTCCTTTCGTTTGTTTTAAACCTACTGCCTGTTAATTTGGTTGGGTGGCGCCTGGTTCTTGTGTTCTGTGAAGGGGTAAATAACATTTCCTTATTCACTTTCTCCACACCAGTCATGACTGTATAGACCTCTAGCGTATTCGCCCTTAGTCATCTCTTTTCCAAACTCAGAAGTCCCAGTCCTTTTAATCTCTCCTCATACGGAAGCTGTTCCATCCCTCTAATCAGTTTTGTTGCCCTTCTTTGTACTTTATCTAGTATCTTTTTTTGAGATGAGGTTACCAGAACTGCACACAGGATTCAAGTGTGAGCATACTCTGGATTTATATTAAGACGTTTTATTTTCTAGCCTTTTCCTAATGTCTCCTAACATTGCTAGCTTTTTGAACTGCCACAACTATCCACAACTCCAAGAGCTATTTCTTGAGTGGCAACAGCTAATTTAGACCCCACCATTTTGTATGCAGAGCTGGGATTATGCTTTCCAATGTGCATGACTTGGCAAATGAAAGTCAATGTTCATAAATGCAATTTTCTTGTCCCAAGACCCAGTTTTGCGAGATCTCTTTGAAACTGTTCACAGTTAGGTTTGGATTTAACTATCTTGAGTCAGTTTGTATCTTCTGCCACATGTGCAGCTTGACTATTGATCCCTTTTCCCAAATCATTTCTGTGTTGAACACTATCAGTCCTAACAAAGAGCCTTGGGAGATCCCACCATTTATCTCTTCCCATTGTGAAAACTGACCCCCTACTCCTCTTTGTTTTCTATCTTTGACCACTTACCAATTCATAAGAGAACCTTTCCTCTTATCCCAGGATTCCTTACTTTGCTTAAAAGCCTTTGGTGAGGGACCTTGTCAAAGGTTTTCTGAAAGTCCCAGTATGCTATATCCCCTGGATCACTCTTATCCACATGCTTGTTGACCCCCTCAAAGAATTCTAGTAGATTTGTAAAGGGAAATCACGCCTCACCAAAGTTGACCCTTCCCCAGCATATCATGTTCATCTAGGTGTCTTATAATTTTGTTCATTAGTACTAGGCAAATTGGCTGAAAATATAATGAAGTTAGGCTCACCAGTCTGTAATTCCCAGGATTGCCTCTTGAGCCTTTTTTAAAGATCAGCATCACATTAGCAGCTCTCTAGTCATCTGTTCCAGAAGCTGATGGAAATGACGGGTTACATACCAGTGTTAGTAATTCTGCAGGTTCATATGCGAGTTCCTTCAGAACTCTTGGGTGAATACCGTCTGGTCCTGGTGACTCCTTTCTGTTTAATTTACCAGTTTGCTCCAAAACCTTCTCTAATGACACCTCAATGAGGGACAGTTCCTCAGATTTGCCTCCTTAAAAGAATAGCTCAGGTATGGGAATCTCCATCACATTCTCTGTGGTGAAGACACATGCAAAGGATTTGTTTAGCTTCTCCACAACAGCCTTCTGTTCCTTGAGCGCTCCTTTTGCACCTCCATCATCCAGCAGCCTGACTGATTGTTTGGCAGATTTACATCTCTCTGGATGTAAGAGAGCTGTGGTTAAGATGCTCAATGGGAACTTAAGCCATCTGAGTTCAGTCCCCTGCTCTGCCCAGGGGAAGCTGGCCTCTCGGCGTGCAGTTCCTCAGCTGTAAGGTGAGGAGAATTATTCATCTGTTTTGTCTATTTCGATGGTCAGTGTGCTGGGGCCAGGACTGTCTCTCACCAAGCGTTCGTAAGGCATCCAACACAATGGAGCTGCGATCTCAAGCAGGGCCTCCAGGCTCAGTAGCAATACAATCATCATAGCACAGCTGACAAACTGGGTTTCCCCTCCTGCTTCCCTCCCAGCTTGGGCTGTGCTAAGAACGGAAGCTCTTGTGATCAAGGCTTGAGTCAAAGGTCTGGGCTCTGACCCGACCCACCCTGGGCATGTCACTTCATCTCTCTGGGCCTCATCTGTCCAACAGGGAAGATCATCCTGGCCTGCCTAATTCATCTAGAGATGGGTCAGCGCTTGGCTGGGAGACCCAGGGATGTCAGGCAGGGTCATTGGCATGTGACACCTTTCTCTCCGGGTCTGTGGAGAACCCCAGTTCCCCCCCACACCTCCCACAGTGCCAGCTGAGACTGTCAGGATCTGGCCACTTTTCCCACAACCCCAGTCACGACACTCACCCTCCAGATCTCTCCTAGGAAGAGCAGGTCGAGGGGGAGGTAGGTATGATTGAGCTCTGTCCCCCAGCCTCTGCATGCTGCTTGTCTCCTTAGACTGTCTGCTCCTGTGGGCAGGAATGTCTTCCCGAGTGGGTAGCCCCCAGCTCAACGGGCCGGCTGGGTGCTGCTCCAACCCCCTGCCCGATTACTAGTAGGATAGCAATGGCCCAGCCCGAGCACTGTGCCGCTGGAGGCACGGCCTTTCAGGTGAAACATGAAGCCACATTCCTGAGTGGTTTAGATCCTTAAAGGTCCCACCACCCTCTTTATAGGTGTCATGGGTAATTACATCCGGCTCCTGGTGTCTTCCTTGCTGGTGCAACTGAACATGGAATTCTTCCTCCCTTTCTGCCTGGAACAGTGTGAAACCTCTCCTGAGCGTTGCTGTGTGGTGCACTTTAATGGCAGCTCGCTATGGCGTGCTCAGGGATGGGCTGCAGTCCATTTAGGGTGATTAGTTTTAAGGTTACTCCATCCCCTAAAGCAAAGATTGGAGCCATAGAGTACAAGGCCAGAGGGACCCCAGTGATCATCCAGTGAGGCCTCCTGCCTAGCGCGGGCCAGAGAACGCAGGCAGTGGGTATAATAGGCCTCCCCAGTGCAGCCACTGCCGGCGCCCTGGGCCGTGGTGAGCCCACCTGCACTCTGCCTCTTCTCAATGGGGCCGGGGGGGCTGGAACAATGTGTATAGGGGGCTGCTCAGAGTTATTGTACCAAACTGTAACCCCTGTCTGTGATGGAAACCACTACCAGCCAGGGGGGCTGCAGCCCCCCCTGCACCCCTAGTTCCAGCACCTGTCTACCTGCTCTGCCCCTTCTCAGAAGCCCCCACCACCCACCACTGCCTAGCTGAGTTCCTCCTCTCCTCCACTCCTCCCTCTCCGAAGGCTCCCCACTCACCATGTCCCACTTCCCCTCCACCACCACCCCCATGAGCCTCCCGCCACTCACCATGTCCCTGCAGGTGGTGGGGGAGCTTGTGAGGGAGGCGTGGAGGAGAGAGGATCGTGGGGAGGGGGCTGATTGGGAGCAGAGGCAGGGCCTGGGGCGGAGCGGGGGGTAGTGGCAGGGCTGTGGGCGGAAGAGAGGGACAGGGAACTAGCCTGCCCCAAAGGATGCTTCAACCACAGCCCAGGCCAGAGAACTTCCCTGAATTCATCCCTGTGTGAGCTAGAGGAGATTTTAGGAAAACAGCCCATGGTGGAAAATCCACACCCCTTATGAAATCCTTCCCATGGTTCATTCCCCTCTCTGTTAACAATTTACCTTCATTTCCAGTTGGAATTTGTCTCGCTTCAACTTCCAGCCACTGGATCACGTTAGACCTTCCTCTGCTAGACGGAAGACCCCCTTATCGAATTTCTGTTCCCCAAGTAGGTACTTATGGACTGGGATCAAGTCGCCCCTGAACCTTCTCTTTGTTCTGCTAAATAGATTGAGTTCCTGGAGTCTATCACTACAGAGCATGTTTTCCAGCCCTTTAATCATTCTCATGGCTCTTCTGTGAGCCCTCTCCAATTTTTTCAACCAACAGCAAAGCCTGCACAAAAGCCCTAATATAAATTCAGACATTCACATGCATCTTCACTTGAAATGACTGAAGCAAACAGCAGAACAATGACTAATGGTTATTTTCTTTCATCGTTGGGGAAAATACAAATTAGCTGGCATCCCTTTAACACAGCCCATTAAGAATCATCATTTCAGACTGATGCTTTTTCCCTGGCCTCAGAGAGGTAATTGCAGGAGAATGCTTTGCAGACAACACTGTTTGGTAAAACTAAAAGAATCTCCCTCTGCTAGCCCTTCACTGCGGCCCTCAAGACGTCAAAGGGGTGCTACCACAACCCACTGCACTGGGGCAGAGGCCACAATGGGGTTTGAACCCAGGAAGTTCAGTGCTACAGTTCAGACCTCTGCTGCTGGAGCTAAAGTCATAACTGCAGCAGCTGGTAGCACTAGTAGGCTGTTCTACACTAGTGGACTAGACACAGTGAGTTACAATAGCAAGGTAATGGCATAGAATTTAGAACAGGGGTTCTCAAACTGAGGGTCAGAGGGTCATGAGGTTATTACATGGGGGGTCCATGAGCTGTCAGCTTCCACCTCAAACCCTGCTTTGCCTCCAGCATTTATAATGGTGTTAAATATATTTCAAAAAGTGTTTTTAATTTAAATGGGAGGGTTGCACTTAGAGGCTTGCTATGTGAAAGGGGTCACCAGTACAAAAGTCTGAGACCCACTGACTTTGAACCATTGGAGCTAAAGGAGACTCTCCAATAATTCTTACAAGTAAAAGGCATTTGACACAGAGTTGAACAGACGGGATCATAGGCAAATAGGACTTGAAGGAACCTCATGTGCCCCGAGTCCAGTCTCCTGCTATTACAGGCAACCCAGTCATACGATTCCATTAATAAATGTATCAAGCTTCATCTACCATCTCGTTAGGTTGTTTGCCCCCCACTGCTTCTATTTGGAGGCTGATCCAGAACCTCCTTCCTCCGATGGTTAGAAACCTTCATCTATTCACCCAGTGGCAAGCCGTGATGCCTATACTGTGCTTTACGGTTTAGCGTAGCTGTGGGTATTGTGGCTTGGTTCCCTTCTCCTGATATTTTCACTTGTCTGAGTTAGTGTCTACCCCCTACTAGCTGAGTGGGCATGGGCACACCGTGCCTGACAGGAACATAGGGTTTAACTGGTACCAGTTAAGGACTACTTAATTTCAAATCTGAAACTGGTAGAAAATTTCCCCATCAAAAATATTTCTCAACTGAAAACAGCACCCCCCCCCCCGCCATGAAACTTTTTCTTTTGAAATTTTCCTGGTTGGGGAACAAAAAAACCAAACCAAACCTGATTTTTTCCTGTTGCTTTCCCTCCCCCTTTTGTACCCCCGTCTCTCCTCTGTTTCCAAAGGAGGAGAAAGGACAAATGGGGGGGAAGGGAGAGGAGAAAAAAACTGAAAACAAAAACCACCAGTTTGCCAGAGATTTGATTTTTCAAGTTCCCGCTTCAGTTTTTCCAATCAAAAAAACCATGTTCATAAGACCATAAAGCGTAATGCCTCACCACTGCCTCATGCGAGGACTCAGCATTACAGGCCACCTTCTCCTCTAGCACCCTCTTTTATCTGCCATTTTGGTTCTTCAATGGGCTGCCGCTCCTGCAGCCCAATCCTCCGTCCAGCCTTTCAAGCTCAGTCCCCTTCCAGGGGAACAAAGGAACACTTCTGCCCTCTTGGGCTTCTCTGCAGCCCTTTTTGTGGGCTCAGTTCTCAGCCCCTTCTGGGCTACCACTGAGCTCTTCTCTGCTCTATTATAGGACACTGATTCTCCGGGCTGCTTTCCCTTAAGTCCCTTCCACTCCCTGCAGGGTCTGGGAGTTGGGGTGATGAGCAGGGAACCCCAGAGTTCCTCCTTTGCTCCCTTAGCTGTGCACTGCCTCCCACAAGACCCTTTTTCCTAGCAGGATCCAAATAGCTCCCACCATCCAACAGCCCCTGCCTCAGGGTCTCGCTAATTTGTTTCCTATAACTCCTCTTTTAAGTCAGTTCTCCCAGACCTTCTCCGGAGGCTGAGATGTCCATCAGGCCCTGACTCCAACGAGGCGTTAGTTCGTAACACCTGACCCATGTAGTCCTGCGCCCTCGGACTGGGAGACAGCTAATTATGACACAAGTGGGGGTGGCCCCCCATTTCCCCTCCATGGGGCCAGTCACCATGTGATGGAGAAATTTGGGGGTTTAAGTGAATTTTTTTTCCCTCAGAAAAGTTTCCCATCCAAACATGTGTCAGTTTGGGGCCAGCGCTGCTCCTTTCGCAGAGGCCTCATGGGGGATTTATTGTTCCCAGAGGAAATACTGGCTGTTCCTTTAAAGGGAGGGGCACCCTGCCCAGTGACAATACACTGGGGCCAGCGGGCCTGGCTCTCACAGAGTTTGCAGCTCAGGATTCGCTGAGTAGGGACAGGAGCCCAAAGGGTTTGAGTTCTGAGGCTCTGCTCAGGTACGTCTCACCACGTGCCCTGGTCAAAGTGGGAGAGTTATAGAGGACTTGAGGACATTTTAAAGTAAAATTTTACCCTCAAAAGTGTGAAAATATATTTAACATTTTTATCACACACACACACACCCTCTCTTTTTATTCCAACCGGCTCTAATCTGGAGTTTTATCCAGACTTCTTGGGACTGCAAAACTATGCTAATAATCTGAGCAGCTTGGCCAGCTTCCAGCTCTGGTCAACACATTCCACTTATTCATTTATATCACCAGAGCACTTAGTGGCCCTACTCATAGGCTACAACCCCTACTTAAATTCCCTTCAGGTGGATGCAGGACTCTTCTACACTTCCCATCCCAATCTGTTGCATAATACTGTTGTGAGCTGTTAAACTGCTGCTGTGTCCCACCCCAGAGGTGACTGCTCCTTAGTAGAGAGTGAAATTCCTCCAACAAATATGTAACCCTTCTGCCAGGCCGAGTTGATAGCAGCAAGGGCCGGGTTCAGCACAGAGGGTCCCCTCCCAACAACGTAATGCAAAACCAGCTCTAGCCCCCACCCAATGACCTGGGAAAATTACACACACACCCCTGGGTGCCTCAAAGAGGAAATACTTCCCCTCTCACAAGCACAGAGTCTTGGTGTAGCAGAAGATTTTTAACATGAGGTAAACGATATCAGCATTAAATTGAGAAACCACCACAACTAGACTTCTTAGACCAAACCATGAGCAAAGACCAACCCAGCAAATTGGGCTGTGTCCTTTCTCTTCGGTTCTTGAGTCCAACACCCAAGAATCACCCAAAGTCCCAAAAGTCCAACAACTCAAGTCTGTCCCTAGTCAGTAGAGCCCCAGAGTTCAAAAGTTTATCTGCACAGTTTTACTCCCACCAAGCCTGGGTGGAAATGGGGGTGGGGGAAAGGGGAGCACTGGGTGTTATGGGGCACTTACAAGGTCCAAAGCCAACTGCTCCGCCTCTCCATGGGGTTCTGCTGCAGCCTTTACCACAAGCTGCTCCACTCCAGCAGCCATCCTGTGAGCCATTCCAGCCATCCCACTAACTTCTCTGCTTCGCCCCGCTCCACTCTGCTTTGCTCTGCCAGTCATCCCATGAGCCACTCCAGCCATCCTGCAAACTGCTCAGCTCCACTCACTGTCCCATGGGCCAGTCCAACCATTCCTTAGGAACACATCTTCAGGCTCCCCCACTAGTTAACACAGCCCTCCGTGATCTCAGCTCTTAATAATTTTAGCTCTTTAGCTATTTCAGCTTATAGTAGGGGAGCCCCAGTGCTGGCGCACCATTGGCTCAAAATAAATTCAGGACAGCAGCCTGTAACTAGATTGCTAATAGAATCAAAAATAGCTCTGATATTCAGAGGAAAGAGAAGATGCAATTGGTGTTTTGCTTCCTCAAAAGAGGCCTGCCCCACTACAAATTCCTGTCCCTGACCTCTCCCAATTCACTGAGTTGTGGAACCCATGTCCCTTGTCTAGCAAGTGCTCTTTAGGTGATGGCAAGTCCCTCTGTCATAAAACAGTTCCATTGGCCTTGATTCACATAACCAGGGTAACAACACTTTATTCTTCCTGCCCCACTAACAGAAAAACTGGGGATCCCACAGCAGCCAAAGTGACCATTTGGGCGGCTGTGGGCTCATGCTAGGCAGGGTGGGTGTGCCTATGCAAATAAGACCAGCCCCTGAAGTTCTTTTGCACAACTAGCCACCAGATGTCAGGGTAGAGCTCGTTCTGATTCTGCTTACAAATGTATAGTGGACTTATTGTTCAGTGCACCCATCTCTGTTGTCTCTGGTTGCATGCAGGTATCTCATAAACACTACAGCTACTTTTACGCAACTGAGAGGCCTTTACTCAGGTGAGTTATCCAACTAAAATCATAGCAACATAGAAAAATAGGAAAATAGACACAGGGCTCAAAGGGACCTCCTGGGTCTTTGAGTCCAGTCACTGCGATCACAGGCAACCCTATCACAGAATCCCATTAACAGACTAATCAAGCTTCATCTTCAGGGCAGTTTGGTTCTGTGCCCCTGATTACTCCTATTGGGAGGCTGTTTCAGAGCCTCCTGCCTCTGATGGGTAGAAACCTTCTTCTAATTTCCACCCTAACTTTACTCCTGGCCAGTTTATTCCTATTTCTTCTTGGGCCACTATTGCCCATTAGCTCTTCTCCCTCCCGGCTGTCCTCTGTATCAGGGTTCACCCAACATTGTGGCACCTCCTTGCAGCTAGCTCTGGGGAGTAACTATCACCCAGTTTGTCGCTCCATTTCATCACTCACTCATCACTGCAGAGGTCTCTCCTCCCATCCTTCACAGCACCCTCTCCTCATGACTCAGCCCTCTGGCTAGGTCACTAAATACCCCCCCTCCCTCCAGGATATCAAGGTCTTACTTGACCTAGCTGTCCCAATGGCACCTCCAACAGTCCTCTGCCACTCCTCAGTGGCTGATAGGGGAACCCAGACCTTCCTGCTACACCTGGCTCCAGCAGCCTAGGTCTACAGAGTGCCCCACCTTGCTGCTGGTTCCCTGGGCTTCTTCTTACCCTGCCTTCCCAGGGCTGGCTTTCTCCACAACTCCTCTGGGAGTGACCTGTGTTCCTGAGGGACGATGCCAAGGCTTTATTCTCCCCTAGGCGTTCACCCTTTGCAGTCATTTTGGGGACAGAGTGACTGCAGACTCTGCCACCACCCCCTACTCCCAATTTCATTTCTTTATCTTCCTCACGCAGCTAGGCTTCATCAGCCATCAGTATTTATAAGTCCCTGGGCCTCACATCAGGTGTGACTGTGAACGTTAACTGCCCCCTTCTAAGCCACCTTCACCCCTGCAGGGCTGGTGTAGCGGTGGACACCCCACCACAATCCCCCCTGATGCATTTAGAGTGGTTGTATCCCCTCTCAGCCTGCATTTTGCCAGGCTAAAGAAGCCAAGTTTTTCTCATCTCTTCTCATAAGATATGCTTTCCAATCCCCTGATCATCCTAGCAGCCCACCTCTGCACCTTTCTTGACTGTAGATGACCAGAATTGGGCACAGAGTTCCAGATGAGATCTTCCCAGAGCCTTGCCCAATGGCATTGACACTGCCCTATCTCTACTGACAGTACCTCACCTGATGCCACCTAACAATTCATTGGCTTTTTTTATGGTGGCATCACATTGGTGGCTCATGGTCACCCTGTGATGGACTAATGCACCCAGCTCTTCCTCCTCCTCTGTCATTTCACAGAATCACAGAACTGGGAGAGACCTTGTCCAGTCTCCTGCACTTGTGGCAGGGCTAAGTATTATCTAAACACCACCCTGACCCCTCGACAAGTGTTTGTCTAACCTGCTCTTAAAAATCCCCAATAATGGAGATTCCACAGCCTCTCTGGGCAACTTCTTCTAATGCTTAGCCATCCTGACAGTTATAAAGCTTTTCCTAATGTCCAACCTAAATCTCACTGGCTGCAATTTAAGCCCATTGCTTCTTGTTCTATCTTCAGAGGTTAAGAACAACAATTTTTCTCCCTCCTCCTTGTAACAACCTTTTATATACTTGAAAACTGTTATGTCCCCTTTCAGTCTTCTCTTCTCCAGAAGAAACAAACCCAATTTTTTCAATCTTCCCTCATAGCTCATGTTTTCTAAACCTTTAATCATTTTTGTTGCTCTTCTCTTGTTTCTGGACTTTGTCCAATTTGTCCACATCTTTCCTGAAATGTGGCACCCAGAACTGGACACAATACTCCAGCTGAGGCCGTATCAGCACGGAGTAGAGCAGAAGAATTACTACTTGTGTCTTGCTTACGACACTCCTGTTAATATATCCCAGAATGATGTTTGGTTTTTTTGCAACAGGGTTACACTGTTGACTCATATTTGGCTTGTGATCCACTATGACCCCCAGATCCCTTTCCACAGGACTCCTTCTTAGGCAGTCATTGTCCAGTTTGTATGTGTGCAACTGATTGTTCCTTCCTAAGTGGAGGACTTTGCATTTGTCCTTATTGAATTTCATCCTGTTTACTTCAGGCCATTTCTCCAGTTTGTTCAGCTCATTTTGAATTTTAATCCTATCCTCCAAAGCACTTGCAACCCCTTCCAGCTTAGATTGTCTGCAAAATTTCCACCAGATGAGCCCCCAGCAAAGCCATTTGGTTTATTCACAGGGGTGGAGGATGCAGGATTGGGCACTGGGTTAGCTAATGTTTATTACACATCCATAGGGTTATCCTCAGCCTGCATAAACCAGCACCTCTGCAATGAAGTCGGCGCAGTCTGGGAGCACTGTCAAAACAAGCGCCTCACTAAGGAGGCCATTGAGTTCTGCAGGCCCTGTTCTCTCCCAGTGTTTGCAGAGCTGTTTCTAAAGCTTGGGAGTGAATTTATTTATAGGCTTTTCTGTGGGGTGCTGGCCCCCCATCATTCATAGATTCCAAGGCCAGAAGGGACTATGGTGGCTGTCTATTCTGACCCCTGCATAGCCCAGGCCAGAGACGTGCCCCCAGAGCATTCCTAGAGCAGAGCTTTTAGAAAAACAGCCTCTTGTGACT
Organism: Gopherus flavomarginatus; assembly: GCF_025201925.1. NCBI lineage: Eukaryota > Metazoa > Chordata > Testudines > Testudinidae > Gopherus > Gopherus flavomarginatus. The sequence goes on along the minus strand of NC_066619.1, from coordinate 285,394,257 downwards.
TTAAAATTGTCAGTGGTGGAGATGCCACCACAACACTTGGCAAACTGTTCCCAGGGTTAATTTCTCTCCCTGTTAAAAACGTACCCCTTATTTCCATTCTGAATTTGTCCATCTTCAACTTCCAGCCACTGGATTGTGTTCGACTTCTCTGCTAGATTGAAGAGCCCATTGTTAAATATTTTTTTCCCTTGTGGCGGGGCGACAACTCTTCGGCAGGGCACCTCCTGGTGGTCATCTCAGGAATTAGTTCTTCCAGCCTGGAGCGCCCTCGGCAGGCCGGTGTCTCACCTGCCGCTGGTCCCCATGTCCATCCTGGACTCCAGTGCCCCTCTGTATCAGGGTTCTGTCCCCAGCAGCAACTCACAATCTGGGTCTCCCCGCCCAGGGGAACCCCACCCAACCCTCTATCCCCACCTTGCCTCAGTGACTACTACCAATCACCATCCAGCCCCCGCTCCCTGGGGCCGACAGCAGCATGTGAACCACTCACCATCGGCAAGGGGGGTTGGACCAGCTGCCTCTGCCTGTCTCTGGGCTGCCCCTCTGCAGCCCCAGTACCCTTTGTGGGCCCTTAACTCCCTCTGCCCTTCCCCAGCACTGCTCCACCCTAGGTACCCTCCTCAGCTAGCCAGGCCCTTCTCCCTCAGAAAGCTAGAGAGAGAATGTATGTTCATGCTAGAGTCTGGCCCCAGCCTTTTTATAGGGCCAGCAGTGGCCTGACTGGGGCGTGGCCCCAGTTGTGGCTGCTTTTCCCAATCATCCTGGCTTTTCCCAGTCACAGCCCTCTCCAGGGCTGCTTTAACCCCTTCAGGGCCAGAGCAGGGTGACCACCTCGCTACTCCCCTGGAGATATTTACGGACTGTGATCAAGACCTTCCTTAACCTTCTCTTTGTTAAGCTAAATAGATTGAGATCTTTGAGTCTATCGCTATAAAGCAGGTTTGTTAATCCTTTAATCCTCCTTGTGGCTCTTCTCTGACCCCTCGCCAATTTCTCAACACCTTCCTTGAATTGTGGGCACCAGAACTGGGCCCAGAATTCCAGCAGCAATTGCACCAGTGCCAGATACAGAGGTAAAACCACCTCCCTGCTCTGACTGGAGATTCTCCGCTTTAAGCACTCCAGGATCATGTTAGTTCTTTTGACCATACTGTCCCCCTGGGAGCTCAGGTTCAGCTGAGTATCCACCATGACCCCCAAATCTTTTGCAGAGTCACTGCTCCCCAGGATAGAGCCCCCCGGGCTGTAAGAATGGCTTGCATTCTGGAGCCCCTCTCCAGTACTAGCTGAGTCCTTGACGCACTTCAAGGGAAGGGTAAATATCATTATCCCATTTTATCAGTGGGGAAACTGAGACACAACAAGATGTGGTGACTGGTCTAAGCTCACACAGCGGGCCAGAACTAGAACTCAGAGTCCAACTCTAGAGCTGCTCCCATGGAGCTGCACTGCCCAACCCTTAATGGACTAGGCCTCACATCCTCTTCTAGACATGCTCTTTCTGCTTGTCACGCCTAGGGGAGCAGAGATACAAGACTGGTCCCAGAGCTGGGATCCAAGTTACAATCATCCTGCCTCCTGGCTGAACCGCACTATGGCTGTAGGAAGCGGTGATGGAGCCCCTGGCACTGAAGTGCTGGTGATGGGGGAAGCTGGCTGATGTGGGGAGTGTCTGAGAATCACCCCCTGCCTGAAATAAGCAACCCGCCTTTCCTGCCTTCCTGGCCCTAACCATTCTGAACCTCTGAGAAAGGACCAGCTCAGAGACAGCCGGGCCACCTCCACGCTGGGGGAGAGGAGGGCGAGCCTGCAGCAGACTGCGCGAAGCCCTAGCGGGCAGTGCAGAGCCCTCCTCCCTGCGCTCCAGGCTCAGTCAAGTCAGGAGCTGCGGCCGGAGCCTGGACACAACAGCAGACCCATCTGCACCACTAATCACAACCAGGACCCTGGGAGCAGCTGAAGATGCTTAAGTGGCGCAGTTTGAGGGGATCCTCTAACAGACACTCTCCAGGTTCCCTTTGGTTTGGGTGATTTAGCGAAGTGCATTTCAGCCCTACTTCTGCTCCCTAATTAGTTAGAATCTCTCTCTCTAGCTAATTGGCGGGTCTGTATTATCCTGTGTAGATGGGGTGTGCTCTGTGAATGCAAACGGACAGAAATAGCTAGAGAACAAACTAGGGGGAGGAGGGAGAAGAGAGAGAGAGAGAGAGAATTCAGGAAATATACATTGAAGTTAGCTATACACCGGAGGTGCGCTGGTACTGTTTGTTAATTTCATTCAATAATTTATTCCATGAATCAGCTTCTGTCTGTCCCTCGCCCCTTTTCTCTACATATAGATGCATACACACACTGCGTGTTAGTCACACACACACTCACACACACACTTTCTCTCTCTCTCTACGTTTCTCCCTCTTCCCCATTTCAGCCTTAGCCTTCTGACCCTTGCCTTCGGGATAAAGCGCAAGGGAAGCATTCAAATTCCTGGTAGGAAACTTTGACTTTATCCCTTTCTAACACTGACTGAACTAAAGCAGGTTTTCTTTTCTGTTGGGAATCGGACTTTATTTCTCTGATGTCAAACACTCGAGCACCACTAGAGTTTGGAATTTCTCTTTTTGTTATTAATCGATGATAATGATGTTAAGAACCTGGCGAGGAAATGGGAGTTCACTGGGAGCTCTCTCTTCCCCCTGTTTAGATTCGGGGGAGGAGGGAAGGTACCTTTTGACCAGGCTGCAGGTTCTGACGAAGAGCATCGGACATCCTGCTTTGAAACAGCCGAGCGAAATCTCACCGGACGGTAGCAGCAGCCGGTACCGAGCATTGTGAAATATGAAACGACAGAACTAATATTCTGAGCCCCTCTTGCACAGCCCAAGCAGTCAATACAGGGGATCTGATTCCCTCGGATTTTAGAGAGAAATTCTCTCTCTCCCCCGCCCCGTATTTACTATTGAATCCGAGAGAGAGAGAGAGAGAGAGAGAGAGAGAGAGAGAGAGAGAGAGAGAGAGAGATCGCTTTCCCCCGCTGTTTATTTTTCTCTCTCTTTATCCTCCGACTCTCCAGACACACAATACATTTCCAAGTTTAACTCTGCAGCAGAATTGACTCTAATTCTATAACTTTCCACCTGGCTGTTTACTCACGGGCTTGACGCTGGCCATAACGTATGCCCCGGCTTCTTACAACCCCCCAAGCTTTCCCCGCAAACATCCCTTACGGATATATTTTGCAGGAACTAGCGTTGTTTGCCTTTGTTCCGTATTTTTATCTCAGTGGCTTCTTTAGACTTTCCACTTCTCCTTTGATTCTGGTTAGCGGGAAATCTCACACTTCTCTGCGGAGCAAAAACCGGAGCAGCGATTTTACCAATAACCTGGCTTGTGTCGCGCCTTTTAATCCTCGTGTTAAAACGACCCTCTTCGGGGATAAATTCGTTTAAGAATGAAAATCTCCATTAATATTTCAAGCGTTTCCACTTCTCACTTAAGGCATTTGAAGGTGCCCGGTGGAGCTGAGAATGGAGACTATTAAGGAGAGAGGAAGGAGCTTTTGAAAACTAACTCGTCGCCTTATAACGAAACCCTGATTTAACAGCAGCCCTGGAGCGAGCCCCGATCGCCGGCCGTTTCCCCTCACATCCAGTTATTTGCAAATCAGAATTTTTAACCAAAAAGCATTTTAAGGCAGATGTTGGTTAAATGGATGGATTAAAGTCTAACACTCCCCTCTGACATTTCTTTGTGAAGTTGTAGCAATTGAAGAGTATTAAGTTGTTTACTTGAGGAGCACGTGATATTAACAAGAATCTAGGTAGAGCCTCTGCTATGTAATATGTATTGAACGGTAGATTCCTTCTGAAATGTCCACTCCTTTCCCCACAGACACAGGTTAATTCCACCCCTTTCTTCTGATCAAAGCTTTTAGTTGAGAAAATAGCTCATCTCTATCCTCCATTGTCTAGCTATTTTCGATTCATCCACTAAAAATCTATGGGGAGGGGGAGAATTGCACAATAATTGATAGAACCCAAATATCCATGTTTACAAGCGATTTTATCTCTTTGTCCTCTCCTTTTCTTTGTTTGGTTGGTTTTGTTTACATCAGTGAATCCTTTGTTAGGTCTTTTCAGGAGACAAAAATCACATTGTTTCAGTTTTAGGAGAACCAATAAAGAACCAGGATTTTTTAAAAAATTAAAATATCATTGGAAACCATCTTTTAGAATCACCCGAGACTGAGAAACATTTTTACAAAAATCCAAACGTGAGAATGAAAGATTCATCTTTTTCGTTTTGTACATGTTGATTTTTAAAAGAAAGAAAGAAAGAAAGAAAGAAAGAAAGAAAGAAAGAAAGAAAGAAAGAAAGAAAGAAAGAAAGAAAGGCTATTAAATGGAATCGGGGTGAGAAGCAGATTCTGGTGTCTGTTTGAGTTCTCTCCCCGCAATCTCAGCTGTAGAGAAGGGGAAACATCTAGTCTGGTTCCAGTATCCTCAGCATCCGATGTTTTGTTTCCTTTTTCTCGCCTTCATTCGGAATTCACATGCTCTGGTTTCTCAAAAGCGCATTAGGAAACATCTCGACTTTTTGGCTTTTCAGATTTTAATACTGTTGTACTGAGAGTGCCAATTATTTTTCCCAGGGGCTGTTGGGTCCCAGTCACAGAAGGCTTCGGGGAAAGAGGGGGAATGTTTGTAAACACACTCAATGATTGTATTCAACAGAGGAAACAGAAAGTGCTTGTGTTAGCCAGGCTCTAGAAAGGCACCTGGCAGAACAGACTCTTCGAAGCAGAGCCAGATTGCTGCAGTCTGCGGTGTGTGTCAACAGCGTCTCTATTTCTCCCAAATATTGATGGGGGGCAGTCAAAATTGTATTAACAACGCACATCGCTGAATTGAGGGTAAGGTCTGGAAGGGTACATGCTCCTCAAATGAATCTTCTTCGCGGATTTACTTATTCGTTTTTAAATCGGGGAGAGGAGGTTAAATGAGGGTCGAAAGTTAAGTCAGAAAGAGGCCATAACGATAGATAGATAGATAGATAGATAGATAGATAGATAGATAGATAGATAGATAGATAGATAGATAGATAGATAGATAGATAGATAGATAGAAGGGGTGTCTGTAGATAGGTAGATAGAGGGGGTGGATGGGGATTGATTGATAGATGGATGGGGACAGATAGATAAATAGATAGAGAGATAGATAGATAGATAGATGATAGAGAGATAGATAGATGGGGCGAATGGGGATAGATAGATTAGATAGATAGAGAGGGTGACTGGGGATAGATAGATAGATAGATAGATAGATAGATAGATAGAGGGGGTGGATGGGGATTGATTGATAGATGGATGGGGACAGATAGATAAATAGATAGAGAGATAGATAGATAGATAGATGATAGAGAGATAGATAGATGGGGCGAATGGGGATAGATAGATTAGATAGATAGAGAGGGTGACTGGGGATAGATAGATAGATAGATAGATAGATAGATAGATAGATAGATAGATAGATAGATAGATAGATAGATAGATAGATAGATAGATAGATAGATAGAGGGGGTGGATGGGGATTGATTGATAGATGGATGGGGACAGATAGATAAATAGATAGAGAGATAGATAGATAGATGATAGATAGATAGATAGATAGATGGGGCGAATGGGGATAGATAGATTAGATAGATAGAGAGGGTGGCTGGGGATAGATAGATAGATAGATAGATCCTCCAATCCTTGGGAATTATGCTTAAGGATCGCAAATCTGAGCTCTTGGATCTTCTTTGAGATATTGGTGATATTAACCAAAAGATTTAAAATTATTTTTAGGACAAATACATTCAACGCAACGCACATCCACAAACACCGCTACCCCACGCCCACCGATGATATAATATAACTGCGTAAGGGGCGAGTTTACTACGCAAAATGACCCGAGAGGCATACACCGAAAAGGGGGAATTTTGCCTGAAATACTCCCTTCCATTCTGCGGTAACAGGGCAGATTCTGAAATTGACGAGACTCTCAACAACCGAGGTTCCAAAAGGTGCTACCCCAAACTCCGGGCAGGTGGGGAAAATCGATTTCTGCCAGATGAGTTGTGTTTGACCAGAGAACTACTGAAACTCCCCAGAAAGCAGTCATTTCCAGATTACTGGGGTTTATTGTCTGTAGGGTCCTGGATCCTAGGTTTGTTTTGTTTCCTTTTCAGTCTTCAGGTGGAATTTCCCCCTCCTCTCTGCTTTGATTTTGCTAAGTGTCTTTGTCCATATTTGTGAGCCTGGATTTTTCTTGTAAACTAGAAGTTGAATCTGATTCAAATCGAAGTCATAGGAGTATAAACCCTGCCACAATAGGTCCCAATGGTCCCACCCCCAGAAGGATTTTACTTTAAATCAAAGGCGACAACTTTAATGATTTCTTCCTCCCCCACCCCCCATTTTTGCTGATCACACGAGTTTTTTATTTTTTATTGTATTTATTTTTTAAGGAATTTCTCACCCATCCGCACTAATATCCAGAGGAGACAGAAAATTTCCCTGCACAGCCCAAGAAAGATTCCTTCCCCATTCTTGCCTAGCAAATGCCTTCCTGGGAACCACTGACAATTGAGTATGTTCCCTTAGTGACGAAAATATTTCCCTCTGGCGCCTGGCACTTGAATCAAAATCCCCCGCAGTGGCTGATTTATTGAACAATGTGTTTTGGTTTTGTAGTGGGGGTGACGAGTTTAAAATCGACCCCTAGATCTGGGGCGCTCTGCCCAGTGTGTCATGTAGCGAAAAGAGGGGGGACTGTCTTTTGCCAGTTTCACCCTGCCCTCCGTCCAGGCAGCCCCCAACGTCCCTCGCCTGGTAGGGATGTGAACAGTGTGGGGCGGAAGGGGCTAGGATGATTTCAAACAGTGACTGGATCTTGCCTGGTTTGTGCACCTGTGTCATTCACCGGGGCTTTGGCTCTGCAGGGGAATGAACGGATACGCACGGAGAGGTTGTGAGGCCTGCAGCTTCACCCTGGACTTGCAGATGGGATGCTGCCTGGGGAGCAGGCAGTGGTGAGTCCTCCCTTGGGGCGCTGTGCAAAGGGGGGAGTCCCTTATCAGGAGGGGCGGATGGAGGAGAGGAGTTGTTTTTGGAGCAGGTCCTTGTGGCAACCCCCGGGGTTCCTATCGTTGGGGCAGATTGCCCAAGCTCCAGTTACCTTTCTTTTCTGGTGTCTGCCCCGATCTCCGCAGGATCTGGCCCACAGAGCCCCAGGGAAACCTCTGGGAAGGAAGCGGGGAACTTTGGTCTGTTTTCAGGAGGTTTGTGGTTTAGGAGAGCAAAACCACACCCATACGGACAACCTGCACAGCACACACAAAATACACCCATGCACACACAACCTGCACAACACACACACACGTACATGCACACACAACCAGCACAACACACACCAACCATACACATACATCCGTGCATACACACCCTGCACAACACACACAGAACACACATACAACAGCTACAAACACATACAACAAAAAACTTACATACATTCACACAACATACACAGCACATACGAATAACCACTCACAAAACGCACACAAGACTACATATATACACACACACACAACGTGCATACCACATAAACCCGCACATAAAACACATCCATGCCCAGCACAGCCACACCCTCGACATACACACAGCATACAAACACAGACACACACCAGACAGGCCCGTCCCGCTCACACACCAAACAACAAGTGCTAAGGCACAAACTCTTGGCCCCTCTGCAGCTCAGCGGCGCCTGTAACCCTCTGCCCTGTGCTCACTCTGAGCTGCTGTTAGTTCATTTCACTGCCAGCCTTTGCTATCAGACCTGCGTCCGCGCCCACAGCAGGGCCCTGGCAGACTCAGCCCTTCTTTTCCACCGTCTCCAAACGGGCTCGCTCGCTCTCTCTCAGAGAACTAAGTGTGCCCTTTTCTGGGGCGGGGGGCGGGATTTCTCTGCTCTTGACCGTGAAGAATCTCGGAACCCCCCGTCCCCCCCGCCCAGACTCCACTGAGGATGGCCCCTAGCTGGAAACACCTACCTTTTCCCGGAGCTCCGGCTCCCAGGCTGGCAAGCACCCTCCCTCTTCTATTCATTCATAACAAAGTGAGCGTGTGAACCGGCTCCCTGAGCTGAGCCTCTGGGCTCCTTGTTAAGATGCCCCCACCCTGTGCTTCCTCCCCCCCTCCCGCTTGCTGCAGGCACAAAGCCCCCCAGAAATACCCTTTGCTAAACAACCAAGGGATCCTGGAGCTATGCGCACGTGCCAGCTCCATCCTTTCCCGGGGACGTGTTGGGTTTCTTGTCTTGCAGGGCTGGAGATCTCTCTGGGCTGGACTGGACTGTGGGAGTGTGATCGCCCCGGCCAGACAGACCCGACCCTCACCCCCTTCGCGGGGAGCTTGGCAGAGAGGCAAGGGGTGTTTGCGGACGGACGGGGATGGGTTTATTCAGTGGGTAGCCGCATGGCAGGGGTGCTGAAGGGGTGGGTGACTTCGCACAGCAGAGGAGAGCCGGGGGGTTAGACAGCGTGACCCCCACGGTCCTCTCCAAGCCTGTGATTCTGCGATGTGATGACTTTATACAACCAAGAGTGGGTGAATCCAACAGCTGGAAGCTGAAGGTGGACAGATTCGGACTGTGCACGAGGTGACATTGTTACCCGGGTGGGGAATTAGCCGCGGAACAACGTAGCCGGGGCCCCGGTGAAATCTCCATCACTGGCCATTTTAAAACCCAGGGTGGCTGGTGTGTGTGTGTGGGGTGGGGTGGGATGTCAATAACAGATCTGCTCTCATTCAGCCAGGCACTGTCCCGACCAGGTTCGCTAGGCTGGGCCATGCAGGAGGCCAGAGCAGAGGATCACAGGAGTCCATTCTGGCCTAACAATATGGATCTGTCCCGCTCACTCCTATAGGTACTTGCTCCCTGGGAGCAGAGAGGGGATTTCCTTTCCCAAAGGCGGGAGCATCTAGTGAAGCCGCATTTCGCTGCCCCTGACCACTACAATGGGCCCCCTTCCTATTGGCTCGAGAATCGGGCCCCGGGTAACTGGCCCCGGTCTCTGCGGTCACCGTGCCCAGTGGCTCGGAGGTCAGGAGATGAGAGGCGCGCAGCCCTCCCGGGATCGGGGGTGTTTCTTACTTCGGCGGGGATTGTCTCCTCGGTTGCAGGGAATGGGAGGCCCTGGGGAGTGCGCGTCGCAGGTTCCTACCCTGGCGATTTCAGCTCCCCAGGCCCGCGCCTCTTCTTGTAGCGCTGTAGGAACAAATGAAACCCACCGCCCGAAAGATCCTCGCCCACCGGTTGCTGAGTGTCCCCGTCCTGGGGCAGAAATTCCGGGGCCATTGCCGAATAAAGCCCATCTGGCGCTTGGATCAGCGATGGGGAAATCTAGGGGGAAATGCACCGATTTCTTAAAAAAAGTTTACACCCAATTCATGCCCAGGGATTTCCACGTTTTATAACCTGAGCAAAGTGAGTTTGATTCATTTCCTCCCCCCAGCCACGCCTGGCCTGACGCCTGGTTTAATCTACATTTCTCCGAGCCGGGGGCTAACCAGGAGGTGGGGGGAGATAACTCTGCACATTGTAGCGGGCGGATTGTGCTCGTGGGCTGGGAATGTCTCGCGCTGGAGGTTCCGGGCTCAGGTCGGTGGGTTCCAGGGATCGAGGTGAAAGAATCAATCCGGAAAAGCCTCTCGACGCATCTTCCTTCGGCGAGCGCGGCTGGTTTCCAGGCCGGCTGCACTAGCCCAGCCCCCCTGAGTCCCGCCCCCCTTGGGAATGACAGGCCCCCCCCCTCCCCTTGCCCTTTTCACATCCCTGCGCACAGGTCACCTCCAGATCCCTCGGTCGGGGGTCGGACACCCCGCCCCGCTTCCCCTATTAATCCTGCTGCAGCAGCGGGGGAGGGGGGGGTTCTGCATTTCGTATAGAAAGATAAACAGATAAACCAAAAGTCACTGGGGGAGGGGCAGGGCGGGGAGCAGGACTTTCCCTTGGCTTGTTTACCGCTTGTTTTTCGCCAGCCCTCTGGCTTTAGACACCCCCCTCCTTCCCCTTTCCCGGGCACCGGCGGGCTGGATCCTCCGCAGAGCCCCCGGGCTTCAGAGACCGGGTTTGCTGCTTGTCGCTGATTTGCACACTACAGGTGGCGTTTGGGGGAATAGGCAGCTAGGTCCAGAGACACTCCCCTCCCCCCATGCTGGGTGCAGTTTCCTGTTTATTTGCAGTTTATATCCCCCTCTCCACACACACACACACACACACACACACACACACACAAAACCTGCCCCCTAACACACACACGCAACCTCTCCCAACAACAAACAACCCTCCCCAATACACACACAACCCCCAAACACACACACCCCTCAACACACCCAAAACCCTCGCCTAATGCACACACAAGCCCGCAACACACACGCAACCAACCCCCAACACACACACAACCCTTCCCCCAACACACGCATACTCGCCAGAGAAGTGAAAAGTTTAGGCGCATTGAGAATCACACTGGTAACACTGTTGACAGTTTGGGTTGATCAGAAAGGTGGGGTGCAGGCCTTTTGGGGGGGACAATCCTTCCTTCCTCACTCAGTTGGACTTTTGCCTGAGTAAAGAGGGCAGGGATCGGGCCCTGCATTTGTATCTGAGTAATGATACTAATTAATTAATAGAATGCACACACAGGCCTTCCTCTTGCTGAGCAGTGAGTGTCTTGCTCAGACCCTGACTGAACGTTCTCATTTGAAGGGACACATCCCCCCCGCCCCTCAGGGGGGTCAGAAGTTTCCAGGATTTGGTGGGAGGGCCGGCGAGGTACAATTTCGAAACCGCCCCCGCCCCCGAATTTCAACCCAATTTCCTCCCCGCTTCCTCCACATGTCCTGATATTGGATTTATCCCCAAAAACGGAAATAATTTTTATTTCAATCGCTCCAGATTTTGAGTCTGATCTTTATTCCCCACCATCATGCAGCAATTTTAAATGCCTGGCGTAGAAACGAATCGGCTTGTAGGTGGAGCCACGAGAAATCTCTGGTGGCGGAGACACCTTCAGAAAGTTGCAAAGAGCAAATGGCAAACGGATCACTCTAGAAATCGGAGGTGGACTTTCAGGTACATCGGCTTAAACTGCAGCAAGGGAGATTTAGGTTGGACATTAGGAAAAAGTTCCTAACTGTCAGGGTAGTTAAACACTGGAATAGATTGCCTAGGGAAGTTGTGGAATCTCCATCTCTGGAGATATTTAAGAGTAGGTTAGATAAATGTCTATTAGGGATGGTCTAGACAATATTTGGTCCTGCCATGATGGCAGGGGACTGGACTCGATGACCTCTCGAGGTCCCTTCCAGTCCTAGAGTCTATGAGTCTATGAATCGTCTTTCCCAGGTCCAAGCTGATTTCAGTGTCTGATCTTGAGTCACTGTTTTATTTTGCTGACACACCAGCGCGCCTGCGCCACACGTGGGATTTCATAAACTCCGCCAAACAGAGCGAGTTTTGGGATGAACCTTTCAACGTTACACTTCCCCGGATCTCATTTCTCTTTGCTCCGCCCTGGGCTAGCGGTCCCTTCCTCCGCTGGGTCTTCACAGCAGACTGACCCAGGGACCTTTCAAAGGTTGTTATGGGATTTATTGAGGCCTTCTTCAAAGTTCCCAGACTTAAAAATCAGAATAAAATCCATATTTCTCCCACTTTAAGACGCACCATGGTGTAGCTCCTAACCGGTTTAGGTCCGTAGAAATAAGCAGGTGAAAGAGATTATGGAACTGGGGCTGGATGAATGGCAGAACCCAGGCCAGCTCCCTGAGCAATCTCCAGGTCCAAACTCAGGGCTGTAGGGAATAGAGCTGAGTGTCACTGGAAACTGCGTTTGATTTCCTGTGATGAACTAGAAATGCTCTTAATGTTTTCTCTGAATACTGTGCTGGTGCCTCAGTGTCCCCATGGCAGTTCTTAAGTATCTGGCAGAGCAAAGGGCCAGTGCACCTAAATGCCTGGCACTCTGTCTCCTGGCAACTGATGGCCTGGGCCCCTCCTCTGCAAAGGTGCCAACTGAAGGTGTTGGAGACAAAGGGATCAGGTGACCTCCTGGCCCGGAAAGGAACTGAGCAGAGGAGGAGGGGCTGGAGGGGGTGGTTAGTCTGGAGCTGGCTGGGGAGGAGGAGTGAAGTGCAGACTTGAGGGTCTTGCTCACTGCCCCCAGAATAGACCTGGCTGAGGGGTCTTGTTCGTTGTGCCTACAAGCTCTGTTTTAGACCCTGTTTCTGTCATGGAATAAACCTCTGTTTTACTGGCTGGCTGAGAGTCACGTTTGACTGCAAAGTGGGGGTGCAGGACCCTGTGGCTTCCCCGGGACCCCGCTGGGGCAGGCTCGCTGTGGGAAGCGCAGGGAGGGGCAGAGGATGCTGAATGCTCCAAGGAGAGACCCAGGAGGTGAAGAAGTGTGAGCATCTTGCCCTGAACAAGTCTGCTCCAAGGGAGAGGAGGCTCCCCAAAGTCCTGACTGGCTTGGTGGGGAGCAGTTCCAGAGCATCGCCTGGTGACTCCGTGACATTTCCCCACTGACCTGTCCTGTTAAGGAACACACCCTTTAAAGCCACTTTCTCAGATCAGTGAGAGTCATCCCAGGACTAGCCCATGTGTGTGTGTGTGTGTGTGTGTGTGTGTGTGTGTGTGTGTGTGAGAGAGAGAGAGAGAGAGAGAATTCGTGTCTGCACAGAAGATGCAACATGTCTATGTAGTATCTTTCACGCTGCACCGCGGATGTTGACAAGATTCATTCCAACTTGCCCTCAGACGTTTCTTCCTTCCTGTTACTTTTAAATCATTACCCCCCGAAAAAGTTTAATTTAATCTATTTTCACCTTGCTTTTAAAACAATAAACTATGGATAGTTTAGGCACGATCTCCGGGTTTGTACATCTCACCAGGTTCCCGACTTTGAGCGATTACAAATCCACTCCTGCCTTGGTACATGATCAGAAATGGGGTGGGAGGTGTAAGGAATTCGTCAGATCATTAAATACAGACCCCAGGAGGTGCTTTCCTTCAGTCCCTACAGCACAGTGGTTCCCAAACTTCAACAACTTGTGAACCCCTTTCACTAAATGAACCCCCTCCTAAAAACGAATATTCCCAGGGATTTTCTCCTTTACCTGAATAGAAATTATAAAAGCGGCGATCTTGGAAATATAATATGTGTTTTTATGACATTCATATTACACACTGTTTATTATTATTTATCATTCCAGTATTTTTATTACATTATGAAAACGGCAACACTTCCAAAATCTCACTTTCGTAGCTTGTATCACTTTGAAGAAGCCTGTTAGAAGCCAAGGCTCCTAGGTATCATCAGGGAGTATCAGGTGTGAAACAGCATGAAGGGATTTAAGAAGTCAACTTCAGAGTTCCTCTTACACAAGCATTCAGGTCTTTTTTTTTTCTCTCTTTGCAATGAAACTTTATTAGAATGACATTTCTACAGAGCTACTTTTGCCAGAACAATTCAAAGAATTTACTCACTTTCAGTTTAGCAGAAAGAGAGAGAGAGCATCATCATTTTTACTTCTAATAAAGAAGCTTCATAGACTTCTTTCAAGAGAAAGGAAGTCCTGGTGTTAAGTGAGCACCCACTCTTATCAGCCTTGTCTAGGGTCTCCTGTCAAGGATACTATCCCAGGGGAAAAACTGACCTCTCCCAGGAGGAGTGCATTACTTTCATTTATTTTAGTGTCAATATTTTTGCTTTGTTCCTGGATACTTTCCCCCAGAGACTCAGCAAAAGCACCATCTGTTGAATACTAGACGTTCACCAGGGGGTTCTGCTTTTGTGAGCAGTCCAGGCAAACAACGCGCGTTACAGCAAAGCGTAAACTTCTTGTTCGTAATACTTTTAACAACACTAGCTGCCTATTTCGTTTTAAAAACAGTAAAATAATATCCGCCTGCCTTTCCATTTCTTACAGGGAGTCTTGAAGTTTAAATCTCCCCAGTGTGACAGAGATGTTGGCTTTGATCGGCTCAGCTCGTGGAAGTCCAGGGGCTCCAGCCAGAGCTGCCGGGGATCCCTAGGTGCGGCTCTGTCCCGCCATTAGGGAATTGTTTTCCAGAGACCCCCCCCTCGTAACATTTCATGAACCCCAGTTTGGGAACCACTGCTCCACCCGAAACCTGACTGGTTCCCAGTCGCAGCGACTCATCTGCAGACAGAGACTCCTATGCAGAAAGGGGGCGGGAGGAGTTTGGTACCAATTATTCTTTTGTTGCTGTCATTCTGTTATGACCTGAAGGAAACCAGCCCCGCACCATGCGAAACTGCCTCCGAACTAGCAGCTGGGCCCGGAAGGGAGAAAGGTGGAGGTGGTGGCGATGGGCTTCAGGCTCTGCATCCTGGGCTGAGAACCTCGTCCTAGGAAACATCCTTTCCCCAGCAGACCTCCAGTAAGGGCCCAGCCCCCCCACCCCCTTCACTTTATTCTACGTCTCACCCCTGGGGTTGGCTGGCTGTATAGAAGAACCTCAGCACGGACACGGGAGGGAAGCGCCCCGAAGGGACGCGGGTAGGAGCAGGGACCGGAACTGGATCTTGCAGAGTCGGTAGATGGTTTTTGTCGGAGCTGGTTGGGAACTGGGGAACACTGATTATTTTTTCAATAAATGTGCACCATCCGGAGCCCGATCCTGCAGGAGATTTCCCGGCAGAACTCAAGTGGAAAACTAACCACAGTCCCTAGTTCTCACATGCTAAGGCCTCATTTTCCCACGCACAGAATCCGTATAGGCGCACATCTATCTCTATATCTATATATTTAACATCAGAGGATCTTATTTACCCGGGTGATTCCCACAAGAAATCTTCCCCGGGATTTAACGTGGGAAATGATACAGCTCGGATTTAAATGATAGTTCTATCTGTATTCCAGTCAAGTCCATGTCCACCCCATCATACACACCGCCCGCCCCTCAAAAAATAGCCAAATCAGCCAGGTTATTCTTTTGCGTCCCAAATTGTGGTGCTGACACTAGTTAAGCAGAAGACGCCGCCTGTGAAGTTTCAAAGAAAGGAGGGTGCATTTCATCGCAAACCTCCCAAAGGATCCTAGCTTGGGGCTTGCGAGAGAAGCGCTGTCGGTCAGTTGCCAATGGGATTAAAAGCAGGTTTGTTTGTTTTATCCAGAGGAATTGTAACCGAAATCCCTTCGGTTTTGAGGCTTTCCCAAATTGAATTTCGCAGTTCCGCGTCTTGTATTTAAAGTTGACTTGACGATGTTAAAGAAAGAAAAGGAAAAAAAAACCCCAAGGAAAGTGAGTTAAAAGAAAAACTTACTTCTGATTTTCCAGTGTATTTTGCACGATCTTAACATGCCAATAAACACAGCTGTTTCTTTACAAAATAACTCAATAAAATCATGTAAAACGCCCACTCCTTGTCTTTTACTAAGACTCTGAACCGGCTGTAACCAACAATGGAAAGAAACATCCTTAGGAACCCAGTAATAAAACGGATTCTGCGATCCGTTATAGCGATGTCAATCAATTAGATTATTCCAGATTTGCACCAATCTAACCTGACCTCAAAGGGGGGAAATAGGCAGTTTAGGGGAAGTTGTACGGTCAAGATCTGGAAACTGATTTGCTTTGCGTCAAGCTGCAGAAATGTGCCGCATGGTGTGGACGTTATAACAGACGATGCATCTTGGGTATTCGGTTTTGTTTCGAGTAAAACCTGGTCATTGTCTGAAATAATTTCCACTTTCTTTTTTCTGTGGTCTATATAATGTAGGACAAGGGCGCTGTGCAACTCAAGTATCAGTGAGCGAGAAGGAAGCGAAATGGTTGAATCAATGAACATTTTGGAACCATCAAAAGTACGTTATGGCAAAGTTTCCAAACTATCGCAGGGTGACAAGAATCAGTCAGGAACCGGATCAGAACTAGTCAAGGTCTGGCGGTTAATTGCAGGTGCCCCTTTCTGAATTACTGGGTCGTTTATACGAGTTGCTGGGAGATTTCGGAGAAACCAGTGGGTCCGTACAGAAAATGAAGGGAGGCTGGGGAAGACTGAGCGCTTTGATGAACGAAGATCTTAGCTGGGCTGCGGTATGCTGCCCCTTTCCGCCATCCGCCCCCAGCACTGTTAGGAACTCGCTAGAGTATAAACGGGGGTGACCCAGGGATAGACCCAGGGCGGAACTTCCGTCGGGGCAGCGGCAGAAAGCCATTGTGTCTCGGCAATGAACATCTGTGATTGCAAATAAAAAAACCCTTGTGTGTTTTCCTAACTGCCGGGCTCCGGAGGCTAATCGCCTCCACACCTACGTTCAATAATACAGGCCTGGGTAGCCCCCCCAAAATGGAGACACGGACTCTAAGGAGAAGAGAACATGGCCCTAGCCAGAGCTGGGGGTTTCTGTAGCACTCAGTGACCAGAGCTGAAGAGGGGAATTGACAACTCCAGGAATCACTCTGGCATGTCCACACCAGACAGGCTCAATCACAACAATCACAAACATTTACCAAAAATACTCCCCTTAGGAGAGGGGCAAACAATTGCCCGCTTGGATCAGAGATGGGGGGAGAGGATACTCTGTCCGGGGGAGGGGGCAATTCTATAACAGTCTATATGCAAAAGCCAATCAATCAAACAAACAAGAATACCCTGATCACGTACCTTTTTTAAAACAAATTGTGCTTATAAAACTACAAAGCTGGGTCTGTTTTCCAAAGCAGCCCACGCCAAGCCTCCGCCTACACCAGTGTGTGTGTTAATTTGTTTGCTGCTCATTCAGCAATCTGGGAGCCCAGGCTCGCCAAGGCTCTGTCCGCCTCCCCCTGCACTGGGCTCCTGCCTGCAACCGGGGCTAGCGGCCCGCAAAGGACCCAGTTAAGTGACTGACCAGCCCGTGGCCTTTTGTTCCTCTCCCGCTCTTCCTCCCAAAATAACACCCTGACAATGCCCAGTGCACCCTGGGCTTTTATAGCCCGGCCCTGCCCAGCTCCCTGGGAAAGGAGCCCAAGGGGGTTCGCCTGCAGAGGGGGGCAAAGCAGGGGGACTCTTTGTTTGCCAATCAATAGCAAGGAGGCTGCGGCAGGAAATTACGTGTGTGGCAAGCAGTCAATTTCAAACTGCTTCTTTCTCCCGTCCCTCGCCCGGCTCACTCTCCTGCTTCCCCGGGGAGAGCGGGGGGGCTCGGTCGCGCTGCTGCGAGCCGCAGGTAGAAGGGGGCTTCCTCGGTTCTTCGATTACCGCTGATGATTGGGTTATTCGTGTCTTTATCGGCGGGGGATGAGAGATGGAGAAAAGGAGGGGGCGTCTGAAAAATATCCCGGACTATTTTAATTAACCCCCCCTCACTCCCTCCCCCAAATCCACCCACATTCCCAAAGCAGGCGCGCTCTCTGGGCACGCGAATCAGCTGCGGAAGGCCGGCCCGGCTGGCTGGCAGGCAGGGCTTGGCGAGACACTGGCTCGCTCCTCGGCTTTTGCTCATCAGAGAGAGACACGGGAGGAGCGGTTCGCGCACGAGGCAGGCTCCGCTCTTGAAGTCTGCAGGAAGAGGGGTGCTGGGGCCGGACGGGGGCGGTACGTGAGAAAGGACCAGGGCTGTCAAAGTTTTTAACTCCTTTCCCCCCCCGCCCACCTCTGCCCCAGGCGCCCGGCGGGCACCGGCATTTCTTGACTTCTCCACTGAAATTTGGTCTTGGGTTTTTTTTCCCCTGGAGGGGGGGAGCAAAAGGGGGGTGCGGGAAGAGGCTGTTTAAATGGATCGAGCCTGCCCCGCAGCCCGGGGGGAAAGGCTCCGGGAGTAGAGCGAGAGCTAGGAGGGAACCGGGGAGGATTGGACCTCGCTGGGTCTTCCCGACCATGGTGTTCGCCCTGGGCGAGGGCTCCTTAGCTGCACCCCGGGGCTGCCGCCGGCGGGAGCCAGGGCGCTGATCCCCGCCTGGTCTTGGGGGGCAGAAGGACAGCCCCCTCTGTGCCCCGCTCTCTGTCTCTTGATGTTTGATCCCTCCGCGGCGGCCACAGGCATGAGCGATGGCGGGGCCCAGGCCGGCAGAAGCCCCCTGCTGCTGGGGGAGCCGGGAGCCCCGGAGCGCGCCCGGGGGAAGAGCGGTGCCAGGGGGGAGCGGGAGACCGCGCTGCGTGGAGCCGGAGGCGGATTCGGACTCAAGGAGGTCCCGGGAACCTCGGCGGCCAGCCCCGGCTTGTCCCAGGAGTGCGTCCCGGAGGGCGACAGCCAGTCCGGGGGAGGAGAAGCGGATTACTGCCGCCGGATCTTGGTGCGAGGTAATGGGGGAGCGCGGCCCGGCCCTCAGCCAATCCTTAGGGCGCATCCCCTGTAACCCATCCCACCCCCTGCAACCTCATCTCCTGTACCCCCATCCCCTGCAACCCAACCTCATCTCCTGCAACCCTATCCCCTGCAACCTCATCCCATCCCCTACAACCCATCCCACCCTTGCAACCTCATCTCCTGTATCCCCATCCCCTGCACCCCATCCCATCCCCTGCACTCCACCCCATCCCCTGCAACCTCATCTCCTGTACCTCATCCCCTGCACCCCATCCCACCCCTGCAATCTCATCTCCTGTACCCCCACCCCCTGCACCCCATCTCGCCCCCTGTATTTCCAACTCCTATACCACTTCAATTTCCACCCCCCGCACCCCCCCATCCCCTACACTCCATCCTTCTCCCCTGTACACCCTTCCCCGGTACCCCCCAGCCCTCCTCGGCAATTCCAGCTCCACCTCCGCCCCATATAGAGCGCCTCGAGCCCCGCTCCCTTCCCCCCGGAACAGCACCGATCCCCCCCAACAATAATACCCCCAACCCGGTTCGTTCCCTGCCCCGGGGCCTTTCCGCTCCCTCCCCATCCCAGCGCCCCCCCCCCCCCCAGGCCGAAGGCGGCCCGGAAGGGGAAAGCGGCGTGCGGCTTTGGTACAGGGCAGGCGAACTGGGCCCGAGCTAGCGAGGCTGCGCCCCTCCCGGCCCCTTTCCAGTCGTCTCCCTTGCCCACGGTGGTGACTGGGGGTGGGGGGGGGTCCCTGCTTGTCAGCTGCCTCTTCCCCCTGCGCCGCCCAGCATCCCCCTTCCTCCCTTCCAGCTCCCGTGGGGCTTCATTGAGAGATTTGGGAGACTGAATGCAGTGTATTCGGCAAAGGGCTGTGCTGTGCGGGGGGGGGGTGCGGAAAAGGGATGGGGGGGACCCCGGTGGGGACCCCCTCTAAGCCTTTCTGTCCCAGCCCCTCGTTTTTATCCTCTTCTCGTTTAAACGGTCGGTCTCTGTGATGCATTCGGCTCTGGTGGGGGAAGGGGACCCCTCTCCCCGAAATAAACACAAGGGGAGGGGGGAGGATCCCAGGGGGCTGCTTTGGGTTTTATACCTTTGTCGCAGGAGAAAAGCGTCATGGAAGCATCATCGAGTTAAGAGGTTTTTTTAACAGCACTTGCTCCAGGGAAATAAATAAATAAATAAATAAATCCATCCCCGGGATCCTTTCAATCGTTTGTTCAATAGACGCCTCTCGGCACCGAGGGGTTCGAGCAGAGAAATCCCCCAGCGAGGGCCCTGCCTTGAGACCCCGGAGATTTCCGGGGGGGTGCGGGGGGGGGAAGGGCAAACAGTGTAAACGCTGAGCCTCCAGCCACCAGAGACGTTTCAGTCTCTCTCTGTGTGGCTGTTTATTCAAAATAACAATCGCGTAATGGCTAGAAAATAGCGGGTCCGATTAGGGAGGGAAACCCCCCTTTGCCACCGGATTTATTTTGGAAAGCCTCGATTTTGTTGTTTGCCTGGTTTTTAAATTAATATGGCAGCGAGGTTAACAGCTTTGGAGGGAGCATTGCAGTGGAGGAAAGAAACATTCTGGGCAGACAAGAAATTCGAAACATCCCTCCTCTTCTTTCCCTGTATACCCTCAGAAATATCCCAGTCCCGCTCCCCTCCTCGGGAATTTCTTTATTTCCCCTCCAAGATTGATTTTTTTTTTAGTCAACCCTCCATGCAGAATTATAAACAGGTTCCAAGAACTGCGCTGTCTTGCATTTTAAGATTCCCTTCGGAAATATAGGGGCTTTTATAGAGGGATCTATTTTTAAAAAGGAAATCAAGCGAACCTATTTGTTGTGTTTGCTTGTTGATGGGTTAGATAAATGGAGGGGGTGTATGGAGATAGATAGATCCGAGTGAAGCGGCCACATTTCCCCTTGGCCAGAGCAGTCTGGGAAAGTAGGAGAGATTCTGATGTTTCTCCGTACTCAAAGCGATTGCGAATCACGTTAGAAAAGGCCTCGGACGTTTCTAATTCTTCTCTCCGCTTTGGCTTGTACCTTGTGGGGTGACATAATGTTGACCCCATTTGGCAATAGCATCTGTTCTGCGGAGACCCTGAACATATCAGCAAGATTCGCTTGTGCCACAGATTTTCCTTTTAGATCAGGTCATTCGCGTGAAATTACTCAGATCAAAAGAACGGCTAAGAATGGTGCACAAACTGCTGCCGCCATGGCGAAAAATTCGGGGTTTGCAGCTTTAGATTTCCTTTACTGAGGCGTGTGGGGCTTTATTTATACGTATCTCCGGCTGAACCTCCGTTTGGGATTATCTGTACCTCTGTATTTACTGCGTATCTATGCAAAAACAGCGTGCGCCCAGGCTGTAACACTTCGAATCTGTCCATCTACACACGGATAAACACACAGATGTACAAATGTCTGCGAGTCTAGAGGTGTGTGGCTATCTGTGAGTGAGATATATAGCAGATGCACATGGATATGTTTGTAAATATGGGGGTATATGTTTGTGGATATATAGTGTTTGTGCCTGTGTATATCATATAGGCAGTAAAGTATAAAAATACGTCTGTATATGAAGAGACGTGTGTATGAATATATAGATCTGTCGCCATATATTGCTGTATGTGTATTTATACACAGAAACTCTCTCTATATATATATCACCATATATTAGGCTTGGAAGGACGAATTTTTGTCAGCAAATGTCAGTAAAAGTCCAGTTTTCACCGCAGATATTCAAACCAAAGGAAAAATATTCCCCTCAGTAATAATAATAAATTACAGCTAGGCAAAGTGAGACAAAGGCTGCATGGGAACTGACTCGATTTTCAGTTAAACTTGTTTGCTTTGCATGTTGGCCGGTGATACTGACAATTCGTGTGTTAACGGTTATAAATCTTTCACTCTTTGAATCTCACCATTTCTGGTCATTAAATAATTATTGTCTGACCGCTCCCATAATTCCCCCTCCCCGCAACTGTGAGCATTTAAATGGACACAAAATGCTTAAAAATAAACCTCAATAATGTCTGTGATAATGATCACGACATTCAATTCGGATTCTGAGAAGCCGGCACATATCGCCAAACGTGTATGTAGTGCGTGTCCACACGGAAACCAATTCTTTCTGGATGTGCACGTCGCGCCTGTGTCCACAGAAACGAAATATGTATGTAGCCATATATTGCCAGATGTGTATTTAGTGTATATATACAAAGACGCAAATTATATCTCGCCGTGTATTGCTAAATGTGTATGTCGTGCGTGGATACACAGAAACGAGATATATATCACATGTATTGCCAACCCTGTCTGTAATGTACAGATACACTAAAAACAAGCTATATATCGCTATATCTTTCTAAATGTGTACGTAGTGTCCATATACCCGGACGAATATACATCGCCAGATAATGGGCATGTAGTGCATGTAGACACAGAAACAAAATATATATCCCCACACTTGCTAAATGTGTACGCAGCGCATTTATACAAAGAAACTAAACGTATTTATACCCCTATATTGCCAAACTTATATGCAACCAATACGTATATATACACCGAAACAAAATATACGTCGCCATAAATGTGTCTGTAGTGCATGTATGCAGAGTAACTAAATATATTTAGCCATATGTTGCCATGTGTTTGTTTAGTTTGTGTATACACAAACTGACGTGTGTGTACATACATATGCGGTGTGCGTGTCCATAGGTGACCTGTATCTATATCTGGTTCGGTTGGTGTGTGCAGGCATTACAGGCACACGCAGCACTCTGTTGCTATATATACACACACAGTCTCTGGCAACAGTTGTGTAACTTAACCGGGTAACGTAGTGACTCGCAATCTTTCTCTGTAAGCGGCTGGAGGTGGTGAGCAAGAGGGGGCGGCATCTCAGTCCTGCCCTTCCCTGTTTCCCCCCAACTATTCGCTATTGGGGCGGGGGCAGAGATACTCGCTGCCTTTGGGGGAAAGATGGTGCTCCGCTTTCTAAAGCCTTTTAGGCTATCACTGCTTTGGTGCCTGGCTGTAGGCGGCCCCAGGCTGGACTCCGGCTTCTCTCGCTAGCTCTGCACCTAGAGGGAGTTGGGTCAGGGCTCCTAGGTTCTAGCCCGGCTCCCTTTGCTGTAACCATGAGGTGCCTGCCATCCCGTGCCTCAGTTTCCCCGTGCCCAAACCGGGGATCAGTAACACCTGGGGGGAGGGGGGGTTCAAGGTTAACGCGCGAACATCTAGGCAGCCCTTCCAGATTGTTAGGGAAGGCCAGGAGGGTGGTTCGTCATTCCCCGCGCTTCCTCATGCGGGTGGGGGGAGACTCGGGAGTGATTGGGGAGGGTGCCATCCCATCTTGGGGTGGGGGCAGCGGAGTCGAAAGGGGCACATGGCGGTCGGGTGAGCGGGGTCCTATATCCCTTAGCCTCCTTGGAACACGGGCCGCCCCCGGCAGGTGCAGGGCAGGGGAAGGGGCCGGGGCCAGGGCGGGGGCCGTAGTCCCGGACGTTCCTAGCAGCGGGCTTTGCCCTGCAGACGCCGAGCGAGCAGAGCTCGGTTCCGCGGCGGCTGGGCAGGGCGAGGGGCGGGGAACCCAGAGGCGCGGGGGAGTTTGCGGGCCAGGCCGGGCTCGGACACTGGGGTTCGAGCCCGCTGGGGTCAACGTAAGGTCAGCAAGTGTCTCCATCTCCCTCCCTGGCCTTGATTGACACCCCAGCGCTAAGCCACAACCCGGGGCCCTGGCCTCGCCTCGCCAAGGTGGCAGGGCCCCACTGGGCCGGATGCCTGCAGGCCGGATCCCCCGCGCGTGGGGTTTAGGCTGGGGAAGGAGCTTGCGAGGGCCCTTCTGCACCAGAGGGGACTCAGGCTGGGGCCTCCCTCTTCCAGAGCAAGAGAAAAGGCACCGCAGCCAAGCCCTGCTCTCCCGGAGGTGCCTGACCCCAACTCCGCTGGGGGGCCCGGGCCTTCAGCTGGGCAGGGCTCCACCATTTTGCCGCCTTCCCCACTGCGGGAACAAAATGGTGGCAGAAGCATAAAGTAGGGAAATAGCTGCATAATAATATTTAAAAATATCCCCCCCCCCCCCCGCAGCCCTTCCATATCGCCCTCCCTCTTTCTGCCAGCACGGTATTTCTCCCCAAAGAGAAAGAGACCAGCCACCGCCAGGCCAAAGCAGCAGCTGATCAGACAATCTGGCCAGGTAAAAACCAATTCAAATCCCCCAAACATTTGATGAGAAACGCACCGTGTCCCTTAACAATCCGACCCTGGGCACATGCACACTCAGATACAGATGCGTTCCCTAGCAGCAGCCCCGGGTAATTGGAGCGGGGCGGCGGGAAGAGGCTCTGTATTTCCAGTGCTGGCATGAATACCATGGGATGGGCCCTTGCTCCTGGAACTGCTCCTTCCTTTAATTTAGCGGTGGAGTTAATATTTTTCTCAGACGAGGAATAACTTGACGCGTAACTTGGGGCGGAAGGGGGCAAAGGGGGTGGACTGGACCGTGTAGCTTTTACATATTGTCCGTTGGAAGGATTTGACTTTATTTTAATGCACTTAAAAAAACCCACCCGTGACCTTATTCCACCCGCTATTTAAAAATCATAATAATTTCCTTGAGAAAAGACATAGCACTCGCCGGAAGGAATATTGTGTGAACACAGTTTCTGTGGTTATCTCAGGAGCTTTGCTGAACAGGGAAATCCCCTTTAAAACCCCGGGGCCTGATGCCGTTTGAACAAAGACAAGGGCGCATTGTCTCTGTTTTTCGGATCACGGTGATTTTCGCTTTAAAAATAGACCGGCGAAGGGGAATCAGAGACAGGTCCCTGCTCCGAAGATCCCCCGCCGCATGAAATATACATGGTCCATAGCTTAACTCTGGATATTTCCCACAGTGTCCTGTGCAGGAAATGTTCCCCATGTCCGTGCAACTCACATGTAAACGGGTTTTGAGTTTCCTTCCCGTTTGGATTTTAAAATGTAATTTATCTGCGATCAGTTTGCCTAACAACAGTGGATTCCCCCCCCCCCCCCCCCCGCCACAGAGACCATCCTTTATAAATCCATGTCCCTTTTCGGGAGGATGAGCCGTCAGCAGCACACAGCGATGACTTGAGGGGACTGACAAGTTGTCTTGCAAACAAGGTAAAGGTGCATCGCTGCTCACAGATTGGAAAACGTCAGATCCTATTTTTTTCCCTTTTTAAAAAATTCCCAATCCCCACAGGAGTCTCTCCATTTCCTATTTTAAAAATTGCAATGTTCAGTCCTCGCAGCTCTCATTTAAAAACCCAGCGAATACATAACTAGCGGGCGCCAGGTTGTTCGTAGGAAGCGGTACTTGCAGGGGCTGGTTTTGCTGCTAAAATCGAAGGGAAGCGGGAAAAGAATCGGTCTCAAACGTGTCCAGGTCTGAATGTAGAGCCCCGAGCTAGCAGCACTTCGGCGGCCCCTACAAAGCGGCCGGAGCTAATCCGGTTTGCCGAGGTTCCTAAATTGCACTAAAGCGGCTTGTGATTTATGTCCGAAGGGTCAAAGAGCAGCGCGAATGTAGCCGCGTTTTGAGAAAGAAACTCTCCGCCCGTCCCCTCCATCTCTACTAGGAAGGTGCTTGGCTTGGGGCTTTGCAGAAGAAATGTGTGTTGGAAAACAGGTCTCTTTGTTTTCTCTCTGAGTGCACCTCAAGCCAGTAATGCAGATATATATAAACGAGGCTAACAGAGGCATGGTTTTGCTTTCCTTTGAGGGGGTCGCTTTTACTGGGCACTCTTTACAAGAATGGGTGCGATAAACCGCGGGGGAAGGTGCGTTACATTAGATGCAAAATAGGAAATACGATTCGGAAAAAGAGTCGCTACTTGCCTGAACCCAGAGTGTGTGTTTATGTACGTAGAACATCGCTGGGTTTTGCTGTATTTTGGTGTGTTCGTATTAATATCTGTATCGTTATAGACACGTCAACACGCGGGTGCATTTATGGCCGCCTTTAGACATACGTCCGTAGAGTGTGTGGAAGGCACAGGTTAGGCAAACAGCTCCTGCAGAGCCAACGAAACAGAGGAACCCTTTGCGCGTTCGTTTATGAAGGCCGCGCGCAATTTGAATATTGCCCTTTTGAAATACGCCTCGGATCTGCAACCTCCAACGTGCAGCCAGAGAGTCCCTCAAAGCAGCAGGGTTTTCCCTCCGCTACCCCATGGACTGGAAGGGAAGAGTCGTCAGCTGTTGCTGAGATCTGACTGCGCGAAACGAGCAAGGGAGGCCTGGTCCTAGCCGCTGGGAGAGGAACTCAGCAGGTTTAAACCCTCTCATTGGTTCTCCGTTGTGGTGTGGACTCAATAGCACGACCCACCTTCAGGGAGGTTGGAAGGTGCCTGGTGGTTTTTAAAGAAAATGTGCTTAAACGTAGAAATGGGGGCGGGGCACTTTGAGAGCCACCCCCCTCTAGCACCCCCGTCCCTGACACAGCTGTCCCGTGCGCACCTCGCGGAAGGGCTGTGAAGGTGCCCCCGGATCTGGCATGAATGGGGAGTGGGACCCAGCAGCCGGGACAATGGGCCTCCTGTCCGCAGTTAAAGGAGCCGCGCGCTATTTCGGGTAGTTAAAGAAACAGCTACTTTTGGGGTGTGGGCTGGGGAAGCCAGACTCGATACTTCGCGCTGGAGCCAGGGGGAGGTTAGCGGGAGAGAGACGGCTGAATTCAGTGCCAGAGTGTATTTGTGTATAGACACGCGTGGGAGGGGAGCGACTGGGGGTACCTAAAGAGACGCCGGGGATCATTCACCCGCACTGCCGCCTCCACCCCAGACACACCCTCACCTCTCCCCGAGTCCGAGCAGTGCTTGGTGCATCAGGGAAAGAGGGATTTCGCAAAGCAAGCAACCAACCGAAAGAAACCCCAGTAGAAACAATCGACAGACAAACACCCCGTTAACATAGTAGACGGGTTGGACATGAGAATCTCGGCGGTTCACAACATCCCCCTCAGGGACCTGACATCCTGATCTATCGGTAGTGGCTTAGATCTATCCCTATGGTTCTGTCCCTAGGGGAGGGATCAACTCTCAGCAGGTTAGTTATACAGGTGAGGAAAGGGGAGGGAGGAGAGACATTGCCTGATTTTCCAAGGTCTGCCTCTGCTGGGGTCTGTCCTGCAGTATATGGACATGGTGCAATATACATTTATGTTTAAGATACAGTGTATATCTAGTATCAGAGGGGGGGCCGTGTTAGTCTGGATCTGTAAAAGCAGCAACGAGTCCCGTGGCACCTTATAGACTAACAGATGTATTGGAGCATGAGCTTTCCTGGGTGAATACCCACTTCGTTGGATGCATCTGACAAAGTGGGTATTCACCCAGGAAAGCTCATGCTCCATACTCCTGTTAGTCTATAAGGTGGCACAGGACTCTTTGCTGCAGTATATATCTTGCCTATTCATAATGCATACACTGTAACACACACATACAAAGTGTGTGTCTGTGCATGTGTTTATACACACACACACACAAACTCAGAACCTGAGTTTATTTGCCTGTAAGAGCTAGAAATGTGTGGGCTGGAAGTGGAACCCTCACTGAAGATATTATGTTGTGTGTATAGCTCTATAGACACACACATAGCTCAGTGGTTTAAGCATTGGTTTGCTAAACCCAGGGTAGTGAGTTCCCCCTT
Source organism: Gopherus flavomarginatus (assembly GCF_025201925.1). Classification (NCBI taxonomy): domain Eukaryota; kingdom Metazoa; phylum Chordata; order Testudines; family Testudinidae; genus Gopherus; species Gopherus flavomarginatus. The sequence goes on along the minus strand of NC_066619.1, from coordinate 285,367,223 downwards.
TGGGAACTGGGGTAAAAACCTGTCTGGGGATTGGTCCTGCTTTGAGCAGGGGGTTGGACTAGATGACCTCCTGAGGTCCCTTCCAATGCTGAAATTCTAAGATATAAATATGTATATATTGTATACATATGTGTATATACCATATAAATATATGTGCAATGTTGTTGTAGCTATGTTAGTCCCAGGATATTAGGGAGACAAGATGGGTGATGTATTATCTTTGCAGTGATTCTCAACCAGGGGGTACATCAACTCAATTAGATATTTGCCTCCTTTTACAACTGGCTACAGAAAAAGCACTAGCGAAGTCAGTACAAACTAAGATTTCAGACAATGACTTGTTTGTACTGCTCTCTATACAATACACTGCCATGTAAGTACATAATTTATATTCCAATTGATTTATTTTATAATTATATGGTAAAAATGAGAACTCAGCAAGTTTTCAGTAGGGGTGTGCTGACACACATTGTTATTTTTATGTCTGATTTTGTAAGTCAGTCATTTTGAAAGGAGGTGAAACTTGGGGTACGCAAGACAAATCAGCTTCCTGAATGGGGTACAGTCATCTGGAAAGGTGGAGAGCCGCTGGATTAGTGGACCAGCTCCTGTGGGTGAGAAAGCCAAGCTTCAGAGCTTACACTGAGCTCTGCTTCAAGGCCTCAGTTCTCTCACCCACAGAAGTTGGTCCAATAAAAGATATTATCTCCCCCACCTTGCCTCTCTGATGTATATACACACACAGACACAATGAGTGTGTGTTACCTATATCTGTGTATGTGTGCTGTAAACTGTATCTACTAAACACAAATAGTGTGGCATACAGTGGGGTGGGTGTGTAGGGAATTTTTGCAGGTGCAGCTGGAAAGGATCTGCCAATTTCTCCATTTGATTTCCCCCCATAATAGTATTTTCCCCCTCCTCGCTGATTCAAGTGTTAGGTCAGTGTTTCCCAGCGACCAGCGCCAGGCCCTGAGATCTCCCTGACACAGTTTAGGAAGGCAGCAAGCCAGTCCCTGGTATCAAAAAGGGCAAGAAACACTGTGTTCGAGCCATCTCAGCATCCAAGGGCTGTGGGGCAGGGAGAAGATTCTGGAGACAGCTAGAGTTACCACTAAAAGCTCTTTCCCCGTTGGCGATCGGCTCAGGAGCTGGTTCATCGGGGTCTGATGCAGCTTCTGCTCCAGCTGGACTGGTGGCTTTTCAGAGCCTATCCACAGGTCCAGCCCGTCTGTAACCTGTCAGCCAGTCTCAACCCCTCCCACCCTATTGTAGTAAAATGGTCACCCAAGGGTTAACTGGGTTACTCAGAAGAGTATTATGGGCTGGAGCTATGCTCCACCCCCTCTCTTAGTTACATCCTGTTTAGTTAGCCGGTGCCCCTCCCCCTCGTTACATAGCTAGAGACAGCATCACCATCCCAGCCTGCGGTGCTGTAAGTGGAGTGTGGAGTTTTGTGCACTGAGGGGCCCTTTGTAACAGTGGCCATGAGGATGGGCTCTGCGTGGGAATGACAACTGACAGGGGAATGAGGGTTTAATGCAGAAACCAAGGACTCACCGCCATGTATTGAAAGCCTGGGCCGCTTGTTTCTTGCAAATTAGAGGACAGTCAAGGACCCACGGTTAGGGCGGCCAGAGAGCAAGTGTGAAACGTCGGGACACATTTTTCCCGGGATGGCAGTGGTGGTAATGGTAGCAAATATAAGAAAAGGCCCATCAGAGCTGCCTGTCTGGTCCCCCTCCCAACCAACCGAAGACAATTAGGCCCATGGTCTGCGGCAGTAACACCTGCTCCCCCGGAAGAGGTTTGTTACAGCCTCAGCCACCCCGAGAGAAGAGTTTAGATTTGCCACAATCGTTGACAGAGCCCTGCCCCCCTCGATGGCAACTTTACTGCACCCATCACAGCCCCCCCATAACCAGCCCCAAGAGCAGCCTTCATAACGAGTTCAGTGTCCAGCGACCTGAACCTCTTTCACAACTGTCCCCTAGCACCTTGGGAATTTTTTTATGTTACAAATTGTTCTTTAGTTCACCAGGTAATTTCTGTGACTAATTCTTGGGCTGCAGGTCAAGTGAAAGCAGCTTATCAGTAAGCGCTCAACGATTCAGAACTTAAAATTGGAGCTTGAGTTGCTTAGATTTGATGGGTCACATAGATCTCTAGATCTTTGACCCTCATCCACAGATCTCTCTCTCTCTCTAATTCACAGTTCCCCTCTCCTCACCCCCATGTGCTAGGTGCCTCAGAAAGCAAATTCTTTGCTTGATCTTAGAGGCAAGTCCCTTCTTTCTGTTTCTCTCTCTGGTATTTGGGGGCATCCAAGGTATCTGGATTCCAAGTCATGTTGTATTGTTCCTGCTTCCTGGTTGGATGAGTGTAGTTTTAGAGCCAGGTTTCTAGCATGAACATTCATGATCTCGAGTTTACATTTTCTCGTCTATTGATTTTTGTTGGTGTTTGCTTAGCATTGGCCATTCTCTTACCAGGAAATTCAGTCGAATATGTGCGCAAAGCAGACACGGAATGGGAGTGAACACAGGCCGAGTGCCCTTTATGATTTGAGGGAATATTTTTAGGAAATTTGTCTGGGTATTTGCCACTCTCTACTCCTTATACATCTTTCCAGCGCCACATACTTTTTTTGGCACCCTGTAAATAATGAACATATAATCCAATGAGACTGGAGCTTTGTGCTTTCCCCATCAGTCCATGGAAAAGGAAAATTGACTAGGACATTTACCCTTAGCTGCTGAGAGCTTTACTGTTGTATCACAATATTGGAGCTGATCACAGATACCTCTTGGGGGGAAATTTCCTCCTGTACAGAGGACCAGTGCAAGGGAAACGCATCACTTATGTCCCACATAAGCCATTACATGCGTTGTATGTGTTACACACCAGGGAATTTCACCTTTTGTGAGAGTTTTTTGTAAGGACAACTTTAGCTAACATTGGCCCTGGCCTCACAAACCTGTCATGTTGAGAACTTCCACAGACTCTGTACATGGAAGGTTACAAGATCACCCAGGTTTTTAAGTATCAGAGGGGCAGCCATGTTAGTCTGTGTCCACAAAAAAAAAAAAGAGACATCTGGTGGCACCTTAAAGACTAACAGATTTATTTGGGCATAAGCTTTCATAGGTAAAAAAACACTTCTTCAGTTGCATCTGAAGAAGTGAGTTTTTTACCCATGAAAGCTTATGCCCAAATAAATCTGTGAGCCTTTAAGGTGCCACTGGACTCCTTGATGTATTTCCAGGTTTTTACCTGAGATCTATTTTACCTTGCTGCTCATCTCCCACTCCTCCATGCCCAGAGTGCTAGGATCTAGCTAGCTCCCATTTAGCACCACATGGGAAGGGCAGGGTGGTTACAAATCCCTGACACCTGTTCACCATCCCGCAGGTTGAGAGCCCGTGATAGAGAATTCCAGATAGGGTGTGGTCCCTGCTAAACAAGGGAAGTAAAGTTGGAAACTGAGCTAGGTAGAAGCCGGCGTATCGGAGTCTATAGTTTATAGCTGTTCTCTAATAAATATCTACTATATAAGACCATGACTTATTCCTTATATCATGATGTAGTGTCTGAAGCTAAACCCATGAGAAGGTGCCAACTGCGGTGGTGGAGTCTGTGATACAGACATGGGTAATGGCCATTGCTCACTCCTGACCTGTGTTAGGTCTTTCCTGTGACCTAAACTCACCTCAGGCCCAATCCAGCAAGGTGCTGGCCGCTTTCCCTTCCTATCGCCTTCAGTGGTACCGCAGGGTTCTCAGGTGCATCCTAACAGGTGCACAACATCTTGGAGAGCCAGGCCGCAGACAGGCAGCTAGGAGAACAAACCCCACAGCTAGGGCCGGTGGGCATTTTTTTGGCAGAACATGTTTTCAAAGCAAAATGGCTTTTGGACAAAAATAAACATTTGTGCGGAAAATTTTTGATTCAGACAAAATGTTTCAGTTTTCCTGTGAGAAGTGGAAACCAAAAATGAAACACTTTTGGTCTTAAAAAGAAAAGCAGCTTGTTTGAAATATTTTCTTTGTTTCATAAACAAATTTCTGGTTTCAAAAATCACACATTTTTTGACCAAGAACACTTTTAAAAAGATGAACATTTTTCTGCTTCCAGCTTAAGTTTTTCATCCAAAAATCAAATAATCTTAATGGGAAATTCTGATCCCTCACCCCCAGATTTGTAGATTATAAAGCCAGAAGGGATCATTAGATTAGCCTCCTGTATAAACGGCCGAGAATTTCACCCACTTATCTTTGCATTGAGCCCAGTAACGTGTTTGGCTGAAGCATCTTCCAGAAAGGCAACTGGGCTGGATTTTAAAGGATTTATTTTTTTCAAGTCCCCCCACAAAAATAATTGATGTTTTTTGAATAGCTCATAGACTCCCGACTTTAAGGTCAGAAGGGACCATACCCAGGACTCTCCTTCTCTTTAGCTCTGCCGTTTGGGGTTTTGGGGACTGGGTTTTGAAGGGCTGAGTCTCTGGACAGAGAGTCTGGGCAGGATGCTCTGGAGCTCTTGGGAACTGGGTAGAGACTCAAACAGCTCTCTCACTGCACCCTCGCTGAGCCCACCCATGACCTCTGAGAACAGGAGCCTTCTCTTCACGCTGCTCTCCTTGTGCTGACTTACAGATGCCAAAGGGACCATCCGGGAGATTGTTCTCCCCAAAGGGCTGGATCTGGACCGGCCCAAGAGGACACGAACCTCTTTCACAGCCGAGCAGCTGTACAGGCTGGAGCTGGAATTTCAGCGGTGTCAGTATGTCGTCGGCAGGGAGAGGACGGAGCTAGCGAGGCAGCTCAACCTATCAGAGACACAGGTAAGAAGCAAGGGGTCTGGTGGCTATTCCTGTCCACTCTGCATGGGGGACAAGCTCCCAGTGGACCATGCAGGGTGTCCCTCTACACCCTACAGCACAGCACTCTGGCAGCTTCTAGTCCTGGGGTGTTAGGGCTACCGCCGATTTGCTCCATGGCCTGGCTGTGTTGGTGTATCTTCTGCAGTGTCGAGCCTGGCTGCTCTGGCTAGGTGCTGAGACGGGGGTCATGCACTGACTTCTCCCTATGGTATTTCTCCAATAGAGAGGATTGTAAATCATCCAATTAATCAGCAGCCCTCGCTTGCCTGCTTCCCACCACGGACGGACTCTGTGGTGCTGAGGTCCTTGGGAGCGTGGGGTGATGCACATTGAGCATGGTCAGCAGCTCGGGGGAGGCATATATGCAGCCGTCTCAATCAATTTCCCTTTATTAGGTACCAAACCCCTATCCTTTACCACCTTTATCACCACAGTTTGAATCCAGGACAGTCAATCAAGAGCACAGGCTTCTGCCACGTGAGCTAAAAGAGCAGCTCCATTACCTATTCAGTAGTAGTAAGCTATCATACGCTGTGTGGACTAGCCTCAAGAAGAGGACATGACATGGTTAATCAGTGTTAACTTTCCAGGGAAGCTCATCCTAAGAGTTTGAGGTTCCCAAAAGGAATTGAACCATTTTGAGAGGAGAAGAAATACTGTAGAGAATCTGACAGGTACCCATCATACACCTGTGAGTTCTAAAGCCATTCCCAGAGAAAACCTTGAAAGTAAAGTTAAAAGTCCTTACTAGTAACGGAAAAGTAAGAATTATTATAAGGATGCTATTGTTACCAAACATGCTCATTGACAGACTAGGAAATTCATAACTAAGGTTAAACTTACATGAAACTCAGACTTTTGAAAGTAGGGAAAGTCTCAGCTGTGAACCCCAAACAACCTTAACTCTGCCCCCTTGACAATACCAGTCTCCAGTCTTCCCTGCCTTGTTCTTTCCATTGCAACCCTGTAAGAGGTGTTATTTCTGCAAGCAAAGACTTTCTCTAAGGACTTTAGAAAGCCTCTGAGCTACCATATGGCTCTGGGCAGCTAATATTTGGAGATGACACTGTACTTATCTAGCTGGCTGGTGATGTACTGAAGGGATGTATCCCAGAACATTGGTTTTATGCCTGATTTAATCGATACACATCTCTGATAGCAAGTGTGATGCTTCATCACGATGCTAAACTTCACCTTTTTCATGTGCATGCTAAGATAAGATGATCTGTGCCTGGGAAGTGTACATACAGAGACTCTTAATCTCTCTGTCTAATGGCACTTGGAGAACTGCCTGACACACAGTCATAAGGTTTGATCCCGAAAGTTGCTGAGTGCCTTGCTTAGGTCAGCCTGCAGGATAAGGCCTCACAGGAGCTGAGGGGAATGATTGCCTTCAGCGGGCTGGTTGTGTGATCATGGGTTTGTAGAGTAGGTTTGTGTCCATGGAATACTTAGGGGCAAAAAAGAGACCAGAACGAGCACAACAGTGGTGGGGTTAAGGTCAAAGTGTTCTAGCCTGGATGGTCACTGACATGAGTGTTTGCTGTGGATGGGAAAAGTACAATCGTAGAACTGACAAAAAAGGTCTGTCCAAAACACTTTTTTGGACAGAAAATGGCATTTGCGTCGAAACAGGCCAAAACTGAAAGGAGATGGTGAGCATTTTCATTGGACTTTTTCAGGTTTTTGTGAAAAAAAGTCTGAAAAAAATGTTGCCATTTCCGGCAACTGAAAACCAAAAATCTGTGATTCAGACCTTCTGTGGAAGGTTCTGTTTCTCCATGCGTCCAACCCAAAGCCATTGGAGTTAGTGGAAAGATTCCCATCCACTTTGATGGGAGTAGATGCTGTTGTAGTGTATCTAGTAGAGCTGGCAGAAACTGGATTTTCCATTTCCTGGGAAATGTTGCATTTTCACATTTTTCTTCCATTCCAAAATGGGCCCAAATGAAAAAAATGACAAAATTTCACATGAAACAAAATCATGTGTGTCCCCTCCAATTTGTTTTGGGTTCATTAAAATGTTTTGTTCTGCTAAAACGGTAATATTTTGTTCCAGTTTTGACCTTTTTAATACTTAAAAAATTGCAAAAAAAGAATTTCATTCCAAAAAGTTGTTTCAAAACAAAAATCAAACATTCCATTCTGCCAACGTCAGAATGGACCATTTTGGCATTATGAAAATGCTGTGTTCAGGCAGGGTTGGGGGCGGTGTTTTGAAACACAATTCAGCTGAAATGGACACTTTATTTAAAATGTTGAAATTTAGATGGAAACCTCATTTTCCACTGAAAAACCCTTGAGATGAATATTTTCCAACCAGTTCTAGGGTCGGAGGTGGGGGTCGATCTAAGGAACAAGCTCAGTTCCATGCTTGACCATAGCCTATAGGCCGGGGGATAAGTTGAGGACGATACAGTCCCCGCAGTGCCCCGGTAGAAGGCTTGCGTCGAGCTCAAGGGGAGGATGTAGCTTTTATGTAGTAACTAAATGTCTGGTTATTTATTAATTGTTCTGTGCCTCATTATTGCATTCATCTCTCGGTGAGAAAATCTCCCCGTCTTCAAGCCATGGCTATCTCTGCTCGTTACTCTTCCTTCTCTAACGTCTTTCTCTGCATCTCTCCATCAGCTTGGTTTTTCAAATCCTTTCTGTGCTTTTTGCTGCATTTCCTTCCCTTTGGCCGTTCCCAATTCTCAGCCCCTTGGGCTTCATTTCCCCCTCTAAGCCAAGAAAAATGATCGGTGATTAAATGGTGAATGTTGACACTGAGGCATCATTGCTGGGTTTTAAAGCTGAGACTCCACTCAGATGAACAGGGGACAGTGGTGCTCACCCTAGGGGTCCACACCAAGATCAGGACCCCACTGTGCTCGGCACTCCATCAACGCCCAGGAAGTGAGAGTCTTTGCCCCCAAAGGGCATACAATCAGTAGGAGATGGAGAGAAACAGAGGGGAAGTGGGTAGACGAAGGTCACACAGTAGAACAACTGTGACTAGAACCTAGCTCACCTGACTTCTCTATCCACTAGGCCAAGCTGCCTCTCTAAGCACTTCAGCATATTTCTTTGCTGCGTACTCATCAGTTTGATCAAGGACCAAATTTCACTAGAGAAAAATGAAATTTACTCACCCTCACACAGGAAATGGTGAAATCCAAACACCAATCCCGGAGCAAGAAGGAAAGGAGGAATTTATTTTGGTCTTGTCATTTCTGGTGGAAATTAACCTGCTCTTTCCAGCAAACAAAACTGCTTCCCCTGCCTTTGCTCTTTCATGATCTGTTCTGGATGGGAGCCACAACTGTCTGGCTATTTTACTAATCCATGGAAATGACTTCTTATTTTAAGCCAGTTTCATCAGCAGTGAGAATTTTTTCATACAGCCCCAGATGCAATAGGCTGGATTTAATCTATTAGAGCGAGGGCCAGATTCTAAATTACACCTGTGTCAATCCCATGTGACTCTGTTGAGTCTCTCAGATTTACACCAGTGTAAATGAGGATAGAATTTGGCCCTGTATTCCTGGCATAAGAGCAGGACACGTCTATCTCAAGCTCTGGGCATCCAGTCCAAACTCATCATGAACGATGATGAGAAGAGATCTTGCCAAGCAGCAGCACTGGCTCCCACAGGCACCTAGATCATAGACCCCAAGGCTGCTGCTATCCTGTGGTCCCATTGGGTGCTTGGGGAGCAGTGCAAATGCCTTGTCCCTCCTGTGCAGATGTCTTGGGGTGCACGGGATTTCCCTGTAGATCTTGGGGCATTCCTGCCAGTGGGATGGGTCTGCTCCCCAATCTCGTCCTCATCAGTGCGTGCCCCACCCTGCCTCATCCAGCTGGCATAATGTGCTGAGTGCTCCCTGGAGCAGAGACTCTTGGAAGATTCCTGGCTGCTCCTTGAGTTTTTTCCATATAGGAATCAATCCGAATCTTAGAACACAAGGAAACGGTGCTCTCATGAGTCCTCCTGACTCATCTGAGCTGTCCCACGTTGGCATGAGCCAGAAGTACTCGCCAGGGTAAGGAACAGAGGGTGGGGCACCAGAAAACCTCTTTGTGATTCAAAGCATCTCTGCCAAGGCTGCTACTCCAGAAACAGACGCAAGGGGTCTATTTATAGCATCACAATTAAGACACCGCCATTAAAAATTAATCTCACATCTAGTCATTAACAATTCACAATCTCCACCAAGAGAGATGATGAGACGCTGGCCTGCAACCCCACTCGGTGCCCTCCTGTCGCACAAAGAACCCACAACAGTACCCACGAGAGCTACGGTGTGCAATGGACAGCAAAACATCAGGAGAGTATGATTGTCTGGGGTCGGCACAGGAGCCTAAGGAACTGGGTCGGAGGTTTTCAAAGGCACCCAGGAGAGATAAGTGCCCGACTCCCTTTGGCTTACAGTGGGGACCGGGTACCTCATTGCCCCTGGTGTCTTTGGAAACCTCCCTGTTAACTGCCAGTGGGAATGGGGAGCTGAGTACCCACACATGGCATTGAATACCCCAGCCTAGTGGAACAGAAGAAAGTGACAGAGCAGGGTGCTGTAGCCAAACAGCCTTTAGTCATCTGTCTGTCTGTCTGTCATCATAACTATGTGCTCATCTGACAGTGCTGCCTCAAGGGTCCTAGCAGGATTGTGGCTCCCTTGTGCTGGGTGTTCTACAACACATGGGACAACCCAAAGGACATACGCCCAGATCCTCACAGGGATTTAGGTGCCAAACTGCCTTTGAAATCGATGGGAATCAGGGGCCTAAATCTATTTGAGGATCTGGGCCTTAAAGGCTAATTTTAAGCAAGATGCAAAATGAGTGACAAACATTAGGAGAATGCATGAGGGTGATGAAAAGACGGTCATGTTGTTATGGAGGTAGCTAACGTTGTGTGGTTCTTGATGGTACAGCATCAATCCAGTTCTCTAACTTGCCAGTCTGTCTGTCCTCCACAAAGGTAGAAACACTTAGATGAGAAGTGTTGCATTTAATAAATCTCCAACAGGAACTTTCTTCCCTTCTTGGCTCTAGCAGGGTGTTATTTTAAACCATTGCAATGCTTGTCTATGGCCATATTTACAATTACCTGATGGGCAGTTGCTGAACTAAGCCAATCAACAAGCCCATGTGTCTTGCTTGGACTGATTAAATCTATAGATGAGCTCATAGCACAAGTCTCATGTTTGGGTATGGCTTTCCAATACCACCAAGTTGTGGGGTGTGTAGATCAGGGGTTCTGGTTATCTATAAAAACAGAACCTCTTTTTAAAAGAAATCTCCTAGCTGTGTAGCATCTCTATGGGAAGATGCAGGTGAGGAACCAGATGGATTTTTAAGGACAGGAACAATAATAAGCTAAGGCCAATATGTCGGTACAATTCTCTTAACCACGTCATTTCTGCAGAAGAATCCAGCTGAAAATGTGATAACCCAGAGCTGGATTCTGATCTCATTGGCACTTGTGTAAACTGGGAGAACCTCCCCTGAAGTCAGTGGAGTTACAACAGTGCGAACCTGGTGTGGGATCCGAAGTAGACCCCCTGTGTTCATGTTTTCGAGGTGATTTCCGTAAAACTTGACGATGAACACGTTGAGTAGCACTGAGTGCTTGCCCCACAATGCGTCCATGTACTGTAACAAGCCGAGTCATGGGGCAGCCTCATTGCTGTAACCCTGGCACTCCCATGCACCTCGTTTTTTATTCCTCTCATCCCGTTACCCATCCTGTGTAAACTTACTCCCATGAATACATTGACTCACGTGGGTAAATCTTTGCAGAATCAGGTCCCCAGATTGTAAACTCTTAGTGGCCAGGTTCAGATCTTTGTATTTGCTCTGTAAAGCACCCAGGAGACTGTGGGGCTTAAATAAGTGTTAAAAGAAGGAGAGATACTACTTTGATTGCAAACTCTTTGGGAAAGGACTGTCTCTTTGTTCTGTGTCTGTATAGCACCTAAAATGATGGGGTCCTGGTCCATAACTAGGATCCCTGGGAGCTACCACAATACAAATTCATAATATTAATTATTACATAGCTAAACCATTCTGTTCTCACTTAAACCCATGGAAATCTGGAGTCTGTCATAGAATATTAGGGTTGGAAGGGACCTCAGAAAGTAATCTAGTCCATCCTCCTGCTCAAAGCAGGACCAATTCCCAGACAGATTTTTGCCCTAGGTCCCTCAATGATTGAGCTCACAACCCTGGGTTTAGCCGGCCAATACTGATACCATTGAGCTATTCCTCCCCACTCTAAGGGACCCGGAAATGAAAGGTCATTGAGTCCAGCCCCCTGCCTTCACTAGTAGGACTAAGTATTGATTTTGCCTCAGATCCCTAAGTGGTCCCCTCAGGGACTGGGCTCTCAACCCTGAGTTTAGCAGGCCAATGCTCAAACCACTGAGCTATCCCTCCCACCAAGGCTTGTTAAGGAAATGGTAAAAATCCACAAGTTATAAGGCCTGACTGAGGTTCTCTGGCTTATGCAATGCAGGAGGTCAGACAGAATGAGCATCTTGGTCCCATCTGGCCTTAAAATTTATTTACACGCTTGTGTAAGTAAGATCAGGATCAGGCCTCTGGGCTTTCACTGTATTAGTATTGGAAGAAATCGGCAGGGATTGTTCCTATCGTTGCCCTGTTTATCTGTAAATAATATTTATGATCGGAACTGGATCAGCTATGGCAGATATTTGACAAAATTGTACTGGTTTGCCAAAATTAAAAAAAAAAAGTCAAGGAAATTTCAGAATTTTGTCGACCTATTTTGTTTGTTGAAAACTTTCAACCAGTTGGTTGAGAAACTTGAACATTTTCACAAAAAAACCCATCAGGTTTGTTTCAGTCCAAAATCAATTTTGGGAGGGTCAAATGTTGTCCAAGAAATGGAAATTTGGAAAATGTTCATTTTCTCTATTTATGATCAACAGTCAAATCACCGGAGCAGTATATAAATACCGTCACTTAACTGATATGGAGATGAGGGTGAGAGCTCTCTAGAACTTACAACATTCTCTCCTGCGTCTCTCACAGCAGTCTGAGGTATAGCAGCTCTCCACAGCTAATGTAACAAGCTGTGGTGGACAGAGTGCATCAAAACCTTCACAACACAGCCCATTCCCTAGGAGAAGATGCATTTTGCTCTCTCCTTGGAGAAGAGTTTGGTATGAACCCTTGTTACACAGCACACAGAGCACGTGACTCGCCTTTTCGATGTGCTCCCCTTGTCTCGTTTGTTGAATATCCCAGAGGACAGGTGTCCATGGCCCCAAACCTTCCACAATTGGCAATAATTGTCCTCCTTATTGGCAGCATCACCCAAGAGACACAGGATTGACCGGGCTGTGGAGTTTGAACTGTTCTCTCACTCCAGGACAGATTTGAGGCACGTTGTAAGTGATGATGACCGTGTGAAGCTCATGCTGTCTGAATCCATGTTCTACCTGTCCTGTAGGTAAAGCAATTCATTCTCCAGGACACAAGGGTTATGAGATCAGCGCTCATTGTCCCAGCAAACTTGTGAGAGGTGGCACTGTGTCACGTGGGACAGGTCCCACGCACACTCTCATTCCAATAGGGCACAGTAGTTTGTGAAAGACAGGATCACCAGGAAATTTGGTAGGTAATTTTGGATTATAGGGTGCGAATTTCCTGCAGCCTGTCAGCTTTATGGGATTATCCAAGAATCTCAAATTAATTCTGGGTGTCGCAACTAGGGCTGGTAGAAAATTTTCCACCAAAACTGGTTTTCTATGAAAAATTGGGGTTTTGACTAATTATTTTTGTTGTGAAAAGTTTCTACTTTCTGCCAAACATTCGCTTTTTGGTGAAAAATCAAAAACTATAAAACCTTTTGACCAAAAGGTGAAAACTTCTGGTTTTGAGAGAAAAACGTTTGGTTTTTCAACAAAGTTGAAACTTTCAGTGGATAGAAACCTATTTCACAGTGGACCATCAGAATGTGAAAGACTGAAGATAGGGTCAAACCAAACCCATAGGTCCGTATTATTATCATTGCTATTATTAATTAATTAACAGTAGCAGCTAGAGACCCTAACTGAGATCCAACCCCCACCTTACTAGACACAGTACAACGGGAGATGGTCAGAAAATGGAAATTTTTCCCAAAAGAAATTTTGGAAATTCACAATTTTTGTGTGTGTTTTATATGAAAATTATTTACTTATTTATTTGGGCCAAATACTCAGATAAATTTGCACACAGTTTGGGTTTTAACTAAAGATGACTATGAACCAAAACTCCAATCCAAACATGGTTGGGAAAGTTCGGATCCAGATTTTGATCCGAACTTTGTGGCTTAGACTCATTCCTGGCTATTACTGTACACCTCAGATGGTGTCAGTTGTCATGACTGCAAAATGTCTGCAGTTCTATCTATTTATCTATCTATCACATCATGAGTACAGAGTTAGGTGTCTCAGCTTCTCATATGTGAATGTTCTGGCTTTGGTCATTGTGGCTCAGGGCCTCCCAATTCCGTTCCCTTTGGCCCTGATTCAGCAAGGCAGGTAAGCACGTACTTAGCTGTCAGTATGTACTTATGCGGGAGTGCTGTGTGGGATCAGGGCCCGTGAGAGCTGTGCGGGTCTCAGTTCGGCTCTGGGATTTAAACAGAGAGGCTAAATACAATAGTCGGGGCTCTCTGGGTGGAACTGGTCCAACTCTGCTTTCCCATTGGTTACTGGGGAGTGACAGGTTGCTGGGACCCCCGCAGTGTGTTGGGGCTGTTATTAGATTAGCAGTGGGGGGTGGGGCGTGGGCCCCAGTACGCTATGCTGCATCCCTGCCCTGCCCTTCTCTCTTGGGAAAATCTGCCTTCTCCCTGAGATTTAGTTCCTTGTAAAGGAGCTGCAGTGTGACAAAGGCGAGTGGGTGATGCTGGAATGAAAAGCAGGTGGTGTGAGTTGGGGGAGCTCTCTGCACAGATACCTGGGGGGCTGCTATGGGAGATTCTTGCTGGCTCCGTTGGGCACACACCCAAAATACCCTGGCATTTTGTGTATGGGACTCAGCTTCATCCTGCCCTGTTGGAAGCCAGGAACCCGCTGATGTTCCAGAGCCCTGAGACACTTGTCAGACATCCCCCCTCCCTCCACTTACTATGTGCTGGTAGTAGGAGGGGAATAGTCTTACATTAGGACCTGCATTGGGTCTAATGCTTGAAGCCCTTCCCCTCCCTCCTGGCCAGGCCTCGCTCTGTATTTCTGTCTTTGTAGAGTTTTGGGGCCCAATCCTGCAAGGTGCTGACCATCTTTGGTTCCCAATGGGTGCTGAAGGCCCCCAGCACCTCAAGAACCCAGCCCCCCAGTTTGTACGTACAGCAGAGCCTCAGAGTTACAAGCCCCTTGGGAATGGAGCTTGTTTGTGACGCTGAACAAAACATTCTGGTTCTTTCAAAAGTTCACAGCTGAACATTGACTTAACACAGCTTTGAAATCTTACTATGCGGAAGAAAAACGCAGCTTTTAACCATCTTAATTTAAATGAAACAAGCAGAGAAACAATTTCCTTCTTTGTTTTTAACTTTCACTTTGTTTTTTTAGTAGTTTACTCTTAACACAGTACTGTACTGTATTCACTTTGTGTGTGTGTGTATGTGTGTGTGTGTGTGTGTCTCTGCTGCTGCCTGATTGTGTACTTCCAGTTCAAATGAGGTGTGTGGTTGACCGGTCAGATTGTAACTCTGAAGTTCGTAACTCAGAGGTTCTACTGTAATTCTTTTATTCTTCCTAAAGCTTTTTGCCTGTTCTTTCTTGTGCAAAAACCAAAAATCTAATGCAAATCACATGCTTTCCCCTCCCTATCCTGGCAGTGCTACTCAAAATATATATGCATGGGGCGAATCCTGCTGCCAGCTACACCGGCATCAATTCAGAGGGAGTCCACTGATTTCCGTAGGGTTCCTCCAGATTTACGTAGATGTGACTGAGAGCAGGAAGTGGCCCCCATATCTCTAGCAGGATACATTCAGCAAAATGAAGCCTGCTGCTGGGAATGGTTTAAAAGTCAAATGCATCTTGTGGGAGAAAAAGAAGAAACTGAATCCTCCATGGTGGTGATGGAGAATTTAAATCACATGCAGCTTTCAGGAAAGCCTCTGAGAAGCTTATAGAGGTGCCCCCCCATTTCCCGAGCGCCACATCTGCTAATTAGAATGTAAAAAGCATTTCTGCCCCTCTTCTCCATGATGCAACCAGCTCGGGCCACCAAGGAGATAGATGGTCGAGTCCTTGTTTTATTCTTCTCCGCACACTCTCCAGGCCCCATCAGCACTACTGGTTGCTAGTGTGTTTTGTTTAGAGAAATCTGTCTCATTCCTAGGAGACTCCTCCCTGTCGGGCTCCCACTGTGTCTCATGAGGTTACTCTCCTGGGGAACAGAAACTAGATCAAAATCTGAGGGCAACAGAGATGCAGGGACAGGTTTCCGGCCTCTGGTTTTGAGCCAGAAATTTGGGCTCCTTGTCCTCACAGTGGTAACAGATCACATGCTTAGACATTTGCTCCTGCAGATAATTGTGAGCACAAATTGTATCTGTGGAGTATTGAAAACTCTGTTAAAATTGTAGGCTATCAATTTAAATTTCAGGTTTTTTCTTTCCTGGTCTTTGTTGCAGTCTCAGTGGTGACTGGGCCTAGCATCTGTCAGTGTGTAGTCAGCTCATCTAGAGTAAAGTGGGGTGAGTTGTGTTGCTAGGTTTTACGGAGCAGCCTGCTTTGTCTTTCTCTGTTTTGGGGTTCTTGTGCATTGTTGTGCTGCATTCTAAGGAATAAAGTAGGGTTACGCTGCAATCCTCCAGAAAGGGTATTGATGTTTTTACCTAACTTTTCTGTGTGCACACTATGAGCATAACAGTACCTGCAATTTTCATGCCTCCTGATCAAGACCTTGCTAGAGCCAGGCTTAAAACATGACTCCTTCACTCATCTGGAGTTGGGCCTCAAATCCAAATCTTGGGTCTAAGCATCCACAAACTTCGCAGCTGGCTCCATTGTCTATAATGGGCCAAACCAGAACCCAATATCTGACACTTCCCAAACTTGGGGGAAATGTAGATCTATGTTTGGATTCACACTCTATGGCTTGGACTCATCTCTAGACTCTGCTTGATGTGCTGCACTTACTGGCCAAGGGAACTGCATGGCTAGACTGTTGCCCAGGGATCTGAGCTGAGAAACTCCCTGGCTGTTCTCCCATCCCCCTGCTTACCTGACTGTTGAGGAGGGGCAAGATGAGTCAGTTTAGGTAGGAGAACTACATCAAAGAAGAGGTTGATTTTGCAAAACCGTGTTGGCTGGAATAGTGGTTCTGTAACCAGGGCTGGGTCCCATCTGGGATCCACAGAGTTCTGAGAGTTTCAGGTAAATGATTCCAGTTTGTCCCTGGTCCCAACCTCTTCCCGACCCTCGAGTCAACTGCTGAACTGAACCTTGTCTGTGGCTCCAAATATTTTAGGTAATGGGATTTGCCCTCCTTGTTTCTCCTGCTCTCCCACCGGTTCCTGGCTTCCAGATTCTGTCTGAAATAGCAAACAGGGGAGACCAGAAATCTCATGAGCAGAGATAACTTCAGAGCAGAACCCCCATGCTCAGATCTGGTCAGAAGACTGAGATGCAGGCTCCTCTCGGCTCATAAAAGCGACGGCTGTTGTGTGATTTCCAGCCCACGAAGTGCAGCTCAGCGTCTGGGTACCTATCCAGAGCAATCCACTGATGCTAGCCCAGTTCTCAGTGCAGTGCATTCGTACCCTAGATCCTTTGAGGACCTCCCATCACTCCCCACTCCCTCCTGGTGTTCCTTCTGCACTGCTAGCCACGTTGGACTCTGGGTTTCCTGGGAAGTTGGCCACCAGGGTCTGGGAGGGTGAAGCTGTTTACCCTGATCGGCCTTCTGAGTCACAACAGTCCTGTCATCAGAAAACCTCCTGACCCTGCTGCAGCCTTGCCGTAAATGTTGGTTCATTTATGCAGTTCTAAGAGCCCAATCCTGCAGTATGTCCTGCCCCCCTCAACTGTTACTGAAATCCATGGGGACTGAGAGCACTCCCCAACCCACCAGAGCAAGCCCAGAATGGAGGGGCAGAGAGGAAAGAGGACAAATAGTGATGCCGCTAAAAGGTGGCATGGATCCAGCCTTTGCCCTCTCCACAAGCATTGTCAGCTGATTGTCAGAATGAGCTAATCCCAGCACGGGTAGGGAAAAAGGCCTTGGAGGGAAGCTATGAATAGCCCAGATGCAGGGAGTAACTGACACATGGCACAGAGAGCTTTAAACCTCCGAGGTCATTCGCAGGGCAGCCTGTTAAATAATAATCGTAAAAAAACCTGCCCAGCTCTGCCCATCAGCCTGGGCTGCGGCGCTGCCTTCTCCCAGCCTTGGGCACTTTACAAAGCAGTGGTCAAGGTGAACCTCCGTATTGTCAGTTCCAGCGTGGGCAGGCGCCGTGAAGGGGAACCTTCCTGTCAGGATGCAAAATTCAGACAGACACTGAAGGCCCAGACATTTAGGAAACCTTCACTGTAGGAGCGGACAAACATGCAAAGAAGGCTTAACAGGCAGGGATCACACGCCCGTCACGTAGGATGAGGAGGGAGGAGACAGGTGCAACAGAAGTATCGTCCGATTTGGCGTGCGGGTTGTGAAGGGGAGGTAGAAACACATTCCATTCCTGCTAACGCCAGCCTAGGCGAAAGGCATTTCATAGGGGTTGGATGATACCAAATATATCGAAAGATGGTGGATCCTCAGCTGTACAAATCGCCATGCCTGTCTGGCCCAAAGAGAAATATTACGGGGAAGTGAAGGGAAACACTCGGTGTGTAAATGTTCAGCATACGGAGAGATCAGGAGCATGCGTGAGAGCTACCTTCTGACTGAACGAGCACAATGGTGGCGTGTGTAAGGCTACCGTAACGGTGTAAAGATAAACTCTAGGGCAGGTCCTCAACTGCTGGCACTTGGCATAGCTCCACTGAACTTAATGGAACTTCACTGATTTACACCAGCTGAGAATCTGGTCATCTAGACGATTTTTGCTTTTGTGTGACACTTCAAATTGCTTAAAGTTCTTTCTTTCTTTCTTTTGCAAGGGTGGAAACTCCCCTTTCAAAGGCATAGTCATTAGATAATCTTGCCGTCATAATTATATTAGAGTTGGTGGAGTTGCTCTGGATTGACACCACCGACCCTGAGGATGGAATTTGTCCTGCTGATTTCGGGGATGTTAGTCTGGAGTTACCCCAATCTCACCACGCTCGGAATCTGGCCCGTTTTTACATCTGGGCATTTTTGGGGAGGGGTTTTGTAACTAAAATTGATTTTGTTCAAAGACCACAAAGCTTGGATATGGCCCCAGATGTTTCCAAAGTTGGGCTCCCAGATTTCGGCTCAGCACATTAGGCAGAAATGGGGGCAGCCAAGGAATTTGGATCCAAACGTGCCCAGAGTCTAAGGTGGATTGTGGGAGCCGGGGGTTGGATTTGGGTCCACCTGATGTTTTTCCCCCCTCTCGTTGGCTGGTCCCTCTCTGTCTCCCTGCTGTCACTTTGCCTGGTGCTCCCACTGGGTAACTGGTTGCTCCCCTGGCTTGCCTGCCACTTGCCTAGCTTTTCTCCTGCTCGCTCTCTCTTTCTCCCATTCTCTCTTGATGACTAGCGTGTAGATTAGTGCACTGGCTGCAGCCTACCTCCCAGGCTAGGTCCCTGATCCTACAGAAGCCAGACCCAGAGGAGCTGCAGTTCTGTGCCTCACTCCTGGAGCGAGATGCGTTTGGAGCCCTCAGATAGATTCCCTCTGATTGTTCTGTTGCGTCAGAATCGAGGCAGCAACGGGGAGAGGAGGGAACGGGGGTTCCCAGGCACCCTCAGCACTCCTGATGGAATCGGACCGTGGCTGTGGGCAGCAGGTGAAATGCGAGGCTTTCACCAGGCTCACTACTCCATTACAGCACTGGTTTGGGTGCAGTCGTAGGGTGACCGTATTTCCCAAAGGGAAAACAGGACAGTGTATGTGGCTGGCCCGAGCCTCGCCTCCTTGCCCCTCTGGGGCTGGCCTGAGCCACTTTCCCAATCCCGCCCTGCCACTGGGCTGGCCCGAGCCACTTGCCCAATCCCCCCCATTGGGCTGAGAGGGGAGAGGGGCTGCAGACAGAACTTGGACGAGCACCTACTAGATAGAGTGATCATGTTTCCCAAAGGCTGGAACTGGCCTTGCTGCTCTCTCTAGCCCTGCTTGCCCTGCACCCAAGTCCTGCCTCCCTCCCTGCATGGGGCTGGCATGGCCACTCGCCCCCCCCCCACATGTTCCTCTGCCCCGTTTGCTCTTGTCAACTGATTACATTGTCCTTTGTCTGCAGGAAAAGGGCTCTCCAGCTGGTGGCGTGGCTGCTTTCCCCCCACATCCAGCCCAGACTAAGGCTGTAGGCCTGAATGCCCTGAGGAAGTTGCCTTAGTATAGGCTGGGATGGTCCTGCATGAGCATGTTACCGTATGGTGCCTTTCGCTGTGGCCTGTATTGGATGAGCTGGTGGGTGGGGGAGAGGCCTACGTCTGGGTGGGACCGGGGGGAGGGATCAGTGTTTCCAACACCCCTCAGCATGGCCAGTGCTAGCACTGACAGGCCCCTGCACTGGCTCCCCCAGCTGAGAGGCTGAGCTACCTTCCAACACCCATAGGAGATCCCTCCTGCCCAGACGTGGGGCTCGTTGGTGGGACAGCACGGGAGTGGCTTGTGCTGATGGTCTCTGGGTTTTGCCCTGTCTTGGGGAACCAGCTCCTAGAGCTGCCAGCTGCCTGCTCTCTTCGGCACCGAACTCTTGTAAAAATTGGAAGATGTGTGTTTATAGAACTGCCCCGAGGCGGTGTCAGAGGCAAAGCTGGAGTCGCCCTCTGCATGGGAGGCCCTGATGCCAATCCAGGATGTTACTAGCCCACGCTGTCTGCCGTGACAAGAGACAGCCCTTTAGCTTCTCCAGCCCTTTCCCAGAGGAGCAGGACTTGGCTTGCCCACCCCACCATCACCTCACCTTACCAGTGATGTATCCAGAGATGTTTTCACTGAGGAAGGAGAGGGAAATTTCCCCAACAGAAATTCCAAGAAAAATCTGTTTCCAATTGTTCATTTTGGAACAAAAAAAATACAATTTTGTTTCAAAATGAAACTTATGTTTCAATTTGTTTTCATTTTGATATTATTTTTATTATTTCTACATTATTTCATGACATGTCAGTAGTTGTACATAATATGACGTCACATTATATTGTGACATTGCTGACATAATATGATAATAATCAAAGTTATTCTGATAATTTTATATTATTTCATTATATTTTAAAATCATTATGAGCAGATGTTGCTTAAGACAGATTTAAATATCTTATGTTCTAGACCAGGGTGTCTCTTATTTGTGTTGTAATGAAACAGTGTGACACTTTGACACTTTCAAGAAGAAAATAAGATAAATACTCAGTGTATTCATTACAGCAGCAGTTGTTGTCAATATCCTAGACAAATGACTCCAGGCTAACACAAGGAGAGGAGAAGGCAGTGGGTTGTGGTGGTGAGATGGGGCTGTTATGGTTAGAGCCCTGTGATGATCACAATTTCATGGACGGCGTGTAAATCTGAAATTATCCCAATCCTGAGATTTTCCCAGCAGCCTCTGCTGCTTGGAACACAAACAGTTGTGGCCTCAGTGGGGAGGCAGGAGCTGGCATCTGCATGACCTAGTCTCTGGCTTGGTGCAGCTTGTAGTATGTCTTCTAGGCAGGGGCGATGCCCACACAAAAACAATTGCCAAGTCCCTGCTGGATTGCGGCTCTGACATGATGCTGCTGCTTCATGCTTTGAGCCACGCTGAGAATGAGACCCGTATGTGCGGATGCCCGTTTCCACCTCTCCGTTGTTGGAAAAATCGCAGTAGTTCAGATGAGACTTGGCGGCTGTGCATATTCCATGAAATTCTATCATTAAGCGGTGACACTGATGGGATTTTCTTAGGGACCAAACTGTGGTTCTAGGTTTTGGAATGATCGAATGGTAAAAGAATAAGAAAGATGGCCTGATGGATAGGGGATTAGACTATGGCCTGCTTCAGGTCCCAGCTCTGCTACAGACTCCCTGTGTGACCTTGGATGAATTACTTAAGGTCCCGGTTCAGGACAGTCCCAATAACTTCAGTGGTGCTTAAATGCTATAATATGAAAAGTGATTTTTTTTCTGAATTGGGTTCTAAATCTCTCTGTGCCTGGTCAGTAGAAGAGGTATCATGATTCTACCTTGTTTTGGGATTGTCTGTCGCTAGGTGTATGCACAGTGGCCACCATAACAGCGTCTGGATCTTGTTTGAGGACTTGAGGTGCTCCTATATTATAAACGATAAAAAAATCAGGTGCCAACTAGATCTAGGGACATCCAAGCTCTCATTCTGTCCTTTCAAGGGGCAAAAAATATCCATCATTTCCGGTGCCTCTGAGCTTTGATGAAAGTAGCCAGCAATGAGTTTGGGTTATTTTGACCTCCCTCATCTATTTGAGATACAGCTTTAAATATGAGACTCCAGCAGGTGGCTCATTTCTGATAGCAAGTGAGGAACCTCCAGCTGGATTCTCTGAGCAAGTCACTTAGAATCTTCCAAAAACAAGCTGTCAGATGCCAGTAACTGGAAATCTGAACACCCCTATTCCTGCAAATGCTGCGTAGGGGCATGTGGCATTAGCGCCGCATTTCTCTCCAGCTGGGGACCAACATAATTGCAATTACTCCTCCGTGCTTCTCTTCAGAGGTAGTGTGTGCGTGTGGAGGGGAGGCACTTGTGATTTTAATTTCTGAGCTCTTCTTGCCCCTCTGTTCTCCTTGATTGTTTATTTTATTTCCCCCTTGTCCCCCAGAGCAATTAATGGAAGGATCTGTTGGAAGCGGAACCAGGGATGGGGGAGTGCAGGGAAGGGCTTTTCACTGGCAGTAAAAATGGGGAATAATGATCCATTCAGCCTTTATTTCCCCTCTCCAATGATGCCTAATTAAGCTGCTAACTCCGACAAGCCCCTTTTCATAGTGATTTCCCCCCCCAACACACTCTCCCCACAACAGTAAAATATAATGGAACCGCTTAACTCCACGATGGCGAAATTCAAACAAAGCTCCCCAGAGGGCGACCCTCTCTGCTGTGTCCCCAGGTGATGGTGGGGAAGGGAAGGAGGTTGGGAGTCTGCCTGTGGCTCCTGGTGGGGGGAATGCAGTGTGCTGCCAAACGCATTTCATCAACCAGTCCTAAAAACCCTAATAACAGGACTCCTTGCTCCAGCCGCCGGTTGGTCTGTCATAGAAACATGTTTACCTCCCTTGCCTTTCCTCTGGTGGTTGCTGTTTTTTTATTTGTATTGGGATAGCATCCAGTGGGCCCATCTGAGATCAGAGCCCTGTTGTGCAAGGTGATGTGCACACACATACGAATGGAGTCTCTGCTGCAGAGAGCTCTCAGTCCAGCTAGAAGGGATGGGGGGTGGGAGAAGAAACAGAGGTGAAGGGAAGTTGTGTTAATTTAGGTGGAACATCTGAGCAAAAGGTGTTAACATAACCCGGTCACTGGCCAATATTCGTTTTAAAGAAGGTCTGGGGTTTGGCATACAAAGACTTTAGGCTGCTTAGTACCATGGCACCATTAAAAATCCTTAACCTTTTATTGAAGACACAGAAAAAGAAAGGGAAGCAGGTAAAGCCTTTGAAATGTAAAGTTGTTCCTTGTTCCCTTTTCCATTAGCTGCAGAGAGTTTTTAGAAGGAAACTTCCCCTCTTTGATAGTCTCTTAGATGGCACCAAAGATGGCGATCGCTGTCTTTTTCGGGGAAAAGAGAAGTGAGTTGAGATAGGCTGGAGCTGTTGTTGTTAAAGTCAGATCCTGTTTCATCCCAGGTGGTGGCTGGGATTCATCTGGAGCTGGTAGAGGTGGTGATGTCATATGGGTCCCTCTCTCTGGCCTGACCTGGTCAGGACATGTCTTAGGATCAGGAGGACAAAGGCCCAGAGTCCCAGGAGATAGTGGGGGTAGCAGGCATGATGGTGAAGTCCTGACCAGTAGCCAATTTTTCTCTCAAAATCTCTTTCTTTAAGGACCCCACAAAGGGCGTGGTGGGTGGAATAGCCCAACCCCTCATTATTTTGTCCACCAGTTAGATCTAGTTTCCAACAAACCAGTTTGTATTTGCTAATTTCTGGTTCCATACTGTTCTTGTTTACCAGGCATGATCTTGACCCAGTCCTTGAACTATAGCAGTTAGGAGGCCTTTTTTTTTGGACTGATTTAGTCTTGTCTGTCTCTTTTTCCCATCAACGTTTGTTGTTATAGGTTGTTGTGACGACTTGTAAACTTTCACTCACTTTTTACAGTTAAACTTACAATTATGGTAAATTTGTAGGCCCAATTATCAGAACAGTGACTCATTCAAGTTCACGCAGTCAGTCAGTTTCAGAGCTGGGAACCAGGTTCCCCATTTCCCCATCCAGTGCTGTGTCCCTTGGACCATGCTTCTTCCTTTGCATTTGTAAGTTAGATTTGTGTGAATTTGAGTCACTCTTGTGGGACGCGAAGTGCTTGTTTATCTGCGCATTAGTATCTCTGCTGGGGAAGCCAGTCCTTCTACTAGAATATTTCTGTGGGTCACCATGTTTAGCATTAAGAGATCTCACCTTGTCTGAATGGCTCTCTGGGCCATCCCGTTACTCTGTGGGTATTTTGGCAAAGAGGTGATGACTGACATGGCTGGGTTTTAGCAAATTCCTGAAAGCTCACTCGTCAGAGTTGAGGTCCTTTGTCGGTGATCAGAACTTGTGTGATTCTATGGCCCAGACACTGAGATTTGATGTGAGCAGCTGCCATTCCACATCCTCGTGTTTGTTTACTTTGAAACTTCCATGAAGTCAGAGTAGTAACCAACTAGCAGTAAATTCAAACAAGTCCTGTCTTTGCCATGGTTTGTCTAGAATCTCCATGATCCTCGCTTGGCTCTTTTATTGGCTGTACCCTTCAGAAGCAGTGACATACCACGATAAGTGAAGAGTCTGTTATCTAAGCACTCAGTCCAGACTGCAGCAAAACATCTCTTGCCCTTTGCTCGCCTTTGTTAATACCTACATGAGGGTCATGTATTTCAGAGTTCCAGAGATTTTAAGACCAGAAAGGACCATTGTAATTATCTAGTCTGATCTCCTGTATAACATGAGTAGAGCATCTGATTTTAGGGTTTAACCAATGAACACCATTAAAACATCCCAATTATAAAATAAAACAAAATAAAATAAAATAAATATTTGGTGTTTATCCAATAAGCAGTGGAAAAGCAGCTCAGATGGTTTTGATATCTAAGGTAGGTTTTGTCTACACGGAGCAATAATGCAGACTTTGGGTGGGGGGGGTGATTTATAAAGCACATTAATGTGTTGCTCATTAATTGGTCTGTGTAGACCCTTCTGGTGCACATTAGAGGTTCCCTCGTGTGCTTTAACATAGTACTGTTTGAAAGAGTACTACGTTAAAATGCACAAGGGAACGTTACAAAGAGATTAGTCATTAGAGTATATACTTTTGTAATGAGCAGTGTATATAATATGCATTAGTTTAGTACAGTATATGCAAAGAGAGAGCCCTGACATCTACATAAAACTCAAAAATTGCTAAAAATAAAGCCTGAAAAATTAAATTAATAAATCCTGAGTGACGGAAGCCTTAAACACAGTCCATGACTTTGGTTGAGCTACAGCAGAGGTAGGCAACCTATGGCATGTGTGCCAAAGGTGGAACACGAGCTGATTTTCAGTGGCACTTACACTGGCAGGGTCCTGGCCACTGGTCCGGGGGCTCTGCATTTTAATTTAATTTTAAATGAAGCTTCTTAAACATTTTAAAAACCTTATTTGCTTTACATACAAAAATAATTTAGTTATATATTATAGATTTATAGAAAGAGACCTTCTAGAAACATTAAAATGTACGACTGGCACGCGAAACCTTAAATCAGAGTGACTAAATGAAGACTCGGCACAGCACTGCTGAAAGGTGGCCGGCCCCTGAGCTAGAGGGTATCTTTTAGAAAAATGTTTAATCCTGATTTAAAGACTTGAAGAGATGGAGACTCCACCGTGTTCCAAGGCCAGTTGTTCCAGTGCTTAATCACCCCCAGTGTTAAAGTTCTGCACCTTATTTCTAATATTAATTTATCCAGCTTCAGATTCCAGCCCTTGGGTCTCATTCTGGCTTAGTCTGCTAAGTTAAAGAGTCCTCTACAGTCGGAAATCTCTTCCCCATGTAGGTGATGTAGACTGTAGTCAAGTCACCTCTTAACCTTTGGGATATGCTAAATTGAGCTTCTGAAGTCTCTCACTGTAAGGCAGGTTTTCCAGACCTTGAATCATTCTTGCAGCTCTTTTCTGAATCCTTTGCAACTGGTCAGCATCCCTTTTGAAGTGGGGCCAACAAAATTGAACACAGTACCCAGTAGTGGCCATATACAGAGATAATACCACCTCCCTACTCCTTCTCAATATTCCCCTGCTTACGCATCCAAGGACCATGTAAACCTTCTTAATCACAGCATCATCAGCTCATGTTCAGTTGATTATCTACCATCACTTCTATGACCTTTTCAGAGTCACTGCTGTCCAGGACAGAGTCCCCCATCCTGTAAGTGTGACCTACATTCTTTGCTTTTAGATGTGTGACCTTGTGTTTGGTCATATTCAAATAGATGCTGTTTGTTCCTATCCCACTGTTTGAACCTGTTTGCTCTGTATAAGTGACCTGCCCTCATCATTATTTTCCACTTCATCTGTGTGTCATTTGTAAACTTTACCAGCAATGATTTTATTTTTTTTCCAGATCATTGTCATAACATTTTTTCCCAGATCTGGACCTTAGCGTCCAAAATATGGGTGTTAGCATGAAAACCTCCAAGCTTAGTTACCAGCTTGGACCTGATAACACTGCCACCAGCCAGGGATTTATATAGTGCCTAGCTCACTGTGGTCTTCCCAAAACCTTCCATGCGGGACCCCCAGACTCAGATGCCTTGAGTCTTACAACAAAGGGAAATAACCCCCTCCCCTTGTTTCCTGGTTACTTCCTCCCAGGCTCCCCTCCCTGGATGACCCTAGGAGATTCCCTGCTTCCAGTCCTGGAAACACAAGTACCGAGAGAGCTAATCTCTCTTCCCCCTTACCCAGAGGGTATGCAAAGTCAGGCTTAGTAAATCTAACACAAAGAGATTTTCCCCTTGACTTCTTCCTCCCACCAATTCCCTGGTGAGCTGCAGACTCAATTCCCTGGAATCCCCACTAAAGAAAAACTCCAACAGGTCTTAAAAAGAAAGCTTTATAAAAAGAAAGAAAAATACATTAAAAATAGTCTCTGTGTAAGGTGAAAATATACAGGGTCAATTGCTTAAGAAAAAAAAGTGAATAAACAGCCTTATCCAAAAAGAATACAATTCAAAACACTCCAGCAACTACACACATGTAAATACAAAAAAAAACAATATAAACCTATTGTCTTACTATCTTTGTACTTACAACCTGGAAACAGAAGATTAGAAAGCTGGAGATAGAGAAATCACTCTCAGAGCCGAGAGGGCACAGACACAAGACAAAGAACAAAGAACTCACACACAAACTTCCGTCCACCCAGATTTGGAAAAGTCTTGTTTCCTGATTGGTCCTCTGGTCAGGTGTTTCAGGTTACTGGTGTTACCCCTTTACAGGTAAAAGAACATTAACCCTTAGCTATCTGTTTATGACAATCATTATTAAAGATATTGAATAACAATAGACTAAGAACTGATCTCATTAGTGCCCCAGTAGAAACTTCCCCATTGGATAATATTCCCCAGTTACAATTACTTCTTGCGATCTATCAGTTAGACAGTTTTTAATCCATTTAATAAGGGATGCATTGATTTTGCATAGTGCTGACATTTTAATTATTTGGGATTAAATCAATTGCCTTACAGAAATCTGCCTATAAGGTCAACGCAGTTACTTTTCTCAACCAAACTTGTCATCTTATCAAAGAACAATATGGTGTTTGTTTGACAAGACCTATTTTCCATAACACCATGTTGGTTAGCATGAATGATGTGACCATCCTTTAATTCTTTATTGAGTGAGGGTTCAAAAAAGAACTAGATAAATTCAAAGAAGATAGATCCATCAATGGCTATTAGCCAGGATGGACAGGGATGGTTTCCCTAGTCTCAGTTTGACAGAAGCTGGGAATGGGCAATGGGATGGATCACTTGATGATTCCCTGTCCTGTTCATTCCCTCTGGGGGACCTGGCACTGGCCACTGTCGGCTGACAGGATACTGGGCTAGACGGACCTTTGGTCTGACCTAGTCTGACTATTCTAATGTGAATCTGATATCAGCCATTCCACATTTCTGCCTGAGATCAATATCAGGCTAGCTGGCTTATATTTAGTAGTGTTATCCCGTTTATCTTTTCAATATTGTCACATTAACTGTTTTCCCAATCCTCTGCCCCCCACCATGGGCCCAGCTGTGCAAAACTGGGTCTCAGTATATGAATTTCATATTCATCAGTTTCACTTTCTGCTAATATTGATCTATCTATTGCACTTGCTCAGGGTGTCCGCTATATGTAGTATTATTATTAATTGCTTGTATTACATTGTATTACACCTGGGGGCCCCAACTGAGCTCCATCTATCTGTCTGTCTTAGATACTTACCTGACCCCATTATGGTCATATCTGAGCACCTCACAATCTTCAGTGTATTTATCCTCACAAGGGTAAGGGAAAGATCAGGGCCTCATTGTGCCAGGCTTTCTACAAACACCTAATGAGAGGCTGTCCCTGCTCTGAAGAGTTCACAGTCTAAATGAACCAGACACACAAAGTCTGGGAGGGGAAACTGAGGCATGGAGCGAGAAAGTGACTGACCCTAGGTCACCCAGCAGCTCAGTTGCTTAGCTGGAAATAGAACCCAGGTTTCCTGAGTCCCTGTTTATTGCTGTGTCCAGGCTGCCTCCCCAGACTATTATTTATATTGTTGTATTAAAAAAATAATAATAATTGGAGAGATACCAATCTCCTAGAGCTGGAAAGGACCTTGAAAGGTCATTGAGTCCAGTCGCCTGTTTTCACTAGGAGGGCCAAGTACTGATTTTGCCCCAGATCCCAAAGTGGCCCCCTCAAGGATTGAACTCACAACCATGGGTTTAGCAGGCCCATGCTCAAACTGCTGAGCTATCCCTCCTCCCTGAATTTTGGTATTATGGCAACACTTAGCGAGGATGGGGAACAATTTGACCTGATTTCTATTGCACGTGGGCCAGACTCTCAGATGCGGTGCGGCTGCTTCAAGTTAAGTCCCTGGCAGTTGGCTGCAGAGGTAGCACATCTGGACCAGAGAGGATCACTCCATGTGAGGGGACCCTCTGACAGCATAGAGATGACAGCACCCTGTCTTGATATCTTTGGAACAGGGAAAAGGGGTGGAGCCTCTGCCAAGCAGGTGTGGCCTGGATGCCCCTGTGCCACACCTATCCCCAGCTGTGACTTTGGCATTTGAGCATCCCCATATATACCTCTCCTGATCGAACTTATGAGAGTTAAACACAGTGACTACGGTCTCCCTTTCGCTCATTCCTGCCTGCCTGGCTTAGGAATCCGCAGGCAGACACCACGGACCGAACTCCAGGGATCCACGTCCTTCATGAGATGCACCTGTAGGCAATGCAACAGGCTGAGTGCAATCATAAAGGTTTCAAAGTGATAGGCCAACGATCATGGCTTGTCGCTGCTCGAAGGTCTGCTGATGTTGGTCTGCCCAGTGCCAGACAGAATCAATCCCCTGCCGTCCCCTGGGGGAGCGTATTGACTGTCCGTTGGTTAAGGGTCAAGCTTTGTCAAAGAGTTTGTCATCCCTTGCAAATCTCTACAGATCGCAGAGCTGACGTTTCAACCATGCCTCTTGATAGGCAGTGGAGCCGGCTTTGCACAGCTCCCATCCAGAATGCAGGTCATTCTAGACTGCAGTCACCGGGCAGGCATGCAGCTTGAGCAGACATACCTGAGCTAGCTTTAGTCCAGCTCGCTTCGGCACGGAGCAGGGAGGCTGTGGCTGCAGGAGTTTCAGAGCAAGCGCTACAAGTCCATATGGAGCCCTGAGTTTAAGCCCAGAGAGCTGGGTGGGAGTGGTCCTGGCCTCAGAAGTGAGCAAGATACGGAGACGGGTGACACCTAGGTATTGTCGACCCCTGGGACAGTGTCTCGGTGCTTCCACCCCAGCGGCTTCAGGAACAGGGTAACAGAGCAGAACTGGGGGGGGCGGTATTCAGTGAAAGTCATTGCCAGGGGAGCAATTAAGTTCCCTCTGTGTCTTTGAAAAGATTCTACAGGAGAACAGCCTGGTAGCAGAGGAGAGGTTGCCCACTGCCACCCTGAGTGTGGGCCTACAGGAAGGGTCTCCTCCAGCTTGGTGCTTTGCATGGCTTGCATCAACTAACAGGAATATTTTATTTAAATTGCATGGAGAAATGCACATCCATCCTTGATTTGGCTTTTCATCTGCAGCTGTAGAATTACACACGCGGGTTTTACCGTTTCAGTAGTTCTCCTCTGTATTACCAAATTCAACTTTTACTTTACCTGCTGGATTTTTTCTTGGTGGGTTAGAGTTACTGGTTTGTCTGTTTGGGTGCAACTCTGGAGATGCTTAGGTGAAGTTTAACCGGGATCAGAATGAAGACTTTAAAATTGTGTTCTCCTTCCCTAAATCCTAGATGTTCTCTGACATCCAAGAATTCTCCTGGCTATGTCTCTACTTTCCATTGGCAGTTACCAGTAAACATCTTTTTAACTAACTGCTTAAGTTAGCAGGTTTCCAGGTGGTTTATATGCATTTACTTTGTAGAAAATTATTGGCCCAGATCCCCAAAAGGGGTATGATTTTTAAAAGCTATGCTCAGAGTTTGTTGTGTTTATACAAATATTTTATTGCTTGACTATGAAACAAGTTTTGCCTTTGAATTCCATACCATTTCCTTAGCTGTGGGGCTCTATATCATCCTTGGAAAAACACCATGCAGTGCACCAGTCCCTAACTTAAAGGCTACAGCTCTGCCACGAATACTTAGCAGCATCCACCCCTCTGAAGCAGCAACAAGGAGATTTGTATCTCTGTATCTGTTAAGCGTGTAGCTTTAATGGCAAGACATGCCTTGGAAACAGGATTTTTCTTTTCAGCAGCATTAATGACAAATGTGACCTGATGCTGAGCAAATGTTTCTCTCATCTCAACGGCAATGAGTGCACTGGAATTATTCGCTTTTCAGGAAACCTTTTATTCCTCTTCTGAACAGCTGATTCTTTTTGAGAAAGTGCCAGATGTTAGCTAGCTGTTTACTCTGTGCAAAATCACTTAGTGCTCGCACTGCATTCTGCTGGTTCTGTAGATACCCGTGGCTTTGGTTCAGGAGAAATGAGATTCCTGAAGCAGTCGGCGCCTCCTGCTGGTCTTCCAGGGAATTAGCATTTCCAGCCTCCGGAGTGCCCTCTGTTGGCCGGTGTCTTGCTTGCTGCTGGGCCCAAGTTCCTCCTGAACCTCACTGCCCCTTTCCTCCCAGGTGCTGCCCCCTGGTAGCACCCCCAGAGATCTGGGTTCTCTTCCCCGAGGACCTGCCCACCCTCTATCCCCACCTCGCCTCAGTCTATGGCCACTGCCTGTCATCACCTAGCCCCCATTCCCTGAGGCAGACTGCAGCGTAAGTGCCACTCATCACCCGCAAGGAGGAGTTGGACCTGCTGCCTCTGCCTGCCCTTGGGCTGCCCTCTGCAACTCCAGTGCCTTTGTGTGGCCTTTAACAAGGCCTGCGGCCTGGGGAGTTACTAGGCCAGAGCTCCCCAGCTCCTTGGGCCTTCCCCCAGCCCTGCTCCAGTCTCGGTACCCTGCTTAGCTCCTAGCAGCCAGGCCCATCCCTCTCCACATCTAGAGAGAGAGACTGTGTGTTCCTAGCCCACTGTCCTCTTATAAGGGCCAGCTGGGCCCTGACTGGGGCGTGGCCACATCTGTGGCTGGTTCCCCAATCAGCCGAGGCTTGCTGCTTTCCCCAGCAGCAGCTCTTTCGCAGCCTCAGCCCTCTCCCAGGCCTGATTTCAAGCCCTTCAGGGCGGTAGCGGGTGGCCACCCCGTTACACAGTGTGTCTAATGTATTTAAACTTATCTGGCCCCCTTATCATCATATCTGAGCAACTCCCACTCTTCCATGTACTGATCTTCACTACAGCCTCACAGTGCTATTATCCCCATTATACAGATGGGGAAACTGAGACTAAGTGACTTGCCCCAGGTCATGCAGAGTCAGGAATTCAACTAGGTCTCCCAAGAGCCAAACTAGTATCCTAAGCAATGAACCATCCTGCCTCTTCTGCTGAACCATCCAGCCACACATCGCACGGGCATAGGGCATTCCACATACACTGCTCTCTGCCCAGTATCTTGTAGATCTAGACCTGTGTGTAACCGGGACTTAAATATTTGTGTGAAAAAATCTATTTCCACGTTTCCAATCACCTTGGCATGTAAGCCCCGTTTACCAGCCCAGACCTTGTGCATGGCAAAGTCTGAGTTGGAATTTTCCATGGGCTTATGCTCGAGGGTTATAGCAGATTCAGAACAATGTCCCTTTTTAAAGAATTGCTACAGGGTGTTTGCCTGGATTCCTGGATCTGAGTTCTGTACGAACTAGTCTGAACTGACGTTGGTGGAACAAAGATTATAAAGTCAGGGACAAGTGTCACACCTGAGTATATGTGCAGTGTTTGGGGATGCAATGGGAGCCTTTGGTGAGGGATGAAGGGCTGATTCTGAGTGGGGAATACGTTCTTTATTTGTGAAGTGTATTTTGAACCCCATAGAGGCTGGCAAAGGCTCACAGCAATCTAGGAGATCAGAAGTGGGTTCTGCTAGACTGGAAAATAGAAATTTCCACAGCAGATCAGATCAGGGGGCCACCTAGTTCAGTAATCTGCCGCCAGCACTGACCAGCACCAGCCAGTTGAGATGAAGCCCTTTCTTTCTGGACAGTTATGAAGTCGCCTGCCGATGGGGGAGACTTCTTACTAGCTAGAGTTGATTGGGAAATGATTTTCCCCCCTGTGAAATATTCATGGAGTCGGATTGGAGTCATCGAGTCTGACCTTAGGCCAGAGAACTTTCCCACAATAATTCCTAGAGCAGAGCTTTTAGAAAAACATCCAATTCCCATGAAACCCAAACCAATTGTTATGTTTGTTTCCATCAAAAATTCTCTCTGAAATTTGGCAGGTTTTCACTGAAAAACCCAAAATACTGAGAATCATTTCAATTGAAAATGGAGCACTGGGGGTTTAAAACAGAAAAGTTTTGATTTTCAGTAGCCAAAAATCAGGGAAAAAATATAAATTTTGTGTTTTCAGCAAATTTTTGACAAAAATGGACATTTTTTCCCACAGAAATATCCATTTTGTCAAAAACGTTTTGATGGAAATTTTGTACCAGCTCTATCCCTAATCCTAGCTCTTCAGAAGATGGGTCATTGTCTGAGGCATGAGGACTGACATCCTGTAAAGGTTTTACTCTAATTCATATATCTGCTATTATTTTTATCCACATAGGGCTTTGTTTTCAAAAGATTGTGGCTCCCACCTAGCACTGGGGTTGCCAGAGAATGACGACTCTGTTTCATGACAACTTTCGAGGTTTAGAGATTTGACTTTGTTTTGTGCTGGAATGAAACCAAAACCTTTCAGATGTTTCCATGAAACAAGATTGTGTCAAAATGTCTTGGGCTGGGATCAAAAAGGTCCAGTTTTCTCTCTCTCTTTGGAAGTGACCAGAGAGTTCACCCTGAACCTTCCCATCAAAAACGTTGTTAACTTCGAGATCTTCCTGTGAAACATTTCTGCTTCAACGAGACAGCATTGTTTTTTTTCTATGAAAAAACGTTTCATAAAAAATGTGCCAACCGGGACCAAAAGAAGTGGCCAGGTCAACAGGCCCAGTGCATGATGGGTGCTGACTCTGAGCACGTTTGAAAACCTGACCCCACTTGTGGTGCCGAGGGCTTGATGCTCTGAGTCCAGAGCTCTTTTGTAAGTCTGCCCCTAAATAGCTCATTCTTTTTATATCCTATTAAGTTATTTGTAGGGATGGGTGAATTATTCATAGCAAATCACTTGTTTGTCTAACAGAGCCCTCCTTGTATGTTGTCTGTTCATTGATCACAGGTTTGACAATCCTCTCTCTCATCCGTCTCTCTGTTCCATATGGAGCATAGAACCTTCCCACCTGCCTTCCATCTCTGGTCTCCTGCTGCTTCCACCTTAGCTTCTTCCCATGTTATTTTAACAGTACTATTGACATTATAATAATTACACTGTTGCCCACTATCTTCTTCTGAATCCTCCCTAATGTTCCCGAGTTATTTTTTAGTGACCTTTGTGATACAGCATGGCCAGAGGGCAGCAGGAGAGTGTTAGCAGGGAGCCTTATTCCCTGCAAGGGGAGGAAGGTTTGTTATAGATTAACTAGAGCACCTGAAGCCAATTAGAGCACTTGAAGCCAATTAGAGCACCAGCAGTCAGTCATGTGATAAAAATCCCTGCTTCAGTCAGACAGTGTGGGAGTTAGACTCATAGACTCTAAGGCCAGAAGGGACCATTATGATCATCTAGTCTGACCTCCTGCACAATGCAGGCCACAGAATCCTACCCATCCGAGTTGGAGCAGGAAGGTTTGGTTGGAGCAGAGAGCAGTTTGAAGGAGTTGGAGCAGAGAACAGTACCAAAGAGAGACAAAAGGAAAGTTTGGAGGAGCGCTGCGGTGGGCTGAGAAATCCAAAAGAAACCCTAGATAAGGGGCACCTGGCTTGTGTAGAAGGAGGGCTAGAAGCCCCTTCCCAAGCTGAAGGACAGGAGAGGGAAGCAGCCCAGGGGAAGGAACCGCTAGTTCAAGTGGTTCACCACAAACCTCAGGGCCCCTGGGTTGGGACCTGGAGAAGAGGGCGGGCCCAGGTCCCTCCCTCTCCACTCCCCTCCTCAAGGACACTAGTGGGGTAATTAAAATACCGGTTCAGAGGCAAGCAATGGTGCCCTGAACCTTCCCCAAAGAAGAGAAAGCGCAAGACCCAGCATAACAGAACCGGCAATTTGCCACAGCTTGTACATTGTTCGGAGGTCTCCATTGAACTGTCTGCAATGAGAGCCAGGTGTTTCCCCTCAGGGGAACCCAGCGACGCAGGGGGCAGTTCCATGTGGATTGCTCTGCGCTAGTCAATACAGAATCTCAGCTGCTGCTGGCCTGCCCATTCACCTGGCTTTGTGAACCTTTCCTGGAGTGCCTTCCGATCCTTCCCGGATCTGATTGACCCACATCATTCATGGTATCAAGAATCTATTTATAGTGTTACAAATCCCTGGGCCAGAGGACTTCACAGGTATCTCTAAATATGCTGTGTATACCCCTTGACCTCTCTGTACTTTACAACGAGAATGCCGATCCTTCTGTCCTCATGTCATAACTTAGTCCCAGATTTGGACCTTAGCGTCCAAAATATGGGGGTTAGCATGAAAACCTCCAAGCTTAGTTACCAGCTTGGACCTGGTACTGCTGCCACCACCCAAAAAATTAGAGAGTTTTGGGGCACTCTGGTCCCCCCAAAAACCTTCCCTGGGGACCCCAAGACCCAAATCCCTTGAGTCTCACAGCAAAGGGAAATAAACCTTTTCCCTTCCCCCCGCCCCAGGTGCTCCTGGAGAGAGATACAGAAGCAACCTCCGTGAATCTAAGCAGAGGGAGTCCACCCTCTCTAATTCCAGTCCTGGAAACAAAAGCACTTCCGTCTTCACCCAGAGGGAATGCAAAGTCAGGCTAGTAAATCTAACACACACAGATTTCCCCCTGACTTCTTCCTCCCACCAATTCCCTGGTGAGCTGCAGACTCAATTCCCTGGAGTTCCTCACTAAAGAAAAACTCCAACAGGTCTTAAAAGAAAGCTTTATATAAAAAAAGAAAGAAAAATACATACAAATGGTCTCTCTGTATTAAGGTGACAAATACAGGGTCAATTGCTTAAAAGAAATATGAATAAACAGCCTTATTCAAAAAGAATACAATTCAAAGCACTCCAGCAACTATATCCATGTAAATACAAAGAAAACAATAGAAACCTTACTGTCTTACTATATTTGTACTCACAACTTGTAAACAGAAGATTAGGAAGCAGGAAATAGAAATCCTTCTCATAGCTGAGAGAGATTCCGGCAGAAGACCAAGAACAAAGGACTCACACACAAAAAACCCTCCACCTGGAGTTGAAAAAATCCTGTTTCCTGATTGGTCCTCTGGTCAGGTGCTTCAGGTGAAAGAGACATTAACCCTTAGCTTTCTGTTTATGACACCCCAGTCCAGAGCTTCCCCTTAGCTTGACAAACAGGGTGTTTGCCTTTGTATTGTCCTTGAAAACAAACTGATTTACAAGCCCTAAATCACAGTGAAACTGGTTTGGTGAACACCCCAAAACGAAGAGCACAGGGAAAGGGCAGGTCAGTGGTTAGCTTGCTAGTCTGCAGCTTTGCCGGTGTGAGTTCAATTCCTATCTCTACCACAGCCTCCTTGATAAGTCGTTCAGGCCTAGATCTGTAAAGGAGATTTAGGTGCTCAAATCTCATTGACAATCAGTGGGATTTAGATCCATAAGGGCTTAAAACACTTTAAAAAATGAGCTTTAAGCTCTCAGCATTGTGATGCTGGGTGCAGCAGTGCCCTAATACCTTTACAAATCTGGCCTTAGGCTCTCTCTGTGCCTCAGTTTCCCATGTAGGCAATCTCAGACCCCAGTTCAGTAAGGGAGTGTCTGAGGCTTGTGAACCTTGCAGGGAAACCTGGAACCAGCGGCTGGAGTTGGCATCAAACCCAAGAGGCATTTGTAGCTTGACACGACAGGAGGTGAAACATGACAGACTGTGCCTTGCACTGAACTCAGCAGTGCTCAGTCAGGTGGGTGCAAAACCCAAAGGAAAAGTTTGCACACAGCTCTGGGCGGTAAACCTGGGCTTTGCTGGGGCAGAGCCTTGGCCCCCTCCCAGCTGCAGAGTAGCTGCACCCCATGTGCTACTGGACTGCAGCAGGAAGAGTCCCACGTTGAAGGGTTTGCTGAAGTCTAGTGCCGCTTTGTTACTGTAGGGTTAGCTCAGCCGTGCTGCTTGGGAAGTGCACAGTTCAGGTGCGGTTTCCTTGTGACACCAAGCTGGGTGTTGCAGGGTCCTGGCTTGAGGTTGAAAGGTTTACACAAAAAAATGGGCAGAAGGAGGGATGATCTACACTGTGGCGAGGAGCAGGCCTCCCAATCTGGGTAGACAGACCAGTGCTGCTAGCTCCGCCCCACCTAGCGTGCTAAAACACTGCAGCAGGGGCGGTGGCACGGGCTAGCCAGCTGAGCATGGCCCCGGGGGATCAGACAGGCCTTGTGCTGCCACCATCAGTGCACGAGCCCCAGGCCACCTAGCATGGGTCTGTCTACCTGGGCTTGGAAGCTCACCCGCGGCTGCAGGGTAGACACACCCAGTTTGCTGCTAGACGGTTATCCAGAATAATAGCACATGGAAGGCTTTGCTCAAGAGTGCTGCTTTGGTACTGTAGGGTTAGCTTAGCCAGGCCCTTCTGTTATTGTAGAGTTATGTGAGCCATGTTGACCTACCAGAGAAAAGAGCATGGACACTGTATTTATACGCTGAAATATACAAGACCTTTCTAAATAGTGACATTTGCTGCAAGCCTGGGCACCCCAGCTTCTGATTGCAGTCCTTTCGGTCCTGTTCTCTTCGGTGGAGGGGACAGCAAGCACCATCTAACCAGTTCAAAGAACAGATAGCCAGGCTGGGCAGGGATGGTGTCCCTGGCCTCTGTCTGCCAGAAGCTGGGAATGGGCGACAGGGGTTGGATCACTTGATGATTCCCTATTCTGTTCATTCCCTCTGGGGCACCTGGCACTGGCCACTGTTGTCAGACAGGACACTGGGCTAGATGGGCCTTTGGTTTGACCCACTATGGCCATTCTTATGTAGATATGAGCCTCTGAATCAGCTTCCTAACAGAAAGAAAAGAGATGGCTGAGCCAGACAAGTGGCTTGGAAAGAAACCACTTCCCTTCCACCACAGACTCTACTGCGAGCCCCGGCCATGCCCTGCCTCTGGCCTGTTAATCGAGGTGGATAAAAACTGACTTAAAAAAAAAAGAGAGACTCTAAATCAATGTAAGTTAAGTTTTATAGATGTTAAACAAATATAGCTAGATATGGGGTATCCCCCTGGTTTGCAAGAAGCAGCACCACCTTTCGTGTAAAAGCTCCATTTAGTTAAAATTGGCATGTTTTAATGGTTACCAACCAATGAATAAACTTGGTTTTAGGAAAATGGCTAAAAAGCACAAATGCAAAGCTCAATAGAAACACAGGTTTCCTGCCTGCTGATTTAAATCAGGGTTAAAACGGGTGATTTAAATCACTTTGATTTAAATCCACCCACCTTGCTATTAATGGGAGCAGCGAATGTAAATCACCAGGCACAGGGAATGAGCCCCTTAGATCTTTAATTACCCCCTTGCATCCTTATTTGTAAGTTTGTCCAGCCCCGAGTGGTGCTGAGCTCCCACTGAATTGAACAGGATTGTATCAGGGTGCTCAGCACCTTGCAGGACTGGGCTCCCTGTGGGTTTCATGCTGACTTGAGAGCCCTGGGAAATGAAACCCGCTTGTTATCCCCAGGAAGGACAGAGTGTGGGACATGATCCCCCCCTCCCCCACAGCCCAACCAAAGTGTCTCCTTGCCCCTGGCTCCAAGGGACCAAGCCTGGGGGGCCAGAAGGGGCTCAGTGTCTGTGGCCTGTTCAGTTTGTTTCCTGAACCCCCCTGTTCCCACCCCTGTTTATCCCCAGTGCTGCTTAGAAACGGGGAGACTCCTGCCCAGCCTTGTGCAGGGAATTCCCCCAGAAGCTCTTGCTTTGTGGGCGAGGGCACACAGGAACCAGGGCCCATCCCAATGAGTTGAGAGGAATCTCCCCTTCCCCAGGTTGCCATGCCCTCTCCGCCCCTCTAGCCCCTCGCTGATCCCAGGGATTGTGCTGCTGGCCCCAGAAGGAGACGCTTTTCTCCTAGAGATCTCAGTGCAGCTCCAAACTGGCCACTAGGTGGTGCTAGGGAGGAGCAGCAGGTGAGTGCCGCCCTTCAGGTGAGCTTTGGACTCCACAGTGGGGTCCATGAGGTCCTGTCTCAGCAGTTATAGCCTCTGTCCACAGGCCTGGTGCCGTTCAGCCCAGAGGCTGGGTATCGTCTATAGGATTTGCCTAACAGTGGCCAGTGCATGTTGCTTCGATAGAAGTTACTGGCCCCAGCATGCATCAGACTGTGCTATATCATGGGAAAGGGTTTTCCCTCCTGACCCCAACTGGTCTGGTGCCCTGGAGCATGAGGATCTGAAGCCCCTGTCCTTCCTGTCTTTAGCAGGTGTCACTGCAGATGCTATTCCTGCTGTATAAATCTCCCAGGCTTTATCTAAGTCTGCTAAGCCACTTGCCTCGGTATTATCTTGGGAGAGGGTCCAAGACCCACTCCTTGCCCGTGGTCTGGCAGCTCAGTGCAGCAGGTCTGAGGTGTCAATGGGTGTGTGAGGGCTGCAGGTTATGATGATGCGAGTCCTGCTGGCATGTTTTGTCAATGACGTGGGTGAGTGAGATGCTCACTGCCCACAGTGCTAGAATTTAAACACAGTTGAGATCTATAGTCTGACTGTCTGTCCACCCATCCATCTGTCCCCATCCATACCCCCACCTCATCCACCTCATCTATTTCCCTATACAGACCCCTCCCTTATCTGTCTGTCTTTCCATCTCATCTCCCTTCCTGGCATCTCGATACCCACCTCGCACTCTGTCGCACTTCTCTACTGGGGCACAGTCAAGTGGGTCCTTGGCCCTTTGGCGTCTATGCAGTGAGGTCAGAGCAGGCCTAGGGTCAGCCACGGGTAGGAGGCAGAACAGCAGGAGGAGCTGGTTGCTCTAGGGTGGCTGGGCTGCCTGGATTGGGAGGAAAAACAGAGACATGGGATTTCGAAGGGCAAGTGTCATCCTGGGGTTAAGGAAGAGCCTGTGTTTTGGTGTATCCAGGAGCGGCTCTGGTTTTTGCTGCCCCCAAGCATAGCAGGCAGGCGGCTTTCGGCGGTGCGCCTGCAGGCGGTCTGCTGGTCCTGCAGATTTGGTGGCATGCCTGCGGGAGGTCCACCGGTGCTGCGCCATCGGCGTCCCTGCCACCGAATTGCCGCGGACCTCCCACAGGCACACCGCCAAAAGCCGCCTGCCTGCTGCCCTCACAGCGACCAGCTGGCCACCCCCGGTGGCTTGCTGCGCTGGTGCCTGGAGCTGCCCTGGGTGTGTCTGGAGCCCGCTGAGCCTTAACCCAGCCCCACTCCTTATTTCAGTGAGAGGTGGCTGTGCTGAGAGCTTCCACTCTGGACATCTCCAGAGTCCAGGCATGTCCAGATCCGGGGGTCTGGTTCATAGATTTCAAGGTCAGCAGAGGCCGTTATGATGATCTAGTCTGACCTGCCGAACACAGGAGAGTGCCTGCCATGCCCTGATTCCTTCCTCAAGCCCATGTCTTGTGGTTGAGCTAGAGCGTGTCTTAGAAAGAGACACCAGTCTTGCTTTGGACAGTCCCCGATGGAGAATCTGCCATGTCCCTTGGTTTGGCCTGGGACAGGGCACGTGCTCAGCTGCAGAGGTTGGTTCCAGATCCGGAAGCAGATCCACCAGAGCTGGGGCTGCTCTGAGTTCTGGTTTGGTCCCATCTCTCTCTCTCACTATTTCTACCCAGCCATCGCATTGCACTCTGGGTAAATGCACTGAGCGGCTAATGGGATCCCTCCCCCAGACTGCTTGCAGTCTAAAGGAACAATGGATACAGCCCAATGGGCAGCCTAGACGCAGCCTGGGGAGCGCACATCTGCTGGATCCATTTATCCCTCCATCTGCCACGTCCCGCCCTTGAGTGCTCCATGTTGCAAGGGCATCTACCCTGGAGGGACACAGCGTTTGCCACGGAGGGTCTTTTGCTCCAGATTTTGCTATCCCCTGGTGGCTGGAGACCATTGTCTCTCTGGCTCCTGGGAAGGTGAGTGGGTGACTGGGCTGCTGAATCCATTTGCTCTAGGATGTTTAATACATTGTGACAGTCTCTTTCTCTCTCTCTTTTCCCATTCCTTCCTTTTCTCTCTCTCCCTCTTTCTCTCTCTTCCTTCTGCCTTTCTTGCTTGGTTGCTCTTTCTTCTTTTCCTACTTCCCGCTGCGTCCTTTCTCCTCATCCCCTTCTTCCCCCTCGCCTCCTTCCCCCTGTTTTTCTTTCTTTTCCACTTCTGCTGCACTCTGTCCATCTCCCACCCCCTGCCCAGGTGAAAGTCTGGTTCCAGAACCGGCGCACCAAGCAGAAGAAGGACCAGAGCAGGGACTCTGAGAAACGATCGTCCTCCACCTCTGAATCCTTCGCCACATGTAACATCCTCCGGCTCCTGGAACAAGGGAGACTTTTGTCTGTGCAGGCCCCTTCCAACTTGCTGTCTCCAAATTCGAATCCCATCAGGAGCCCTGCCGGGAATGGATCCAGCCTGGCTCCCTCTGGCACCACCTCGCCTGGGCTGAGCAGTGGAAACAGCCCTCCTGGGACAGGAGCCTTCAGCCTGCAGGTCCCATCGCTAGCATCCTCCTCTTCCTCACCCAGGCTCCCTGCCACCCCGCTCTGTTTCAGCGGCCCGCTCCTGGGCAGCCTGCACGAGCTACCCAGCGGCTACGGACTGGGGAGCTCTGCCTTTGAGCCTTACACACGGCTGGAGAGGAAAGACAGTCCTGTACCCAGCAAGAAGCCGAGTCTTTAACTAAAATCCAGTGTCAAAATCATCCCCACCCTCCACCCCCACCCTGTCTCCCGCATGGGGCTGTTCTGTGGCCAGTGGAGTTGCAAAGGCCGTTGAACAAATGTCCAGGTGATGTGTGTGTGACTGTGTGTTCCTGTCACGGAAATA
This sequence comes from Gopherus flavomarginatus, assembly GCF_025201925.1. NCBI lineage: Eukaryota > Metazoa > Chordata > Testudines > Testudinidae > Gopherus > Gopherus flavomarginatus. The sequence continues at coordinate 285,326,198 of NC_066619.1, read as the reverse complement.
AAAATACAGCTGCAGCCAACACCCGGTTTGACATGCTCGACTTGGCAGGGCTCCCCGGGGAGACGCACAGGGAAACCACTGCTTCTGGGGGCCCCCCGATCTCAGATTGCTAGAGGGTCAAATGCGCCCCTCTTCAGGGAGCCAGCCAGGTCGTATGTATACACTGATGCTCTGTCTCTTGCCGTCGGGTCCAGGGTGGGGGAGCGAGGGATGGGGGAAGGGTGGCTGGCACCATGTGTTTTAGTCTGCCTTTGTTTGCCATGGAGTGAGACTGCACAGTCACTGTCTGATCTATTTGATTGCAGGAGCCAAAAATCATCCAATACCCTGGATGTGAAGCCAGACCTGGACTGAGGCCAAGTGGGACAGGAAGCCCCAGGCAGCTAAAGCCAATCCCAGGGGGTGGGGTGGGAGGGTTGAGATGTTACAAAACTCAGGGGTGTGACTTTGGAAGAGCAGATCCTTGCTCCTGTGTGTTGGCTAGAGAAGCAGCGCAAGCTAGTGGTTAGAGCAGAGACATGGGCGTCAGAGATCCTGGGTGCTATTCCTGGCTCTGCCTTTGGGCAAGTCCTCATTGTGTGCCTCGGTTTCCCCATCTGTAAAGAAGTTTGTGCTCCTTTGTTTAGGTGGCTTGGGAGAGTCTGGGAACCTGTTGCAGGAGGGGGAGGCTCAGAGTCCAGTCTCTGTGATCTTGCCTTAATCTGTCCCTGCTGCGCATGGAGACAGCACGACTCTCGCTTGGTTTGTTAATCCCATCGAGCTAGGGGGGTGCACTTGAAGGAGGAAGCAGGTACTGTACATACAGGCTGGCGTTGGTGCCAATGATCCTTTCAGTCCTCCCCACACCAGCACTTTTGGCACAGAGAAGGGTGGGACTTAGAGAGCCCCTTGCCCAGATGCCGGTGTCCCCCACCCACACACTGTTCTCCTGCATTGCAGAGGGGCCTGGGGGCTTCTGGCAGCTCTTCTGCACCAGTGCAAACTCAGGTTCCAGAGCAGCAGCTTTAAGGATGGACCTGACCCAAAACATTACAGCCCCCGCCAGGCCTAACAGAGGTGTCTGGTGTTTGGATCAGCAGCCATTGGCTTTTGACAGAGTATATACAGCGCTGACAGCTTGCCCAGATGGGAAATGAATGGGGAGCCCTGCAGGTTGTATACAGCTTCTTAACAAACAGTCTCTGGATAGTCACCAGTTTTATGTATCACACCAACACCCCAGTGTCCATGCCCACTTGCCAAGCAGGATAATAAACACTGCTCCCAGGACGGCTGCCAGCCTGGACAATATGGCTGCTAGAAGACACTGCTATGCAGAAATGTTAACTCACGTTTTGACGGCTTTTCTACTAGGGACATGGGAAAAGAGCCTAAGACCCAAACATTTCCCTGCCAACCAACGGTGACAGCATGTGGGTTAGTCATTAAGGCCCAGACCCTCAAAGGTATTTTGGTGCCTATAGGAGTTAGGCACCCCAATCCCTTGGAAGATCTGAACCTAAGCCTTTAGCAAGACCTTTGCTGACACTTAAGATCATCCAGATGGTGTCGGAAGATTGAGGCTGGTCCTTGTCTTAAAGAGTTTGTCAGTTTTGAACAATCCAAGTTCAAAGCAATTTGGGAATTTTCCTCCCTCCTTCCATGACAATTTTTGACCGAAATGAAAATGTTCCAGGTTTTGGCTAAAAATGCTTGGCTGTAGAAAACCAGCCTTTGTAGTTATTTGGGGGGTGGGGGGGAAGGTTTAACGAAATGCTCCAAACATTGAAAATGGGCATTTCCCATGGAACTTCCTGCAGTGACAGAAAGCCCGTTTGTGCCGCAAAACGGTTTGGACTAAACATTTTTGAGCATTTCTCGTTAAACATCGTTTCAGGCACGACATTGACCCCACATGCCGCTGGCCGTTTCAGTCGCCTGTTCTTCCTGTTTTAGAAACCTGTGAAAGAGGGACACAAACAACAGGTGAAACAGACTAAGTGACTGGACAGGGAACAGCCTGAAAATGACTGAAGAGAAATTGTTATCAAATGCACAAAGCAACCAAACTGAAAAGCAAAAACCAAACTGATTTGCCTGTCTCAGCCCCCTCTGTTCTAGCTTGCGTGGTGTTACAGTGGGCAAGGGGTTTTCAGAGAGAAGAGAAATTGCTGGTACAGTACCCCGTAACTGGAACTTATAGGTGGGATCAAGAGAAAAAATTGTCATCCAGATCCAGATTTTGAACCCTCCCGAATTCAGAGCCAGGTTTTGGTTCAGCCCTCTACCAAGTGGGAAGCGGGCGTGGCCTTTATAAAAGGGTTTCAAAACCCCCCTGAGGCTTACTGGAATGTGGGTTCTGGCCCATTTCTGAGCAATGGGGATCAGACTCAGAAGCGTTTCTCCAGACTGCCCAGGCAGTGGTAGTGCAGATCAGACAATACCCAGATTCAAACCACCCTTGAGCTGGTTCTGTGAGACCCAGTGAATGCTGGGCAGAGCCAAAGCCACCCTGTTTCCCTCCCCCCGTCTCTAATTTAACCCCCCACCGTGGCCTTGCTCCTGCCCTGTCTCCTTGCCGATGCAACCGGTGCGATAAGTGATTTCTGCTGCTTTGCCACGGATATCCAGGGGTGCCTGATGTCCTGCTGATGGGCATGAGTGATCGGAGTCGAGGCTGGCCAGGACTCCTGTCTGAAAGTCCAGCTGGGTCCTGGGAACAGTGATATAGACACAGAAACAGGCAGAAAGCTGGTGGGTCCAGGATGTGTGGGCTGCGTAGGAGGGAACAATGGCTGTGAGAACACAAGTGCATTATTAGCAATGGGCCTGATCCTACAGTCTTGACGTGGGGCCAAACTCCCATTGACTCCAGTGGGAGCTGGGCTGAACTGCTGAGCGCCTGCCCAGCACTTGCAGCTCCTTGCAATATCGAAGGGGTTGTGGGCGCTCAGCGTCCATACCTCTCAGAATTGGGCCCAGATGGAGGGCCTGATCCTGTCATCCACACCTCTGCTCTTGCAAGCAGCCTTCTGGATGTCAACAGGCTTCCACATGCGAGTCAACTTGGAAGGGCTTCAGGATTTCCTCCTGCCCTCTTGGCCCTGATCCTGCAAGCCGCTAAAGCCCCCCTGGCTCTAAAAGAGATTTGGGGGGGGGTGTGGGGGCTAATCAGCTGAACACGAACTCCCAGTGTGGCCAAAAGGGCTAATGGGGCCCTGGGGTGCATAACCAGAGGAATCTCGAGTGGGAGCAGACAGGTGATTTTACCTCCGTATCTGGCACTGGTGCGACCCCGGCTGGAATCCTGGGCCCAGTTCTGGTGCCCACCATTCAAGAAGGATGTTGATAAATTGGAGGGAGTCAGAGAAGAGCCAGGAGAAGGATGAAAGGTTTCAAAAACTGCCAAGGAACTCAGTCTATTTAGCTTAACCAGGGGTGACTTGATGACACTCTATCAGTACCTACGTGGGGAACAAATATTTAATAACAGGCTCTTCAGTCTAGTGGAGGAAGATCTCACAGGACCCAATGGTTGGGAGTTGATGCTGGACAAATTCAGATTGGAATAAGGTGTAAATTTTGTAATGGAGGGTAATTAACCAGTGAAACAATTTCCCAAGGGCCGTGGTGGATTATCCAGCACTGACAATTTTTGAATCAAGATGGGATGTTTCCCTGACAGCCTCGGTTCTAGGGATTATTTCGGGGCAGGTCTCCGGCCTGGGCTATGCGGGAGGTCAGACTAGATGGTCACATGGTCCCCTCTGGCCCTGGCATCTGTGGCTTTGATGGCAGGATTGGGCACCACAGGCCTTCAACTGGCCATTGATAAGACACAGGTGCCATCACCCGCATTGTAAACTAGGGCCCAATCCTGACAGCTTTACCCACCCTGCACTGCCCCCATTGAGACCAATGACTTCCATAAGGCCAGGATTTGGCCTGTGGCGTACGGTGCTTGGATTGCTGTCTGCTGCTTAGCATGGTGTTTGGCCTGGCCTGGCCTTGCTATCTCTAAAGGGTTCCCCTGCCTCATCCCTCTCTCCCACATCCCACCGCCTCTCAGGCTCAGAGCTCAGCCGGACGCTGCTGAGTCTCACGGTGAAGGCTTTTCTGCCATGAGGTTGCAGATGGGTTTGGGGCGAGGAGGGTCCCTTTGCTGCCTCCAGCCAGTAAACCTGGCTTTGCGGAGGGATGATGCTCACAAGATTCTTGGGAAGGAGCATGACTTTGCACCCCATTGAAATCTGCCATCCTCAGCTGCGTTGTTTGGTCATCACCTCACAGGATCAGGGCCATAGGCGGAGCCTGCATTTTCTCTGCTAGCAGGGGCTGAGGGCAGAGCCTGCTAATCCAGCCCATTCTCAGGTATCTGGCAAGCGAAATCAACCAGCCACTCCTCCGTTGTCAAAGTCAAAGCCCCCGGAGCCAATGGCTGGTGGGGCTGACACAGCTCAGGCATGTCAGTTCCACAGCCAGCGGTACGCCAGGGTGTGATGTGGCCAGCAGGCATACCACCTGTGGCAGCTCTCAGCTGAGCGATCAGGCAGCCATTGTGCAGCTGGGTGAACTTGAGAGGTGTGACTCAAACCCGTGACCTTTAGGAGCATGGTTGAGCGCCTCCTTTGTCCCACACCTGCATTAAAGGCCTCTGCTTTGGGAAGCAGGAATGGATAGATCCAGACCCATCACTATTTTGGCCTGGTAGGGTCCAGCAACGCCCCCTTCCACAGCCCCCAAACCCAGCGCTTCTAGTGCTCAGGGTGTCCCTGCATTGGGGTGATGAGGAGGGGGTGGAGTTTGGAGGCTAGGGCACATCCCACTGCATAGCACCCAGGTCAGGCCCTGCCCGCTGGGTGGAGCCAAGGTCACTTTGTCTCATGACACCCTTGCAGACTTGCTCACCTGGCGGGAGCCTTGTGCAATATTTGCTGCGTCTTGGGAGCCAATGGAGGTGTGTGTGTGTGTGTGTGTGTGCGTGTGTTTGCATGTGTGTGTGTGTGCGCACGCGCGCAAAGGTTAACCCTTACAGGGACGGATGATACCCACAAGCTCGCATTCTGCCCAGGGAATCCTTAGCAAGGTGCCAGTCGACCTCGCCCGCCTGGCACCCCTCCCAGTGCCCACTGAGATCCCAGCTGCAAATGCCTTGTTGGTTGCAGGGAACTGTCCCCACGGGCAGGATCGGCCCTGGATGTTTGGGGGTGGGTGGGTTTGGGTGTGCAGGGCTGCTGCCCAGCGGGTGGGAGACAGAGGTCATGGGAGTGGGCGATGCTGTGACACAGGTCGGGAGGGGGGCTGAGGCGACACCCTCAATACCAGGATGGATGACACCCTGTGGCAACTGAGATGGGAGGAGGCCCCTGAGCTACACACGAACATGGGTTCTGTCTGGTTTGATCCTCTTGTATCTCCCCAGCTACCCTGTTCCCTCTCTCCAGCTCCCCTTTTTATCTTAATTTGCCCCCCCTTTCCCCTCCCCATCCTCTGTCTGCATCCCTGTTCCCCTGCTCGGCTCTCTGTGTTTAGCAGAACGGGACCATGGCGCTTTCAGAGTTTTCTGCATTTGGGCTGGGACAGCAGCTGCCATGGGCTCAGGACAGGGGGTTTAGCAAACTCGCCATTTCAGAGCATTGGGCCCCTCAGGAAGGAGGTGGGGACTAAGCAATGGAGAGTGGAAACACCTTTCAAGGCCACTTAGTGGGTGTGGCTAGGCTAGGCTAGACTCTAGGTTGTAACTGTAAAGCTACAGGTTCAAATCCTCTACATGATGGAAAGGTCATTTCTCATCCTGGGGGGTATAAATCTAGGGCTGGCACCAGCAGAGGAAGCCCATGTCTGGGGTGGCATGTGCTAAGCAGCAACATTCTGCCCATTCTTGGGGTGGCACAGTGCAGGTATTTTTGGTTTGGGTTTTTTTTTTTTTTTTTTTTTTTTGCTTGGGGCAGCAAAAATGGTAGAGCCGGCCCTGTATAAATCAAAATCCTAGGGGCTTCCTGGAGAGGTAATTAATGCAGCATTGGTCAAAATACCTTTTGCAAAACTGGCTTTCCCACCAAGGGGCCTGTTTTCATGGGAAATTTTCACCTGTGTCCTGGTTTTTCAGCAACAAAAGTGCAAACCGAAAACAGACATTGGTCCGTTAAAATGTTGTCTTTTCAACAATGGAGCAGTTTTAGCAGAAACCAATTATTTCAATCCATTCTCCCTCAGCTTTTGGCTCCATTTTTTGTCTAAGCACAGAAACGTTTCATAGAAAATATTTACAAATCAGTTACGTGCTGGCAGCCACTGATTGGCATTTTCCCCACCTGTTCTAGTTATAAGCAAAGCCCTGTCCGGCTTATGCCAAGGATGCTGTGATGCTTTTTATGTAAGGAATCTTTGGCCTAAATTCATTCCCACTCGTGCCCCTTAGTTGCTATTTGTAAACCCCTATAGGGTCATTAGTGGGGTCAACCATTCATCTTTCAAAACCCAGACCCCGGTTTGGGAATGGTACTTATGCACATGCTTGAAGTTAAACGTGATTTAGTGCTTTGCTGAATCGGGCACTAAAAGCACATATCTCTACTGCTTTAACTTAGTGACCAGCTCCACAACTGCTCTCAGGAGTACCTTGTTTTCCTCTAAATGGACCAGTTTCTTACCCTTAGCCAGTGTGTTAAACTCCTCCCTCTATTTTGAAGGGAAATATTTAAAATAAATGTTTTTATAAAGAAGGTTTCACTCATTTTTTTTAAATCAATATCTATGAAATAATATTTATCCTGCATGTCACTGTCTGAGCACTTTGCAAATATTAGTTAATTGGCACTTTTGGGAGGTAGCAAAGTATTGCTATCACTTTTTGACATGTGGGGAAACTGAGGCATAATGAGGGGCCTGTGAGTTGCCCAAAGTCATAGACATCCTTGGCAGAGCCCAGAATAAGGAGCTTCTCTCTCCCAGGCCCAGAGCCTCAAAGGTGCACCTTTGCTTAGACCACATCTGTCTATTCTTATCCGGGTTTGTTACCATAGCTCGTTTACAGTTCCCTGAATTTGACTGTTCACTGGACTTTTTGGTTGACTTGCAGCAACAAAAAATTGCAACAGCTTTTTCACACTTTGCCTCCTACGTTTTCTTACAAGCTCTGGGGCTGGTGGCAGTTTGGCAAAGGTCAGCATTGTTTATTACATTTTTTGGTTGACATATGGTGTTTGGACGGGAAAAAATGATACACTCCCAAAAATACATTTTTGCCATTTTTTTCTTTTGCATTTTCCTCCAGCTCTGTTTGCAATCCATTTGCCTGAAAAACCAACACCTAGAATCGGGGCCTTATGCTAGCAAACTGCTTCCTGTTAATGTTCAATGTTTGCATGGTTTATTCCTGGTGAGGAGTATTTCCGACCTTTTGAACTTTGATACAGCCACATGCGGTAAAATTTGTGCACAGATCCTGTAATTAAAATACGAAGAATTTCATATATGCCCGGAGGCCCCAAACTTAGCAGAAATAGAATCCTCATGCTTTAGGGCCAGGATCCTCTCACAGAGGGGCACTGGAAAGCAGAAACTTTTGAGCAGATTATCCCATATTTACCTGCTGCAGCTTTCATACATATTTCTCTGGTGCTGGCCTCTGGCTGAGACAAGATCCTGGGCTGGACAGTCATCTCCAGTACAGCAGTCCCTTTGTTCCAAACCCTGAATAAGCACCTGGGAAATATTCATGAGGAAGTTTGACAGCTTTGCAAGGTTTCTCATGTCTTGTTCTAATTTGGGGGAAATGGTCCAATCTGGTGACAAACACATTGCACTTTGAGAGCTGTTTTTTGTCCTTGTAAATTTTGAGGAAGAAAGGGCCAACTTTCACCCCAAACAGGGGCCGGTTTTCTTGCAAGAGAGCCTCCAAAGTTTTGAAATGCCAAAATGTCATGACACAATTAGGCTTTGTGAGCATTTGAAATGTCACAAGTTTGGATGTAAAAAACAAACAAACGAACCAACTCCCCCCAAACCCTACCAACAAGCTGTCCATACTTCAGAGATGATTTTGCAGAAAGTAATATACTGGGGGAGGAAAGCCACTAACGGACCTAGAACAAAATGGCAAATATTTTTCCTAAAACTCTTGGGTAGGAGGGACAAGATAATTTCTATTTTTACCTGGCTTAAATCCTGATCCTCAGCTGGCACTGCTGCTTATTCCTTACTGCACAGAGAGTTCCTCCAAAGTCACTAGCGTCCCATCCAGAAATGTTCAGCTGTCTGCTTTAACCAGTCAATGAATCACCATCAAACCTGAAATCAGCAACACCAGCTATTCAGGAAATAACCCTGTAACCCTACCGCCCTCTCTCTCTCTCACACACACACACACACACAGTTCTAACAGTCTTGAACACCAGAGATAAATCCTGGAAATGTATTGTAACGTGTACAATTTGAAAAAGAAAAAATAAGTACTGTATGTCAAACTTTAATGAACAATGTGGTTTCTGATGGTTAATAAAAGTGATGTCATGATGCCCACCTGCCTTTTCTTCCTTGCTGTCAAAGTGCGCGGAACAAGCAGTCGCTGTGAACCAGTCTTACAGTTTGAATGTCAGAATGCCAGCAACACTACCCACTTGGACTATTTTTAAGGGGAAAAAATTGAAACAAAGTTCCCAATGTCCCCTCCCCGCTTTTAAACCAGCTCATCAAAATATCAACTTTCTACAAATCAAATCGGATAGATGCTGTCAACCCGCCACGCTGGAGCAACCCAGTGCTCCCGTGCAACCCTACACTAACAACCAGTGTGTGCAGCCGGCTTTTGAGAGTGAGCGGACGATAACCAACCCGGGGGGGAGGGAGGAGATGTGGGGCCGGGGTAGGGGGTGTGTATAAGAGAGGGCATCTTTAAGGCTCTGTTGTGGCAAAGAGACTGGCCTAGGGAAATAAAACGCATAACAGACGTTCCCTCACATCCACAGTGACACACACATACGCAGACACACACGGGCTCTCACAACGCTTTCATCCAAACAGAGAAATTAAAGCTGGAGAAGGTACTGCTGCCTCTCCGCCTGCCCCAGCCCAAAAACTGGGCCTGGATGATGGGATGGATCACTCGCTAATTGCCCTGCTCTGTTCATTCCCTCTGGGGCACCTGGCATTGGCCACTGTCGGTGGACAGGACACTGGGCTGGATGGACTTTTTGTCTGACCCAGTCTGGCCATTCTTATGTTCTCATCAGTCCTCTCTCCAGTCCAGCCCGGTCTCATATACCCCCCACCCTCAGGGCAGCTCAAGCACTGGGACTCCACTGGGACCCAGCACAGGGCACATGCCCATTGTATCCACCCCACTGTGCCCATCGGGGCAGGGAATCACTGAGCCCTAAGTGACTGGTGACTGGACCAAGGCCACAGAGGGAGGCAGTGGCAGAATGGGTTAGCTCCTGGCTCGCAGGCCGGTGCTCAGATTGCTGGGCCATGCTGAAAGCTCCACAAAGACTGACCATGCTGCCGTCCACAGACATCACACACACACACACACACAATCACCTTCCCGCCCACACTGTTACACAATCTTCCCCTTACGTGTGCACACACACAGACACACAAAACCATCTTCCCACCCACACTGTTACACAATCTTCCCCTACACACACACACACACACACACACAAAACCACCTATACAAGCACACACAATTATACACCCTTTTCCTGCATGCACACACATTACAAAACCTCCTACACACACATACACATTTATCTCCTCCAAACATACATAATTTCACAACTCTTGCTCCACCCACCAAAAAAAAAAACCTTCCAACTCCCTCAGGACACAGATACACAACCCCACGCTACACACAACCACCACCTATTCCCCCCACCACATAGCTACACAACCTCCCATTACACACAGCCACCATCTGTTCCCCCGACACTCAGCTACACAACCCCCTGCCACACACAACCAACCCCTACTCCCCCGACACACAGCTACACAACCCTCACCACACACAACTACCTCCTACTCGCTGACCACAGCTATACAATCACCTGCCACACACAACCACAGGCTACTCCCCTGCCACACGGCTACGCACACCCTTGACACATAAGAAACCACCACCTACTCCCCTGACACACAGCTACACAACCACCACCTACAACCCCAAGTACTACTACACACACCTCTGTCACACACAACCACCGCCTAATACTCTGACACAAAAGTACACAACCCCCCACCACACACAACCACCGCCTACTCCCCCGGCACACAAGTACACAACCCTCTGCCACACACACGCAACCACCTACTCACCCAGCTCACAGGTACACAACCCTCTGCCACACACACAACCACCTACTTCCCAGCACCCAGAGCTCAATGCAGAGCCCTGAGCTGTGGCCTCACTCAGCCGCCCCCAGGTGGGAGCTCTCAGGTGACCTTCACCTGCACTCTGGGCCCGGGGCTCCCAGCCAGGTGCTGAGGCTTTCCCAGTTTACAGTCAACAGGGGCCTGTGTGGGCAGGTCTGACCCCCGCCGGGGGCAGAGCGAGGCAGCCGGGAAAGGGGCAGGTCTGACCGGTGTGGGCCAGCAAGGGACGAGCAGGGGAGCGTAACCCTCTGCTATAAAACCCCCGGCTCCCTCCCGCCCCGGCTGTGCCCAGCGATGGCTGCCAAGGCAGAGGTGAGGCTCGGCGGGCACCCAGCAGCGCTGGCAGGGGCCCAGGAGCATGCCCTGGCTGTCACCAGGAATTACATCACCAACCCCAGGCTGAGTGAGTACCGTTGGGGTGGGGGGCGTGCTGGGGGAGGCTGGTAAGAACGTCCCCATTCCTGCAACAGCTGTTCTCACCACCACCACCCCCATAACGTTAGCCTTTCTAGCACCCAGCCTGGGGCTGTGTATGGGGCAGGGGGCAGCAGGGGGAGGGGAGAGCTGTGGGGACTTGAGCTCTTTGCATTTAGATCCCCCAAGGCCTGTGCGGTTTCAACCTCGACAGTGAAGCCAGAGCTGTCCCTGGTTCTTCGGCAGTGTTATCTAGTGTTTAGAGCAGGCGACTGGGTGGGGGGAGCTGGACTCCTGGGTTCTTTCCGCTGCTCTGCGGCCCTGGGCAAGTCACGTCCCTGCTCCGTGCCTCAGTTTCCCCACCTGTCCTTTCTGAGTGGCTGGAGCACCTCCGGTGAAGTGCCGAGCCCAGAACACATTTCTGGGAAGTGCACAGATGGATCCTTACACAACCCTGGCAACTGAGTGCATCTGTATTGCAGGCTCGGGGGGGGTCCCTTCCCCCAGGGGATGTACATGGGGCCTGTTGGATTGGAGTCCTTAACTCCCCCTAGAATGGGAGCCCTTTTAGTCTCTGTCCTCTGCCTCCTCCTTGTGTTAGCTGCACCCCAGCCCAGAATGGCTGAGAGGAAGTGACCCTGGAATGGTGGTAGGGCACCGTTTCCCTGGGGCTATGGGGCTGAGTCACCTACCCGGGCCCCATAGCTTCATACAGCACCTGGTGCTCACACTGAGGCTCGCTGTCTGGGAGGCTGTTTCATACTGAAGTAAAAGGGTGACATTTACCCCAAAGAGAAGGGCACTGGGCCAGATTCTGTTCTCAGCAACGCCGGCATAAAAGTGGAGTGACTCCAGCAAAACTGATGGACTGACTCCAGATCTACACTGGTGTAAATGAGAACAGAATCAGGCCCAGAAAGTGGATTGCTCAGTGAGAAACTTTAGATGGCAAAGGAGTCTCTCTTTTCCCAAATTCTGTATAGAAGTCACTTGGCAAAGTACTCAGCAGTCGCCATCATTACCCCTCTTCCCCCCCAGCTGTTGTGGGTGGGTGAGCAAGAGAGAGAGAGAGAGATCAGGTTCTATTTGTGTGCTTAGGTGTGTGTGTGAGAGAGAGAGAGAAAGAGAGCTCAGGTTCTGTTTGTGTATTTAGGTGTGTGTGTGTCTGTGTGTGCGTGTGAGAGCCAGAGAGAGAGCTCAGGTTCTGTTTGTGTATTTAGGTGTGTGTGAGAGAGAGACGGAGAGATCAGGTTCTGTTTGGGTATTTAGTTGTGCATGTGTGTGTGTGTGAGAGAGAGAGTTTAGGTTCTGTTTGTGTATTTAGTTGTGTGTGTGTGAGACGAAGAGAGAGATCAGGTTCTGTTTGTGTATTTAGTTGTGTGTGTGTCTGTGTGTGTGAGAGAGAGAGAGAGTTTAGGTTCTGTTTGTGTATTTAGTTGTGTGTGTGTCTGTGTGTGCATGTGAGAGCGAGAGAGAGAGTTTAGGTTCTGTTTGTGTATTTAGTTGTGCGTGTGTGTGTGAGAGAGAGAGAGATCAGGTTCTGTTTGTGTATTTAGTTGTGTGTGTGTGTGACGAAGAGAGAGATCAGGTTTTGTTTGTGTATTTAGTTGTGTGTGTGTGTGAGAGAGAGAGAGATCAGGTTCTGTTTGTGTATTTAGTTGTGTGTGTGTGACAGAGATCAGGTTCTGTTTGTGTATTTAGTTGTGTGTGTGTGTGACGAAGAGAGAGATCAGGTTTTGTTTGTGTATTTAGTTGTGTGTGTGTGTGTGAGAGAGAGAGAGATCAGGTTCTGTTTGTGTATTTAGTTGTGTGTGAGTGACAGAGATCAGGTTCTGTTTGTGTATTTAGTTGTGTGTGTGTGACGAAGAGAGAGATCAGGTTTTGTTTGTGTATTTAGTTGTGTGTGTGTGTGTGAGAGAGAGAGAGATCAGGTTCTGTTTGTGTACTTAGTTGTGTGTGTGTCTGTGTGTGAGAGAGAGAGAGAGAGAGTTTAGGTTCTGTTTGTGTATTTAGTTGTGTGTGTGTGAGAGAGAGAGAGAGAGATCAGGTTCTGTTTGTGTATTTAGTTGTGTGTGTGACGAAGAGAGAGAGAGATCAGGTTCTGCTTGTGTACTTAGTTGTGTGTGTGTCTGTGTGTGTGTGTGAGAGAGAGAGAGAGAGAGAGTTTAGGTTCTGTTTGTGTATTTAGTTGTGTGTGCGTGTGTGTGAGAAAGAGAGAGAGATCAGGTTCTGTTTGAGTATTTAGTTGTGCCTGTGTTTACTTGCCTGTCTTCCTCTCTGGCTCTGGACACATGCACACTGCAGGTCTGGGTGTGCGTGTCTGTCTCTGTGTGCAGACATGAGTGTCTGTGTCCCACCCACACAATCAGCGCCTCAAGTCCCTGCCTTGCAAACGCTCCCAGCTAACCTTGCCCAAGGAGAACTCCCGGAAGAGGTCCCAGCAGCTCCGTGCTCCCTGACGTCAGCCCAGCCTGATAGTTTCTCAGGGCTTGTCTACATCAGAAAGTTGCAGCGCTGGTGAGGGAGTTACAGCGCTGCAACTTAGGAGGTGTACACATCTGCAGGGCACCACCAGCGCTGCAACTCCCTGTTTGCAGCGCTGGCCGTACTCCCGTTTTGTCTCGGGTGTAGAGGATCCAGCGCTGGTGATCCAGCGCTGGTAATCAAATATAGACACTTACCAGCGCTTTTCTTGACCTCCGTGGAATAAGCAGGTATCCCAGCATACCTGAGGAAGCCTCTGGTAATCAAGCTGGTCTCCTTCCCCGGTTTGCTCTCGCGTTCCCCGAACCCCGAGCAAGCAGGTCTCCTTCCCTGAGGTTTGCTGGGTGGTTCCGGGAACGCGAGAGCAAACCGGGAAAGGAGACCAGCTTCGCCGCGGTTTGCTCTCGCGTTCCCCGAACAAGCAGGTCTCCTTCCCTGCGGTTTGCAGGGTGGTTCGGGAACGCGAGAGCAAACCGGGAAAGGAGACCAGCTTCGCCGCGGTTTGCTCTCGCGTTCCCCGAACCACCCTGCAAACCGCAGGGAAGGAGACCTGCTTGCTCGGGGTTCGGGGAACTAGAGAGCAAACCGGGAAAGGAGACCAGCTTCGCCGCGGTTTGCTCTCGCGTTCCCCGAACCTCCCTTGAAGCCGCCCAACAGCGCTGCAGTGTGGCCACATCTAACACCACTTGCAGCGCTGGTTGCTGTAAGTGTGGCCACTCTGCAGCGCTGGCCCTATACAGCTGTACTAATACAGCTGTAACAACCAGCGCTGCAAAATTTTAGATGTAGACATGGCCTCAGAGTAATACACAGCCCTGCAATGGGCACTGGGACCCCAAATGTGCACCGCTCCCAGGTCACGGCTTCTTCGTGAGCAGAAGCAACAGATGAGCTGAAGCCTTTAACCATAATCAGTCTTCCCCCAACCACCCAGACAGCAGCACCTGCTGCTTGCATGCATCCCGTGGACTGGCTTGTGTGTATGTGGCACCCCCACTCTCCACGGGATGGAATCAGAACTGCTCAAGCCTGTGTCATGGGCCCTGCACTGCACACAGCTACCAGAGATGCTCTCCAGGCTTGCCTTTTGGAACAGGAGGATCTGAGTTGTGTGCCCCGCTGCTGCTGTGAAATGCTGAGTGACCGAGGGATGCAGGGGAAGGAATCTGCAGGGGACTGGCTAGTGTGGAGGTGGGCTACAGACCCTTTTCCCCTCTAAGACACGTGTTCCAACTCAGTCCATCAGTCGAGACAGGTGACGGCTACTGAGTGGACTTTGAGCACTGAGTCTGGAGGGGAGGGAGGCTCCGTCTAGGTGTGCACCTCGCACGAACGGCCAGCATGGTGGGCATTAATTGGCCCCTGGTTGGCAATCTGTGTAGAAAGGGCCTCTGGAGAGAGACCGACCCGCTGGTCCCTCCCTGCAAGAGCAGCGTGGGGGAGTCTTCAAATCCTCAGTCCCAGTCCGGGGCCTCAATTGCTTGGCCACCCGTGGCAAGAGCCTGGGACAAAGCCGTTATCCACCCAGCCCCCTGGGTTGTGGGCATAGGGCAGAGGGGCTGAATCTGCCCCAGTAATTCAGCACAGGTGCAAAAGCCGGTGGGTGCATTTTTCGCAGGCCTGAGTGTGCTCGTGAAAGGACTAACTAGGCCTGATTATTTTTGCACTTCCCCTAGCTCTGCGCTCGGGTGAGCCCATTGTTCCTCCTGATTGACACCCGTGGAAGTGAGGGGGCCCCCAGACTCTCTCTGCCTATGGCTAATCAGCTGGGGTGAGCTGTGCAGCAGTTTTCCGGGCAGACGCGTATCAGCTCATTGGGACCTGGTGCTCCCTGTCCCCCTCAGTCTGTCCTTAGCCAGCTGCTGTCTCCTGTCTTAGACTGTAAGCGCCTCGGGGCCCAGACCATCTGTGTTTGTTCAGTGCCGAGCCCAGGGGGCCTGGTGTGTGACTGAGGCCCTATATGCACTAGCAGTTCTGAATGCCTAGAAGCTAGCTGGCTATCCATCCCACACTCATCAGTGTGGTGTTCTGGAGCGCTCCCTGACTCAGTTTCCCCAGCTGTACAATAGGGGTAAGTACTGTTCAGCCCCAGTCTCCGGGACGTGTTGGGTGCTTCTCAGGTGGTATCGGGTTCATGTGGGGCAGGGGCCAGGGAGGAGGAAGGATCCTGCAGCTGCTGTTCGATACAGCTGCTTTGAGATCAGGAAGGCCCGAAACACACTTTCCTGTGTCTGAATTCTCCCCTCGCCCTGCGCTCCACAATCTCCTTGTCCAGTTCAAGGTGAATCCAGAAAGCCCTGGTCAGGCTCTGCCTCAGCCGCATCTATTTCCCCTCACACTGGGCTGAACTGGTCCTGCGGAACAGCTCGTGTTTGCTGTCAACAGCGCGGGCTGGGCTCCACGGGAACGGCTCCCCTGCTCGCCCAGCCCAACCAGGGAGGGGTTGCTTTGCCCTTGGGCAGCTGCAGGGAGCAGGGGGGGCTCAAAGCCAGGAGGCAAAAGGGGTGTCAGATCAAGCCCAGAGCCAGCTTGCAGCAGGGAGCTAGGGCCAGGCTGCTGCTGATTAAATTCAGGCTCCACAGGGCGAGGGGGAAACTTCTTGGGGGAAATGGCTCCCTTCCTTTTACTATGATAATTACAATGTTTGGAGAACATTCTCATTTTAAACTGATTTTTTTGGTATGTGTTTCAGCAACTGGTTTAGTTCCCCCCGCCCTTTTTTTTTCTCCCTGCCCCTTTTTCCATTTTTCCCCTGAGAAAAGGAGAAGGGAGGCGAAAAAATGAGAAAAAGTCAATATTGGGGACTTTTTGTAGAAAAACTAAAACGAGTACAATTTGTCATCCAGTAAAATCCCAGAACCTGCCCAACGGGACCCTGGCGGGTCTGCTCCTAGGCCCGAGTGCCCTCGATCCCAGGATTTCACCACCAGCCCCTCCTCCCATCAGGGTGCAAAACAGGCTATATTTAGGCTTAGCAGAATGCGGTTTTTATTCTGTTATAATGTCACTGGGTAATACCAAGGTTCATTTAGAAGCATTTTTCCCCTGTTCTGATCAATGTACATTTTCCCAGATGTGGGAGATGGAGCAGAGGGGGCAGAGGGGATGTCAGAGTAATTGTTTAATGAGAGGAGATGCTGAGATTTTAAAGCTTTATAACCGTTAAAACACAAAGTGTCAATATCCCGTGTTGAAATATGCAGAGTAAATATCCTTAAATCAATCTAGAATAAGTTCCCAAGGAGCATTTTCTTGCTTTGCCTCACTACAAATTCCCACAATTGTCAGTGGAGACCTGTTTTCACTGGTTTGTCTGAGTACGATGAAATGGACGTTTGCTGACATTTGATCCCCCAAAAATCAAATCCTTCCATGTCAGTCAATATGAGGCCCTGCCACATTCATGGCTGCACCCTAGAAGCGATTTTCTGCCCCTGGTCACGCGTGTTAGCATGTCGGCCATGCATGCTGCTTGCATAGAGATTTTCATTTCGTGGGGGCAGGTTATCAGGACTGGGGAAGGTTCCATACTCTCCATCTAGCTGTCCCTAGGGCTAGTCCCCACCCCCAGCTCCCAGTAGGGACGTGCTAGCCATACAGCGTGAAAGAGAGAGGCCACACCGCCGTCACAGAGGTTGCTAGGAGGGGCTCGTTTGGTCTGGTGTGCACCTCTGGTGCTTAGCAGAGGCTGAGTGCCCAGGGCTGCGGCACCAGGCTCACCCCCTAATCACACCTCAGTCCCCAATCCCAATCTGGAGCCAGCGCTCAAGGCTGTTAGGAGGTGGGAATCTGGTTCACTCGCTGGCTTCATTGGAAGCTGTGGCGAGAGGTTCTGGGTTTAGCCCAGTGGAATTTCCTGCCCATTTTCTAAGCTGAAAAGTTTCTGGCCATGCAGCCAAAGCTTCAGAAAAATTAACTTTGGGATGCCTCTCCTGGCCGACCATCTGGACCTCCGGGCTGCTCCCGCAACACTAGTTCAGTAGTAACCCAACTTGGCACTGCTGTGAGATCTTGTCTGTATCACAGGAACTGCTACCGGCCCCAACTAGGACCAGGGCCCCACTGGGTTGGCGCTGCACCTGTGCAGAGTCAACTGTCAGTCCCTGCCCCGAAGAGCTGATGGTCTGAACAGGCAGAGGAGGAGAGGGGAGACTGAGGCCCAGAGAGAGGTGGGGACTGGCCAGTGGTCAGACAGCAGGTCAGTGGCACAGCCGGGACTAAAACCCAGGTTTCCTGAGTCCAAGGCTCTAGCCACTAGGAAACACTGCCTTTCGTTTGAATCTTTACAATATGGCTGGTGTCCTGGCCACCAGCTGCCAGGGGATCCCCCGATGCATTGATGGGAGTCCAGGCTTCCTTGTAACTAGTACGTCAGTGATGTAGGTGCCAAACATAGCCCTCAGCCTGCCTGCTGATTTACTTCCCCTCCAGGCTGACAGGCTAGGCAGGGGTAGGGCTTTGGCCAGGAGCTCTCCAAGGAAAAGGCAGCAGTTGCTGGAGGTGGAGTGGGTGATATGGCACAGATGGCTCCTCCCTCTGAATCTCTGCTCCCTGCTAGGGAGCACTGTGCTGCTAGAAGGCCTGTCTTTTGGCTGAGATTGAGAAGGCAAATCAAAGTCCTGCCCACCTGCAGTCACTGACGATCCCCCGGCTCTCCCCCTGGGGGCAGGGTTGGGAGCCTCAATCCCTGGGCCAGAGTCCGGAATGACGTTCTCCCTCTCTGGGTTCCCCTTGTGGCTTCAGCTGAACAGAGGAGTCTCCTTTGCCTCCTAAACTGTAGTGTGCTGTGGCCGTGGGGCTGCTGTGTCCCGCCCCAGAAGTGTCTGCATTTCTGGCATTGATTAAGTTGTTCAATAAGCTGTTTGGAAGGCACTTTGGGATCCCTCTGAGCCTTGCTGCGCCCATAAGGGGAGGATCTTTTCACTAGACCAGGAACGCAGGACTGGGGGCCACTGAGGCCAGGCCCTGCCATCCCAGGCAAGCCCTTTGTGTCACCCATTTACTTATCAAGCTCCACCTTCAGTCTGGTTAGTTGGTTGTCCCCCAGCTTCTGCTATTGAGAGGCTGGTGCAGAACCTCCTTCCCGTGCTGGAGCTAGAGATCAGCGTAGGACCGTCGCTGTCTCTTCCTCCTCCATCTGGCTCAGCTGAAGGTCTCCCAGCCATGAAAGGCAGCTACAATGAGTAGCCCTCTCCACGACCTGCCCTGCAGTGCCCCAAAGGTTCAGCTCCAGGGAGGCTGCTGCAGATCTCCCCACGCTGCAAATGCTTGGCCGGACCAATCTGCCTGGTAGCCCCAGCAGCATGCGTCTAACCTCCGTGACCTCCCGTCTGCCAGGCGTGAAGGCTCACGCTGTTCCTAACAGGGATCTGCTCGGCAGGGTCAAGGGCTTGGAACTGCGTCTGAATGTGTCTTTCCGATTCCAGGCCTGCTCGTAAAGGGGCCACTTTCACACTGCACAGCTGAGCCTGGAGGAGAGGGGGCAGGGGGAGCAGAGACTGAGGGCGCTGGGTGAAGGCGGTGGGTGTCTCAGGGCTCAGGGCTAGTGGATGTCTGCAGCAGAAATTATGCCGTAACTGTAGCAAAGTCGCCTTATCCGCTATAGCTCTGGTCTCCCAGTGTGAGCTTTGCCATCAGTTCCACTGGGGGGCTTAGCTGGCCCGTACGGGATGGGTGGCGAGAGGACCAGCTGGCACTGAACCAGGGGCTTTATTTTCTTGGCACGTCTCAGCTGGCACAGCCATGACTGCAGTGTAAACAGTGGTGAGCCATCAGTTCCTTGGCCGCTTGTGTTCCGTAGTCTCTCTGCAGCCCAGTTAGATAGTCACTCTCTTGCCTGAGAGTCTTTCCTCCCTCCCTCCCAAAATTTCTCTCCCCCCTTTCCCCTGGCGCCTGGCCGTGCCCCTGCCTCTGGCACTGCTCCGGGCAGCAATGGCCAGCTCTCCGTGCCTGGGGAGGCAGAAAGGAGAAAGCCATGGTTAGTTACACCAGTTGTGAAACATACAACTCTGCCAACTCCAGCTACGTTTACCCCAGGGAAAGATTTGGCCTGTTAATTGGAACCCAACACAAAGCGATAGTGGTGGCTGGAAGGGGCCCTAGTCTGCCTGGAGGCATTCAGCTCCAGTTCGTGATCAAGGCAGTTTTCCCAAGCTCAGGAACAGGGGTGGCTGCAGGCAACAGCATGCCAAGAGCGTGCTTGGGGCAGCTAGCCACGGGGGGGCGCTCTGCCGGTCGCAGGGCGGCTGGCAGGGTGCCCTTGGTGGCTTGCCTGTGGAGGGTCCGCTGGTCCCGCAGCTTCGGCGGACCCTCCATGCTTGGGGCGGCAAAATGTCTGGAGCCACCCCTGCTCAGGAAGGTGACTCAGGCCAACTCGGTACCTGGATAGGAAACCACCACAACATGGTGCTAGTGGGTGAGTGGAGTTGTTGATGCCTTAGGTACTATTCTACCAGCTGGGGGTGCTGTTCTGCTGGAGCTGCTGCCCTTTCGGATAAGACTGGTAGCTCTGAACACCTTTTGCTAGGCGGCGAGCATGATCCCAAAGCCCTGCCCGACTGCTTGGCTAGGGAATGACATTCTGCCAGCCTACATGCGCCTTGCAATTTCTGCTAGTTACAATGGTTTTCTACGCTTTCCACCCAAAACTGTTGCGCAGTGCAGCTACCTGTTAAACAGCTGCCACAGTCTGCCCCAGAGGTGGCTGCATCACAGTGATGGTTATAGTTTGCAAAGAGCATTGGGGAGCAAAAGGCATTCTAGAAATGCAAGATATTTTCCTTTCTTTCCCTGAGCCCCAAAACAGTCTGTGGTCAATTAAACCAAGAGCGACCAGGAGGAAGAATTAAACACCTGCTCCCTACGGGGTCTTGGGGTGTGTTTGTCCTAACGTTTCACTTGAAACCACACGAAATCCAGGCAAATGACTTGTTACAGCTTGTACCTTAGGCTGATGACCGATTCAGCGACTGAACTGCTGTGCTCTGAGCAGCTGCTGGTGATAGCTCAGTGCTTGTTTCTTACAGCCCTTTGCAAGGACTGGAAAGTTGGCGGTAGGACAGTTATTCCCCATCAGATCCCGTTCCTTTCTCCATGGGCACTGCAGCACGAATGCTGCCGAGGGAGAAAGGCATTTGCCAGCTAACAGCGTGCTAGGACGTGAAAGAGAGACGGGGCAGGAGAAATGGCCCAGATGGACGGCTGAGGGAAAATGCGTGCAAGTGAAATGACTGATCAGGGAGTTATACAGCGGGGAGAGAACAAACAAACCTGGAGCGTGAGGGGAATAGGGGAGAGGGAGAGGGAAGAGGAGGTGACTAGGAGGTCAGAGAGTTTGGGGGGGCCCAAGGCTCTACAGCCCTGGGAGTGGGGTCCCTTCCACCTTATGTCTTAAGTTCCTAAAATCTCATGCTTCAGGGCCCAGCCAGTCACCTGCAGGGATCAGGAAGGTGTCCCCCACCCCCCAGTGTTTTCTGTGTTTTGTTTTGATTTGTCTCCTTCTTCTGAAGCGTCAGGGATGGCCACAGCGAGATGTGGGACCCAGGACGGGGTGGGCCGTGCTCGGAGATGGCAGCAGATCTCTCTCGCTCAGCTGCTTGGCTGGCCGGCTCTTGCTCACGTGCTCAGAGTCTAGCTGATCACCATGCGTGCGGTCAGGAAGGAATTTCCTCCCAGCTCAGATTGGCAGGGACTTGGGGGCTGGGGGAGGGCGGCAGGGGGCACTTTCTCTGCAGCTTGTGAGTGCAGTTCACTTGCCAGGATTATGTGGGTCTAGCTCATGTAACCATTTCCCTGCTATCAGGGAGGCCTCGGGCACTGGTGTGCCTCAATCCTTCCTATTCCCCACCTGTGGCACATACTCGACCAGTCTCCAGCAGCCAGACGGTGCTACTGCAGACTCATTTCCGTGGCTGGGTTAGTGTGCGGGAGGTCTGACTGGGTGCTCTGCGCACCCCTTCTGGCCTTAAACTCTCTGACTCCAGCCTGCAGCAGCAGGGAACCGTCATGAGTAAGGGAGCAGGGGGATATCAGGCCGGGGGCAGAGGGAGAGGGTGTGAGGTCAGAGGGAATGGAGGAGGTGGTGGATAGAAGACCAGAGAGGTTGGGGGTCAGACTCAGGTCAGAGAGGCTGGGCTGGGGAGAAGTGCTCACTGTGGGGCTCGGAGGAGTGTCGGATGGGGACACAGAGCCTGCTCCTGCTGCCATTGCAATCAATGGCACAATCCCCACCGGCGCCAGTCGTGCGGGACCAAACCCACAGCCGTTCCTGGGCAGCTGAACGCTCGCTCCCAGAGCAGCGGTGCCGATCAGCGCCCTAGCCGGCGAGAGAGCCAGGCACTCCAGGTGTGTGCAGACGGATCAGCTTGTGCCTTGCAGAGGTGTTACCTGGGGTTCTTTCAACCCAACCCCCCTCCTCTCCTGGTCTTGGTCAAGCTGAGACTGCTTAATAGGTTGCTTTTAACAATAAGCCATAGTGGTTTCAGACACTTTACTGGTTTGCCAAAGTCTCCCCATACAGAGGGATCTCGGGTCTGCTCAGATAACGGGTCAGTGGCATCACAGAACCTGCTGTGGCCTCGCTAAGAAGCACGGCCCTAGGCCAGCACGCATCGCCAATCTCTGAGCGTGCGGCCAGGGAATCAGGGAGGCACAGCCTGCCACCTCTCCGAAACCACAGCGGATATTGCCAGTGAGCCGACGCGCTGCTGGAAATCTCCCGCACCACAGCTGCTGCTGGTGACCGTTTACTTGTCATGCTCAGCCAAGTTTATACCTTAAGACAGTTTCCGATTGCATGTCAGTGGGCGAGCTGGATTAATGCAGGTTTTGCGAGTGAGGCCAGCAGCATCCCCGGGTAGCCCGTCGGTCATTTGGCACTGGTGTGACCGCTGCTGGAATGCTGGGTCCAGTTCTGGTGCCCACAGTTCACGAAGGATGTGGATAAATTGGAGAGGGGTCAGAGAAGAGCCATGAGAATGATTTAAGGATCAGAAAACTGCCCTGTTGTGATAGACCCTAGGAGCTCAATCTGTTTAGCAAAAAAGAAGTTAAGGGGTGACTTGATCACAGTCTACAAGTATTTGATAACAAGCTCTTCAATCTAGCAGAGGAGAGTCTAACACTATCCAATGGCTGGAAGTTGAAGCTAGACAAATTTCGACTGGAAATAAGGCGTGCGTTTTCAACGGGGAAAGTAATTAACAACTGGAACAATTCACCAAGGGGCGTGGTGGATTCCCCATCAGCAACAATTTTTGAATCAAGATTGGCTGGTTTTCTAAAAGCTCGGCTCTAGGGATTACCGTGGGGCAGGTCTCCGGCCTGTGCTATGCAGGAGGTCAGCCTGGATGATCACAATGGTCCCTTCTGGCCTTGGAATCTCTGACTCTCTTTGGGTTTGGGTTTCCAAGCTGGAGCAAGCCCAAGGCCCAAAGGTGATAAGTGCTTCTTTCACTCACTCCTGCTAATGGATTGGTGGTGCTTCGAAACAGCTGCTAATACCTCCCCGGGATCTCAGGAGAAATGGCCCCAGCAGAGACCGTGCCTATAACACAGCCAAGAAGTCAACAGTCGAGCACTGTGGCTTACGTACTGTGTCCCTCTACTGTCAAGGCAGGTGTCTGTGCATGAAGGAAGCAGCACCAGGCCTCAGGCCTTTCCCCAGCTCCCTCTAGCATTCTCCATTATACTGTGCACTTGCTCGCTACAGCCTCGGTGCATTGGCGTTACGTTTAAACTGAGTATTCAGAGCAGGGCCGGCTCCAGCGTTTTTGCCACCCCAAATGGCGAAAAAAAACAAATAGGCACTGCGATCGGTGGCACTTCAGCAGCAGCTCTACCACCGATGCTTCATCCTTCGGCGGCAATTTGGCATCAGGTCCTTCCCTCCTAGAGGGATCGAGGGACTCACCACCGAATTGCTGCCAAGGACCCGGACATGCCGCCCCTCTCCATTGGCCACCACAAGCACTTGCTTGCTGCGCTGGTGCCTGGAGCCAGCTCTGATTCAGTGGTTCAGAGATTCATAAAGTGTAGGCCCAGGATCAGATCATCTAGTCTGACCTCTTGTACAGCACAGGCCAGCAAATTCTCTGCAGGTATCCCAGGAACTTCTGTTTGGCTGAAGACACCAAGAGGACCTATTGTGAACATGGGATTGGAACCACCCCTAGGCAGAGGAACAGCAAAGGGCTCCCAAACTTTGCCCTCCTGAAGGCTGCATTGAGGAATGGCCAGAAGCCCAATGATTGCACAAAACTGGGCTGCAGCTGTCCAGGGGTTTGTTTCTGAACATACAGAGGAAGGACCCAGCGCTGATGTGATTGTTGCAGAATCCGACTCGTGTCAGGTTTTGATACAATTACAAAGCAAGTCGGGCCAGTTGGGAAACAGTTTTCCCATCCCACAAGAATGTCAGAGATTTAAAAAAAAAAAATCCTGTCTCGAATTGCTATGAAAAATTGAAATAGCAAACATTTTCACAAGCCAAAAATCTGAAAAAAAAATCACCAGATCAGGCTTTGCCAGTAAAAATGTTTCATTTTGATGATGACCTTTTAATGTTTTTATTTAGTGTGACAGACCTAGACCAGTGGGGTACAGGAGGGCAGATATACTATCAGAGGGCAGATATACTGGTCAGTGGATGAGTAGTTTTCTGTTCCCTGAATGACCAGAGCAGGGGCTGCACTAGAGTAATCAGGAACCTGCTAGAACCAATTAAGGCAGCCAGGCTGATTAGATCACCTGCAGCCAATCAAGGCAGGCTAATTAGGGCACCTGGGTTTAAAAAGGAGCTCACTTCAATTTGTGGTGGGCGTGTGAGGAGCTGGGAGCAAGGGGCACAAGGAGCTGAGAGTAAGAGGCTGTGCTGCTGGAGGACTACGGAGTACAAGCGTTATCAGACACCAGGAGGAAGGTCCTATGGTGAGAATAAAGAAGGTGTTTGGAGGAGGCCATGGGGAAGTAGCCCAGGGACTAGTAGCTATCATGCAGCTGTTACAAGAGGCACTATAGACAGCTGGAATCCACAGGGCCCTGGGCTGGAACTGGAGTAGAGGGTGGGCCCGGGTTCCCCCCAAACCTCCCAACTCCTGATCAGACACAGGAGAAGTTGACCCAGACTGTGGAGAAGATCACTGAGATGAGCAAATCTGCCAATAAGCGCAGGACCCACCAAGGTAGGGGAGGAACTTTGTCACATTAGTCATTACATTTTTTACTCTACGTTCAATTAAATTTTGAACCAAAAATCATTTTGACCCAAACAACAGAATGTTTTTTTCAAAAAATGTTGAAAGTCCCGTTTGAACAATTTAGAAAGGGTTGGGCTTTTTTCTACTTTTCAAAATTGGGAAAACCAGCCCTTTCCTGAAAATAGCTTCAGTTTCAATGACATGTCATTTTCCAATGAAAAAGTCTTGTGGAAACACTTCCAAGCAGCTCTCAAAGCAAGGACCAGGGCCAGATTTGCAGCTGGCACAGTAGGCACGTGCCAAGGGGCGCCAGCGTTTTAGGGGCACCTCACCTCTCTAAAACTGTGTACAACTTGCAGGTCTGCTATAGACACTGAAGATGCTGGGCCTAGGGGTGCCTAAGGTGTAAATCCAGCCCTGTTTGGGACTTTGGAAATAAACAGAGAAAAAGTGATTCTCAGAAGAGATATTGAAGCTCAGTGCACTATAATGGCAGTATGCATAGGCAGGGAAATCAATGACCTGCCAATGTTAAAACTGAAAACTAAGTTGGTTTCAAATAGCCGTCATCGAATAAGCAAAAGCCACACTGTGGAGAGATGCCATTAAGCAGTGTTTGACATAGTGAGTGCAGGATGCTTTAGGAAGTGGTAAATATAATTCAGTTATACTGTTTCTGAAACAAAATCTCACAATCTCAAACATTAAACATAGAATGACCTGACATTGCAAGAACTGGAGAGAGTAATTCTAGATGGATGGCAAATTAAAAAAAAGCCAGGTACTTCTCAGTACAAAAACGTACTGGAACTAGACCAGATTAAATGGTTGCATATGCTATTGTGTGTGAAGGACGTTTCACACAGGATGAAGGTTGGAAATATTTACCATAACCCACAGCACCCATTGGAGTACTGAGACGTGTCACATGAAAGTCTGACTTGTCCTTTGGCCAGACGTAAAGAAAAGGCATCATCCAAGTATGTACAATAAACACGTGAAGCAAAATCAAAAGACCAACTGCTACCACATGAGCTTCTTGATTGCCCATGAAAGGGTGTAAAATTTGGGAGGGCGAAAAAACTCTCAATCAAGAGGGCAAAGATCTGGAAGGCCTGCAAAGAGAGTACAGAACACGAGCAGCCCAGGGACTGACAGCTCACCACTGTTTATACTGCGGTCATGGCTGTGCCAGCTGAGAAAAGCCAAGAAAATAAAGTCCCAGGTTCAGTGCCAGCTGGGCCAAAGTTGGCCCATGTGGACTTCAGTTAAACAAGGAAGGTTTCCTATTAGTGGCGGAGTGCTAACCAATTGTTTTGTTCAGTGGAGCTGTTGCACATCACATCAAGCAGCAGTTAGTAGTACATTGCAGAGTGCAGTTAGCTTGCCGTGCTATTGTGAGTTAATAAGAGATATTGGTTGTGGGAGCTCCCCCAAGACCTCTTCCACTCAGTTCCCCAAGAATTCAGTCCTGGTCCAGTATCATCACTCAGGTCCCTTTACATGGTGTACAGCACAACTATGCTCAGTTGATCAGACGCAAGCGTAGGGGGTGGGTATGGGGCACAGCACACACCCAAAGTTACACAGAAAACCTCTTCCTTTCTAGACATTTACACGTTGCATTGCACTTACTATACATTGCATCACACGCGTTGGGCTTGGCCACTTTGTAGGAACCAATCCCTGTACAGCATGCTCTGGCCACGCACTGTCCATGCACGACTCGCTCTTTACCTCCACTTATGTACCAGGCTTAGCTTGTCCATTGAAAATAGTTTGCCGGGTTTTCCCCCTTGTCATAGCTAGTACAGACATTCTGTTCCCAGCCCACTGCTCCATTTACCTCCCTAATCCTGTCTCCCAAGAAACGAGGCCTCTCCCATATCCAACTCCTCATGTCAAACCAGGCCTACGATGATCCACAAATATTTAATTTAATCCGTTACCTTTGATACATCAATACAAGCCCTTATTAGGCCCAGTCAGGTAGGTTATCAAAAAATAACAAAGGACTTGATTTTGAAGTCCAAGCAGAGTCAAGATATCTGTATTTAGCATTTTGAGAGTATCGCAATACAGCTCAGGATGATTTATTAGTATCCAATACTTATGGGCAGAAGGATAAAAACCTGAGTGCCAACAGCTTGGGATTTGATGCCAACCTTCTTGCACCAAGGACAATTAAAGCAAGTTCAAACTTTTTAAATAAACAGGGGGTTGGGTTGGTTTTGTAAAAGATGGTCTCTTTTAAATAAAAAATTCCATGAAAATTTGCAGGAAAGGAACATTTTTGATAAAAGCGTTGTGCCTTTTTTAATCCAAAAATTGAACAAAAACTTTACTGAAATGGTTTAGCAAAGCCTGTTTTTTTGGTAAATAATTTTTAATAATTATCTTGATAAATGTTTTTAATATTTTTTTAATCAAAAAAATTGCAAAAAAAGTTTGAATGAGAAACAAAAACTGACTGTGCTTCAAACACTTCTAAATGAAAACTAATTTGAAAGTTTCCATAGAATTATCCTTAGATTCTTCAAACAGATATACTGGGCGTCTTTACAAACAGATAGTAAGACATTAAAGAACTTTTCTGATAAAATGTCCAACAGTAACCAAATGCCATTGGCAAGTGGGAGAGAAAGTTAGAAGCAGAAAGCGTCAGATAACTTACTGATCAAAACTCAGAATTTCCATTTCCATCTTGTAAATCCCCCAAATTTCCATTTCAGAACATTTTATTTTAGGAAAACTTCTACATTTTATTTCAGTGTTAAAAAGAAATAGTCCCTGGGTAATTTGGTTGAAATAGAGATATGAGTTTGTAAAAAAAATTCAGTCTTGTCAAAACTGTTTCCACTAAATTTTCCAGTCAGCTCTAAACTTAACCACCCCAGTGGTCAGTCTGACAAGAGACACCCCAAAAATGTCCCAATAAAAGCACAGTGCTCTATTTCTTGGGGACATCAGGACTGCTGTTGGCAGTGCTCCATATGGGCAGAAGTAATACGTGCTCACCTGGCCACTGAGCAGGAAGAACACAGGAAGCAGTAGTATTGTATCTGCTTTCGGGGTCGGTGGATAGCGATTTTGGCCCATGACAGGGTTGTAACCCTGACTCATGCCATGTGACGCAGGTCAATGTCCAGTCTCTTCCCAGCCAGCAATCCTGTGGCTCAGGGTTTTATTACACGTGCAGCTTCCATGGGACTCCTCCTCCTCATGGAACACAAGGGCCATTGTGGGCTCTGTAAACCAGTGTAGGCTGCATTTGAGCAGTAGATTCTTTGGCCACTTCAGCCTCCAGCCCTCTCAGACCCTCAGATACAGCAGTGAGGGGTGCACAACAGACAGAGACCATCAAACACTTTGCATTCGCTGGACTGTGGATTTAGCCTAGAAGGATTGGCCTGATCACGGCTTGGATGGGATTTCTCCAAAGAAACTCCAGGATGCTGCAGCAGATTAGAATCTATCTTATCTTCTTTGAGTGTGCCATTCCCCAGGGTATCCAGGCATATCTTTCAACAGGGTGTGTTCTTGTCTCCTTCAGTTCAGGACTGATGCCCCAACACAGTTTCAAGGGGTACTGTGTAAAACAGAGATAATAGAATTGTAGGACTGAAAGGGCCCTTGAGAGGTCACCTCGTCCAGTCCCCTGTACTCATGGCAGGACTAAGTATTATCTAGACCATCCCTGACAGGGGTTTGTCTAACTTGTTTTTAAAAACCTTCAGTGACCGAGATTCCACGACTTTACCTGGGCAATTTATTCCAGTGCTTAACCACCCTGACCGTTAGGAAGTTTTTCCTAATGTCCAACCTAAACCTCACTTGCTATAATTTAAGCTCATTGCTTCTTGTGCTACCTCAGAGGTAAAGGAGAACAATTTATCACCCTCCTCCTTGTAACAACCTTTTATTTACTTGAAAACGGTTATCATGTCCCTCTCAGTCTTCTCTTCTCTAGACTAAACAAACCCAATTTTTTCAATCTTTCCTCATAGCTCATGTTTTCTAGACCTCTCATCATTTTTGTTGCTCTTCTCTGGACTTTCTCCAATTTCTCCACATCTTTCCTGAAATGTGGTGCCCAGAACTGGACACAATACTCCAGCTGAGGCCGTATCAGTGCGGAGCAGAGCAGAAGAATTACTTCTTGTCTCTTGCTTACAACATTCCTGCTAATACAGCCCAGAATGATGTTCGCTTTTTTTCCAACAGCATTACACTGTTGACTCATATTTAGCTTGTGATCTATGATGACCCCAGATCCCTTTCCGCAGTACTCCTTCCTAGGCAGTCATTGCCCACTTGGTATGTGTGCAATTGATTGTTCCTGCCTAAGTGGAGGACTTTGCATTTGATCGTGACCACTTGTAGCCTGAAGATCCTTTTGCAAAGACGGCAGGGTGGATCCCAGTGTCTGGGCCAAATTCCAGTTTGGGAGAATACATCCCGCTGGCCTAAAATAACCCCTGTCATTCTGGACACTGTATTCATCTTCTCTTTGCTTCCTAAACTGTTGTGTTGTGCTGCTGTGAGCTATTAAACAGCTGTTGTGTTTGAGTCCCAAGAAGTGGCTGCATTTCAGAGGCAGACGGAATGATTCTGGGTTGTAAGGGGCTGTGGGAGCCTTCAGGATGCTATATAAATACAGGTTTCTTGCACTTCATAGGAACATAGGACTGAAAGAGCCTTCCTGGGTCCTCAAAGCCAGATCCCTGCTATTGCAGGCAACCCTGTCATCCCATCCCATTCATAAACTTATCAAACTCCATCTAAACATTAGTTAGGCTCTTTGCCCCTGACTCCTCCTAATACTATTTATTATTGGTCTAACCGCAGTGTTCAGGACCTGGAAGCCTGTTGCGCTAGGTGCTGTACAAACTCAGTGCAGAAAGACAGCTCCTGCCCCACAGAGCAGTCTAAGGACCTTTCTAAAGCAGCCAGTGCTGGCCACTGCCAGTGAGACCCCGGCTGAGACGGGCCTGCTCCTTAGGCAGGTCCTGGACCAGACTGGCTTTGCTTGGAACGTTCCCAGCTGACTACCCCACATGTTGAGCGATATTGTCACACCCGGGCAGAAAAAGTGATTTTTCGAGGGGCTGATATTTTGAGGGGAGTTTCCAAGGTTTCGTTAAACACCTGTGTCTAAAGCGGGATCCGGCGACACCAATCGTCTCTCCCATGAAGCCAGTTAAAGCCGGAACCCTGGGCCCCACCAGCACTCGATTTCACCAGGATAGGGTCCTTCTCCCACCCCACACCCGCCGAGGGCCCAAGTCTGTTTTGTCTGACAGAAAACGTGACAGCGAATCCAGCATTTTTTCCAGGCTAGCTCATTGGCTTCACGCTTGGGCGAGCCTGCCATTCAGGGGGCCTCCATCACATGATTGTGCAGGTGTGTCTGGGAACCTTCCACTGCAGGCCCTAATTAGTGGCATAGTGTGTGACCCCCTGCTGGGCCTTTCACAGGGTCCGGTCGGCTTGGATAGGCCAATGTGTTTGACAGCGCTGCACAAACTGACACATCGCACAATGGGCAGGTTGCATAAGAGCGAAAACTGGTCACTGAGGGAGCGTCGGAAAAGTTCGAAGCAAGCACGGGCCTCTCAGGCAAGGGGAGGGGGGCCCGGTGCATACATCAACTGTGGAGCAGGAGACGTGTTTCAATGGATTGTCCAGCATTACAGCCCCGGCTCAGGGTCTGATCCTGCAAGATACTGAGTAGCCTTAACTCTGTTCGCCAAGGATGCTCAGCTCCTTGCAGTATGTGGCGGCTGGGCTGAAAACTGCTACATTCTGGCATTTAAGGCGTTGGCTGCACTGGAGTATCAGTGTTGCTTTGTAGAATTCACAGCACTTCACACAGGGTGGTCGGCATCATTCTCTGCATTGCACAGTGGGGGAAACTGAGGCACGGCGAGGCAGAAGTGACTTGCCCAAGGGCACTCAGTCGGTCAGTGGCAAAACAGGGCATAGAGCCCAGAGAAACATCTACACAGCAAAAAAAAATCCCTGCAGCAGGTCTTGGAGCTGGATCAACTGACTCAGGCTTGTGTTACAAGGCAAAAAATAGCCTCCATGTGTCACAACCTGAGCGGGAACATCCATGCTGCTATTTTTAGCCCCGTAGCATGAACCTGAGTCAGGTGACCCGGCTCTGAGCCTTGCTGCTCCAGGTGCTTTCGTGCAGGGTAGACGTACCCCGAGTGTCTGGCGCCTGCATGTGGATTGAGGTGTGGTGCTGAGTGAAGACTGCAGGGCAGTGGACAGCTTGGGTGTGCGAGGGATGCAGGGTCAGAGCAGCTGCTGTGGTTTGCAACTTCACTTAGGGCACAGGGGGTTCTGCTGCATGGCCTTTTGGAGCCGCTCACTTCACCGTCTCAAGGTTTTCAAATGCCAGCGCTAGGAATGAGAAATAAGAAATATCAGCATGGGAATGAGCTGGCTAGTGTGTATGTGCACCGCTGCCCTCGGCGGGATGGAAACTGTGTGTCATGGCACCCGTACTGCTAGTGGCTGCTCTCTTTTTAACTCAAGTGGAAGGAACCTGGGTTTTCAGAGCAGCGGGGGTCTGAGTTTTATTCCCATGCCCACTGCTGCCATATTTGAAGGACTGCTTCCCATTGATCTGGAGACCCTTTTACATGGCTTTGGCAGAGCAAATGGGGCCCCGACACACTCTGTGAGTCCCCTTTAAATGTACTGAGGCCCTAGTGTAAATGAGACTCGAGGCCTGTGTGTCCGCAGCAGAACCAGGATTCGAGCTCGGCTCAACCCCTCTCCTGAACAGTGTGTGCTCTCCCTTGCGTCTGAGTACTGCAGAGTAAAGACTGACACCAGAGCACAGCTACCGGGAGCGTAGATGGAAATGAGAAATCTGTCTGGGTCATGGAAAGTTATGAACATTGGGTGTTGGTTTTGTTTTGTTTTGGCCGTTATCCCTCTTGCCAGTCCTTATGGTTTTATTGTGAATTGTGCAATATTTGGTGTCTTTCCTTAAAGCCCCAGCTGCTGGAGTCAGGTGATTAGGTAACAAGTATCAGAGGGGTGGTCGTGTTAGTCTGGATCTGTAAAAGCAGCGAAGAGTCTTGTGGCACCTTATAGACTAACATCTGTTAGTCTATAAGGTGCCACAAGACTCTACTGTGATTAGGTGAGTATCCCAGCTCTCATGTAAAAAGGAAAGTAAGTCTAGTCCCGCCCTCCCCGTGCCCCCGGTTCCAAAGAAAAGCTTGGAAACGTAAGCCCAAGTCTCAAAGCCCAGGAGTCCAATAAAAAGACACCCCAGCCCCCCCTCCCACCCACCCAATTTGCTCAGTCAGAAACTCCTCCCAGATTCAGCAAGGCTCATGAGCTTTTTTAAGGGGTACGTAGGCCAAATTTTGAGCGACCCTTTGGGGGGGACAGTGTGCATCCATACAAACCCAGCTGTGCCCATCCCTACCCTTGAAGGGGTCCTTGCAGGTCAAGTCAGAGGCAGAGCAGGGAGTTTCCATTTGTGTGCACACTTGCCCAAGGACCCTCCCAGACCAGAGCTGGTGGCTGTTGGTTCCAGTCCCAAATGGCTGTTTGCATCGACTCTGTATGATTTGCTCCCTGTGACTATTTCCATGACTGGGTTCTCTTTGGCGTGGATGCCTGGGAATGGCAGCTCTCTACATATGCCCACGCTCCCACAAGAGTCACACACCGACGGCTGGAACCCCGATTCCTCAATCCTCCTTCATTTATCCCCCCGACTTCAACAGTTTCCACCGTCCCTTTGGGGAGCAGGCACGCTCCCTCATGACCCAGGTGGCCAGTCCCAGGCTGCACCTGGAGGCTGAGCTTTGTTGACAGCCAGCCGCTCGGCCAGTCCATTGGAAGAGAAATGAGCACTTTGCAGCAGAGCCCTAAACTCCCAAACAGCCTCCCCTGCCCCCCAACTGAACAGAGGACCCACCCTAGAGATGCCAGGGGAAGGGGGGCGAGGACGGGAGTGGGGAGAGGATGGATGATTGGAAACAATTAGTGCTTTGGTGTGGTTGGGTCGGTTGTCCTCTTTGTCAGCATGGTCAATTTCCTCTGCTACTTTGCCGCTCCCCCACCCCCACCACCACTTGGCTTCCACGGCTCCTGCCCCAAGGGGAGCTAACAGTGCATGATTGTCAGGGCTAATGGAGATTACATGTGACAGGAGCTGTGAATTTGGGGATGGGTGTGTGGAAAGGCCAGGTTGAAAGACTTTCTTTTTGATTTGTTTCCCTCCGCTCCTTGTGCGGAATTGGCAATCACCTCCAAAAGCTTCTTTCCCCCTCTTCCCTCACTCCCCCATCTCAGCAAAAATCACAGCCCACCCAGCCAGCTGCTCCTCAGAGGAGCGCCAGGCTTTTCTTCACGACAGCTCAACCCCTTCATTATTTGAATTGGTGTTTTCCGGTGGGGGAGAGGGTCTCTCTCTCTCTCTCTCTCTCCTTCCATCACTCATTCTGTCTCAGTCTCTTTACATGTATTTCCATCTTCCTCTTTCTGTCTTTTCTGTCTTCTCTTTCCCTTCCTCCTCTCTTCATCTTGTCACTCATTTACTGTCACGCGGCGCCCATCGATGGATTCTCACCATGGCATGATCAAGGTCTCTTTTCCCTTTTGCCTGGTGCTGGTGTTTCCTCTTTGCAATAAGGTGGCCCCATTTGCGTGGCAGATCCGGGGCCTCGTTGCACAGTACAGACAAAAGCACAATGCTCACAATCTAGAATTTCGAGCCTATGCAACAGGTGGATAAAAGAGAGTAGGCCCAAGCAGAGGAGAATCCCTTCTTCATCTGCTTTTTATCAGAGAACATAACTGAATACACTAGAGAACAGCAATGGTGGGTGGGAGATGCCTGAATTCAGCACAGTAAGGACCAGGTTACGTAGCACAAGAGTGTGTAATTTCAGACAAACCACTGTGCTGATGCAGAGCCGGTCAACAATTTTTTATTAAAGCTTTTTGCTGCGAAACACGGTTGTTTTGATTAGCTAGGAAAAGTCCCACAAATGGATCTGTTCATAAAAATATTACTTTGGTGGCTGAAAGGCTCAAAACATTTCGTCACTCGGCAATTTGTTTTTGTTTTCAAGGTCTACAAACCGAACCAAGTTTGTCGTTGGCTTTTCAGTGAAAATCGGAAAAATTTGCCAACAAACTTCAGAAAGGAAAAAAAAAACAATGCCGGTGTTCCTTGAAAATACACTTTTTGACTAACTCTGTGTCCAAGCTTTTTGTCCTTATTTCTATGGGTATGTCTACACAGCAGCTGGGGACATCAGCTAGTGCAATAAAAATAGTGATGTGGCCACAGCAGCGGCTCAGACTAGCCAGCTAACTACGTTTCCCAAGGGTCAAGTGGGTTTGTACCTGGGTCTGGCTACCTGAACTGGGCAGCATCCTCCAAGCTGCTAGGTAGACATACCCTAAGACACACTCTGCTTATCCGCTCATCTACCATATTATCCTGTCCCCTCCTATCATCCTGCATTGACTTTTTGTCTGCCTCTTCCACCAACATTTTCATGTGCTTTCATCCACACGGCACATACGCCTGGAACGCCCTCTCTGAACTGATCCTTTAAACCATGTCTCCTTCCCATTGCTCCTCAAGATCCAGGTCTATCTAAGGGTTTTATCCTGGCCACCCATCCCCGTTCTGTCTGAGCGTCTTGCCCATAAAATCCGCAATAGTAGTGATGTCCCTAGCAGATTGCACAGAAACTCTGGCTCTTCTCTCTTTTCAGGGCCATCTCTCTGTGTGGGATGAGGGACGACTGATTTTTCATTACGATGTTACTTTCCTTTGGGATTTGTTGGGTGGCTGGCGGGGTTTATTGGGCTGAAGGGGTGTCAGCATTGGGAGTGTCATTCTTACGGAGCAGAAGTCTTTCCGAAGAGGAAGGTTTTGCCGCAGTTTCTAAAGGTGGCAATTCGCCTGATCTCCTCCAGACAATGGTCTTGGGGAAGGATTCCCTCGACAGAGAGCGCTTTGCCCCCTGCTCTCACATGCTGCATCCTGGGCTGTCGCGGGGCTGTAGAGATCAAAATTTGGTTTTTGCTCTAGCTGGGGCTTGCATTGCTTTGAAGATTAAGACAAAAGGCTTCAGCTGGCATCGGGTGCTGACTGGGAGCCAGCTATGGCCTGATGTTCTCATGATGTCCTGAGCCATGGTGAAGGTGGGAAGCTACAGTCACGCACCCCAGGTAGGTACACAGGCAGAAGAGGCTGGAGATGCAAGGGGAACAAAAGCAAACCTTGTGGCAATGGAACTTGCACGTGGAGAAGCTGGCTGGGCAGCTACTGAGCCAGCCAGGGAGCACATATGAGCAATAGGAAGTGGGAACTGGTGTATAATGGTCTGATGATCTCTGGTGGCTGTAGGCTTGGAAAGGGAATGCTGCTGCCAGCCATGGGCAGGGTGTCCTTCTACCCCAGTGGAAGAGTAGTTACTTTCAGGTACCAGAGCTGCTGGCTTGAGTGGACTCTTCCCAAGCCCTCCTATGCCTCTGCTGGAAGGAGTTGCCCTGTCCAGCAGCTGCCCAGAGGCCAATGAGTTTCCTGAATGGGGTCACGGCGGCAAGTTTGTGCCAGATGGCTAGAAGCCAGGGCCACTTTTATAGACAGGAAAGGACTGAACCGGCCGGCTGCTCCATCGACTACTGTATCGTGTGGGTGGTTTCTAAACAACGGGCTGGCTAGGAAAGGCAAGGAGAGAAGAAAAGGCCCCAACAAAACCTCCCAGGGGAAGGGAAGCGGCCGGAGCAGAAAAGGATATTTGTGAAAAAGTGGGCAGTGAAATAATAGGAAGAATGGTCACTTTGGGAATAAAAGAGACAAAGGAGGGGAGACCAGTGACTGGGGAAAGCAGCCCCCGCAACCCCCAATCCCCCCCAGGCTGCAGAATGGGAGGCTGGTTTGCTGGGCAGAATTGTGAGGTAATTGGGTAACAGAGAGTTGGCTAATTGTAAAACTGGAAGGAATTAAGGGAATACGAGCATCTCCCTCGACGAGGTGTGCGGGAATGTGGGCTGGAGCTATAGACAGTGAGCGGGGAGGCAGCCGTTGGCTGTGTGAGAACAGAGATGGGGTAGCAAGACAGAGAGTGGGAGTCCAGGGGGATTGGCCAAAGGCGCTATCTATGTACTCAGAAGATCAGGGTTTGCTTTTTAATTCTTCCACAAACTTGCTGTGTGACCTGGGCCAAATCAATAAATCTCTCATTGTTGGAGGTCTCCATCCCCCAAATGCAACTACGTCTAATCCCTTTGTCTTGTCTGTTTAGACTGCAAACACCAAAGGGCACGGCCTATCTCTTACTGTGCTGGTGTAGTTTCTAGGTGCCTCTATAGTATAAAGTCAGACCTGGAACTGCTTTATCTGGAGCACAATTCCCATTGACTTCAGCAGAAATTGCATGTACTCACAGCTGACAGAAGTGAAGTCCCTGCACCCGGCTCCTGGTTTTAACTCTAATGCCTTCCATGATCGTGGGCAAGGCAGAGAGCCTGTCATGCGGACCGTGACATTTAACGACCCCGCAGAGGTGTTGTGAGGATCAGTCAGCTCGCAGAGTGCTTGGAAGACAAAAAGCGTTAACAACTATTCATGTTTTTTAAAACGTATTTATAAACTGGATGACATTGCACCTTATGCTGGGACTGTGTTAGATTCCCCAGCGGAGTGGAATTGAACCAGACCAGTACTTGGAGGGGAGATTCCTGCTCCCCTGGCCCAGGAAAAACCTAAATGCTGCAAGAAATCTTCTGAAGCATTTTGCAGTGTTGTTGTAGCCGTGTTGGTCCCAGGATATAATAGAAACAAGGCAGGAACTTCTGTTGGCGTAAGCCTGAAGAAGAGCTCTGTGTAGCTTCTTTGGGGCTGATAACAGATATTCCATCACCCACCTTGTCTCTGACACGAAATCATATAAGAACATAAGCTCGGCCCAATTGGGTCAGACCAATGGTCCATCTAGCCCCACCACCCTTTTCTCTCAGTCAGTCCTGAGATAATGCCCCTGTGTGCTGCTAGCTGCCAGAGATGTCATCTGCAGGAGAAGATGTCATATCAAGATGATGAGCTCTTATAGTCATTACAAACCTGCTGATCCTTTCAGCGAAGGGCACGGTGTGAATCTGCTGTCCTGTGCGAACGCCAGCTTGGGAAAGAACTCGGCTGTTTCCCTACCTTGAGCCCCACTAATGTTTCCAGTCAGTGTCAGTTTATGCTGCTCATCAAAATGAATCTCTTGTTGCTAAAAGGTGCCTGCTAGCTGGACTGCCAGCCCCATCTGTGTGTCACTAAGGCACCTGTCACCATGATACGTAAGCACTGTGGAGAGTGAATTTAAGTACAGAACAGGCACATGAGAGGCAGCAGCAGAGCAGATCTCCATTGTCAATGAGCATCAAAGGCTGGGGCGGGGAGCAGGATGAAGATTGAGAGGGCAGCTCTGTCTCCGTTGCCCCATTAGATCCCTTGCTCCTTTGCAGAGTCTGAGAAGCCAATAAACTTCAGGAATAAGGGAAATACGAAAGAAAGTGCTTTGAGGTTCTTGACTAGATGGAGCAAAGTACTCTAAGGTGTTAAGACACCATGGTGAGCACAGGAATAGTATCAAAATATGCAACCCATGCTCTGGGGTCCCTAAGCCTCTGTTTGCCAGAAGCTGGGAATGGGTGACAGGGGATGGATCGCTTGATAGTTGCCTTGTTCTGTTTATTCCCTCTGGGGCACCTGGCACTGTCCACTGTCGGCAGACAGGACACTGGGCTAGATGGGCCATTGCTCTGACCCAGTCTGGCCGTTCTTCTGTAGATGGATATGTCTGGGAATGGAGGAACTGACAGACAACTAGACGGGGACGTACGGGGATCGATAGGAGGGTGGTTATGAAACATGCCTTTGCACACCTAAAAATGTCAAACCATCTGTACAGAAAACATAAGAGCAGAAAATACAATACTGTCATTGTTCTGGCGTTTTCTGTCCATTCTGGGAAGAGCATGGTAGGATCCCAGCTCTGTCAGCCAGGCACTTCAGGATCCTTCCCTCATTTGATGCCAAATAATAACATAACGAAAAAAATAAAAACCAGACACTGATGCCAAGCCAAGTTCTGCTCAGCTGATGCTCTGGATTTCCTTCTGGGAAGAGGGCCAGGAACCTCTAGGACACATCCAAGTGGCTCAAAGGTCAAGTGGTCATAATATCACCCAACATGACCCACATCGTGAAGGTAACACATGGAAAGAGGGTCGTGTGGCCTAGACCTCAGCTTGTTCCCAAGTAGAATCACCCAGAGGGGTATGAGAGGACAGAGCCAGTGAAAGTGATGGACAGAAAACAACGTGGGACTGATCAGTCTGGGCTTGAGATCTGGCGGGACTCAACTTGAAAGGGAAAGTGGCAGCTCAGACAGTTGTGGGGGAGGGACAGGCTGGAGGAAAGATCCGAGTCCTGCGCGTACTTACCTGGCTATCCTGCTTGCCGTGGAGATGATAAATGCTGGGGCATGAGCCCAGGTCAGGGGACTGGCGCAGAGCTGCCAGAGCAAGCACATGTTTTAAAAGAGGTGTTACCAGAATGGCCAAACCCTCCATCTAGTCAGCTGCTCTGTCTCTGAGAACAGAGGCAGGTGTAAGCCCTCCTTGTGCAATAGGAAATGAAGGCCTGATCCCCATTGGAAAGACTCCCATTGACCTAGATTGGGTTTGGATGGGGCCCTTGCTCCGGACCCCAGCTGAGGATCAGTTATGTATGTCCCCACGCATGAGGTGTGCGTTGGCCCTTGTCACCCGTATCCTCCGGTGCGTCATTGCACGGGCTGTGCATATCAACAGAGGGTCCTATTCAACTCTGGAGCTGAGATTCAAAGTGGATCTTTGTAGGTACAAGATCTACCCCCTACGCACTCCCCCGGAGCTCTGCTGAGTTTGTATCTAGTGGAATTCACAGACTTCACCAGTCATCCAAGCAGCCCAGTGGGTGGGTTTCAAATGGGGCAATGTAGAGATGTATGAACTAAGCAGCTCCACTGAGCTCAGAAGTTAGGGCAAATGCGTCTCAAGGACGATAAACCCTGGTGCTTCTGGATGGTACCAGGGAGGAATTTCCCACCTCTCACAGGGCATCACATTGAGCTGTTAATACATTATGGGAGGGCAGGTGTCCTCTGAAGACTCACATGCTGGCAGTTCACAAGACCAGTGTTGTGTCTTTTGCTCTTTACAGAGCACTACCACTAATGTAAGCATGGTGGGTCCAGAGATCCATGTCTGCTGCACTTACACCACGAGGAAGGCCTAGCTACACAGACACACTGCAGTTCTGGCTGCTTTCTAAATGTGTACCCCTCAGCGAGAGCCAGTAGAGGGCTCGCAAGCTATTTAAAGGCACGCTGCCCTATTCGTATACACTGCAACAGGGGACCAGACTAGAGGAGAAAATGGTTTGATGTGATAAGGCAGGGAAGGGAGCACCGGAGTACGTGGGCCATTGAGCTGTTGCGGTAAGGCAGAAGGTCGGGTAGCTGAGCACATGGTCAGACTGAGTCTGGCAAACCAATATTCCTGCCATGCTAGACACTGGTTGGGCTGCCACCTGCAGAGCTGCCGGTGATGCCACCTGCACAGGTAACCAGCTTCTGAAAACTGCATCTTTCGAGGTGGAGACATCAAGGCTGAGGTCAAAGGGTGCGCTCTTCCTGCCTGTGAGAACAAGTTTCCCAGTATGGAGGCATGTAGTGGGACGGCTGCCCCACTCCATTAGAGCAAGGGTTAAAAGCAGCCCCGGAGAGGGCTGCCTGGGAAAAGCAGAGAGAGCAGCTGAGGGAGTAGCTGGCCACAGGTGTGGCCACAGGTGTGGCCAGCTCAATCAGGGCCCAGCTGGCCCTGATCAGAGGGCAGAGGGGCCAGGAGCTGAGGAGAGTCTCAATCCAGCCCTGTGGTGGGAAGGGCCTGGCTGCCTGTGAGCACAGGGTACCTGAAGTGGAGCATTGCTGGGGAAGGACAAGAGGAGCTGGGGAGCTCCAGCCTGGTAGAACCCCAGGCTGAGGCCTTGTCGAAGGCCTACGAAGGTACTGGGGCTACAGAGGAGCAGCCCAGGTTTAGGCAAAGGCAGCTGGTCCAACCCCCTTGCCAGTGATGAGTGGCTGTTGCAGACTGACGTCTGCCCCAGGGACTGGGCTCTAGATGGTGACTGGCAGTAGTCACTGAGGCAAGGGGAGTTTAGAAGGTTGGGGGTTCCCCTGGGAGGGGAGACCTAGAGCATGGGGACTGCTGTGGGATAAAGGGACCCTGGGGTCCGGGAGGGACACAGGGCCTGAGGCAGGTGAGCCACTGGCCAGCAGAGGGTGCTCTGAAGCTGGAGTTGCGCTAATTCCCAAGGCGACCAGCAGGAGGTGCTATGCCAGTGAGTCCGTGGTCTGCTACAAGGCAGCAGCGGCTCCACAACCATGCAGGGCCAAGTTCTAGATGGATGACTCATGTCAGGCAGCCAAAACCCTGACAGCCTCTGGATTCATGCTGGCCTGCAACCAAAGGGGTGTGTGTGTGTGTGTGTGTGTGTGTGTGTGTGTGTGTGTGTGTGCGCGCGCTTATGCAGGGAGGTGTAGTCAGGTTCAAGTAATGTTTGTAAGGCTCCTCGAGACCCTAACATGGAAGGCAGAGAAGAGCCCAGTGGTGCAAGGTGTAGATTATTCAGGGGCAGGTTTTTTAATCACTTGGCCATTGCTTGCTGCTCAGGACTGGGCTAGAAAGTACCCTGGAGTCTGATGCCTCTCACACCAGCTTAATGCCTGGCTGTGACTCTACTGGCGTCAGCAGAGTTACGACCGATTTACACCACAGGAAGTGAGGGCAGCGGTACAGAGAAATGGAGAGCACCGCTCTATGGGAATGTTACTTTAGCACCTAGAGGATCCAATATGCTAGGTACTGTACATCGCAAGAGACAGTCTTTGCCCTGAAGCTCTTGCAGCCTGAACAGACTGGTTGTGGGAGAAAGGAAGGATTATTATCCCCATTTTACAGGTGGGGAAACTGAGGCAAAGCCTTATCTAGTGACATGCCCAAGGTCACACAGGAAGTCTGTGGTAGAGGCACAAATGGAATCATAGACCATCCAAACTACAGAGGGAACCAAGGCACAAAACTCAGCTTCAGAGCCAACCTCCTTCCCAATCCAGGTGCATATGGATAAGGGGATCTCTCCTGGCCCATTGCATTAGAGAGGCCAGGTGCAAAGATAGGATCAGGACCTGAACTTTTCCAGAGCTCTGGAGTGACAGTCTGGGGCCATCTCCAGCTAAAACCTTGGGAGACTTGTGACTTCCTCAGTCCTTTGGGCTGAGCTGCATCCAGAGCTTTGGGTTCAAAAGAACCTGAGATTCCCAGGGAAGCTCTGAGACTATACTCCCCTGGGATACAAAACTGGGGCAAAGGCCTTACAAAGAACCACTGACCTCCTTGCAGCCTATCAACCTCCCGATGGGCCCGCACTGCAAACTCCGAACCCAGATTTCAACTACTGAGCTAGGTTTTGCGCACTTTTTTTAGAGGCTCACCTGGGCTCTGCGCTATGCCCGTTTGAAATGGTGGGTCTACTTTGTATAAATGGCAGTGCAGGGCTGGGTGCCAATTGTCTCAGTGAAGCCAGATCACACGTGTTTCATTTACAAGTAGAAAGATGGATTTTTTTCTAACAGCTGGCCCTGCAGCCTTCCCCCTGGCCAGGCTGCACAGAGCTCTTCCTAGCATGCTAACCGGTATTTTCATGGTTCACGTGTAGTCCTCCGTCTATCTGCATCCATCTGTTGTCACTTGTCTTGTACTTAGCCTGTTAGCTCATGGGGGCTGGGACCATCTTTTTCTTTTGGATTTGTACAGCACCTAGCGCAGTGGGGTCCTGGGCCATGACTACGACTCCAGGCACTGTGATAATACAAATAATAAGGTTTGGTTTTCTTCTAACAGCCAGACCCACAAGTTGCCCCCTGGGACCTGAGATTCAAGCTGGTGTCATTCCATCTCCCAGCTCGCCGCCAGGAATAAAGATTCCACAGGCTAAGCTCCGCCCCTCCATCCTGTGCAGCCCCATTGTCCTCCTGCCCCCACCTGTGCACCTCCACTTGCCGTCATGGGGTTGCCCAGGCGTGGGTACTGGGTACAAAGCCTTGCTGGTGATGCACAAGTCCGCTCCTTCTGTCTTTAACCAAGGTAACTCCAGTAGGAGGAACGAGCAGCCAAAGCGCCAGCGGATCTGGCTTCGCTGAGCCCAGGGAGCGGCTGAGTAAGAAGGTGCCATTTCTTTTTGAGAGCGAGAGCCGCTTTTCACAGCTTCTGACAAAACCACAGTGACGTTTCTGAAGTGCTAAACTAATTTGTCGCCCAGTCACTCCACCGTCACGGTGTATGATGGCACCAGAGCCCTGCCATGGGGCTACAGCCGGGCAGCTGGCGGGGGCAGA
Source organism: Gopherus flavomarginatus (assembly GCF_025201925.1). Lineage (NCBI taxonomy): Eukaryota > Metazoa > Chordata > Testudines > Testudinidae > Gopherus > Gopherus flavomarginatus. The sequence continues at coordinate 285,284,263 of NC_066619.1, read as the reverse complement.
GGGCGGGGCCGTGTGCCCTCATTAATAACACTCCAGGCAGCTCCACCATCTGGGCTTGGGGGAGAGGCTGACGTAGGTTTCGCCTTCGCTTCCCTTCCAGCAGCGTTTGCGAGTTCAGTGCCTGGATTTTTGGTTGCAGCCAGGGTTGGTTTGGCCAGTGGGGGAGGAAACAGCCTCCTTTTGGCTGAAGGGGTCTGAAATCTGGCTAACAGCAAGGTAGGGGCTCCCATCCCCCCACATCCCCCCTCCCCACCTTTGCCGCGGGGCAGCCTGGGCCTCCCAGATGTGCAAGGCCTAGTGGGCAGGTTGTGACCTTTACAGAAGTGGTGGCTATACATGTCAGAACTAATGGACTTGATGCTGCGAGAGGGGGGCAGGGGAGAGAGTGCGTTCAGGAAGAGATCAGCACAAGTGCGGCTCTCATTGCTGGAGGAATTTCTGGGTCTGGGGGCTCGGTGCATGGAGCTAGGGGAAGGGGGTGGGCTCACCCTGCAGTTCTTTGCTGAAGGTGCTCTCTGGAGCTCGCTTTAGTTCACTAGGGAAAAGGAGAGCAGAGTCCAGCGTGACAGACCCAACGTGGGGATTTTCAAAGGAAAGCAGCCATCTCTCCTCCTGTAACAAATCCCTGCTCAACCAGCAATGTCACAGGTGTCACTAAACTGCACACCGCAGCCACCTGACTCTTCCTGGTGGTAATGGGGATAAAGATCTCTGCTCCAAAAGCCTGGCCCCTGCATGCTTGAGCTAAAGGAGAACCTCCGCTGGCAGTACAGAGCCTATGACACACAGCTGGCCAGTTCTGATTGCATCCACTAGAGGGCAGTTTGCCATCTCTCTCTCTCTCTCTCTCACCCACACACACATCAATTCCCTACACATGTTGTGGACCAGCCTTTTCACAGTGGGCTGGATGCTGAGTTTGGGGCACCTCTGTGGGCCACGTGCAGACATATAATTCCAGGTCCTAGAACCCAATCCTGGATTTAGGATTTAGCCAAGAAGCCAGTCATGGGGTTACACAGTCAGACGAGAGGCTCCCCTCTTTCTTGAACTTCAATGACATCTCACGGGGGGGCACCCCTAGAAATGGTTCGGGTGGTACGTCTGCCCCTCCCACTGCGGTTCAGGGAGGAGACCGGAAGCTGCCTCGCTGCAGTTAGGACTCTGACTCAGATCTTTCGGCCCATGCAGTGCTAAAGAATCCCCCTACCCTGTCTTGGGGATGGGGGCGCCAGCTGCACTGACTACAGGAGGCCCCTTTGGCTGGCTCTGAGGCTGCAAAAACCCAGCAATCGCTGCTTCCCCTCCCAGCCGTGCCCCAGACAATATCAACCGTCTAGAGAAGATAGAGCAAGAGCTTTTATTTGCATTCCACAAAGACCAGGAGGCATTCAGTGAAATTGAAAGATGGTAGGTTCAAAATTGATGAAAGGAAATATTTTTTCACACAATGTGTAAGTTGCCTGTGGAACTCATTGCCACTGGATGCAGTTAAGGGCTTAGAAGCTAGACAGCCAGAACGTTTTCATAGTTAACACTCACCCAGATTTTGGAAGGGACACAAACCCTCGTATTTAAGGGGTTTAACTAATCTCTAATATACATTATCAGTTCTTTGAGGAACAGAGACTGTCTTTTTCTTCTGTGTTTGTACAGCACCTAGCACAGTGCGGTCCCAGCCCATGACTGGGGCTGCTAGGCACTACCACAATGTAAATACTCTTCATAGGAAGTAGGATGAGACCTTAACGGGCAGATTATCCCACTGCTGCATGCTGTGGGGTTCTTACACCCTGCTTCTGGTGCTGGCAACTGGCAGCGGCAGGAGACTGGACCAGTGATCCAAGGTTCAAGCTACTCTGGCAGGTCCTAAGATTTACGGCTATGACCTTTCAATAGCCTGGCTGCTGCCTTGATGTCCCCAGGGCCATCCCTGTCTTGCCTGATCCTGGGAACCAGCCCTATTCCAAGTCCGTTTCTAATGCCGTGCTCTTTGCTCTGCAGCGTACCGGACGGTGTGCGGGGTCAACGGGCCGCTGGTGGTGCTGGACAATGTGAAGGTAACTGAAATGCATTCCCTGGTGCTTTATCCTATGTCAAACGACTGGGCAGCATGTCACTGCGTCAGCCTTATGCTTTCTTCCCACATCCTGCTTTGGGCTCTCCCTCTCGCTCACACACCCCTCTCCCCTTGGCCCCCGCCTCTCCCATGAGTGGCCCCGTTTTCTCCGTCTGGTCCCTCCTTAGTGATACCATAGGAAAGGCACTGTGCCAAGTCATGTGCTTTCACTTTAACTACATGCACACTTGATGCTCTGGACTTGATGTCTCCTCTCAGCTGAGGTGAGGAGAGAGTTTTCGGGGAGATCTGTCGTGTACAAACCTGCAGGATCCTAAGGGGCTTAGGGTCTGTCCATCAAGTAGTCCACCCCTGGGGGGTCATGTCCAAGCTGAGCTTGGCTTAACCTTATCTTCTCCTGAGGCAAATGCACTTGGAATCTCCTTCCTTAGAGGTTTTTAAGGTCAAGCTTGACAAAGCCCTGGCTGGGATGATTTAGTTGTGGTTGGTCCTGCTTTGAGCAGGGGGTTGGACTAGATGACCTCCTGAGGTCCCTTCCAACCCTGAAATTCTATGATACGAGTCTAAGCAGGAAGGTGTGGGGAGCAGGAGATGTATTCGAGTTACCCGGGGGAGGCATCTCTCTGTGCCCCCCATGCCAGTAAGGCCCTGAACTGGCCCATCTTGGAATGACTGAAACCCCCAGCCCAGGGGTCGGGGGCAGAGAGAGGCACCCACTAGCCAAACCCCTTCCCCCCTGGGTTTCCCCAGCCCCTAAGCCACCCAAACTCCACCCCCCACTTGGGGGCTGGGGTGGGAGGACGGGGGCTGGGATTAGCTCTGCTGAACCCTGATGCCTTCTCTACAGGTGCCTTCTCTCCCAGCCCCCACAGGCAGCGCCTGGCTCAGCACATAGGAGCCATTCGCTGCCGCAAAGACACAGCGCCCGCCCAGCCACAGCCTCGCGCAGAGAGCCCCAGACCTCGGCCGGGGAGAGGTTTCCGATCTGGCTGCCTCTGAGCTCAGCGGGATCAGGATCGGGCCCCCTGTGTGGCATTTCCCCTCCAGTGCAAAGTGAGAGGGAAGCTGCCTCCGGGGTTTGTGCCCATAATGAACAGAGGCCTTGTCATAACATTTTTCCCAGATCTGGATCTTAGCGTCCAAAATATGGGTGTTTAGCATGAAAACCTCCAAGCTTAGTTACCAGCTTGGACCTGGTAAAGCTGCCACCAGCCAGGGATTTACAGTGCCTAGCTCACTGTGGTCTCCCCAAAACCTTCCCTGGGGGACCCCCAGACTCAGATTCCTTGAGTCTCACAACAAAGGGGAATAAATCATTTCCCTTTCCCTTCCAGGTGTTCCCTCCCTGGGTTCCTGGAGAAATATACAGAAGCAAGCTCTGTGAATCTAAACAGAGGGACTCCACCCTCCCTGTTTCCAGTCCTGGAAAACAGAAGTACCGAGAGCTAATCTCTCTTCCCCCCTCACCCAGAGGGTATGCAAAGTCAGGCTTAGTAAATCTAACACAAAGAGATTTTCCCCCTGACTTCTTCCTCCCACCAATTCCCTCGTGAGCTGCAGACTCAATTCCCTGGAGTCCCCACTAAAGAAAAACTCCAACAGGTCTTAAAAAGAAAGCTTTATATAAAAAGAAAGAAAAGGACATAAAAATGGTCTCTCTGTATTAAGGTGACAAATACAGGGTCATTTGCTTAACAGAAAAAAATGAATAAACAGCCTTATTCAAAAAGAATACAATTTAACACATTCCAGCAACTACACACATGTAAATACAAAAGAAAACAATATAAACCTATGGTCTTCCTATCTTTGTACTTACAACCTGGAAACAGAAGATTAGAAAGCTGGAGATAGAAAAATCACTCTCATAGCCGAGAGGGCACAGACACAAGACAAAGAACAAAGAACTCACACACAAACTTCTCTCCACCTAGATTTGAAAAAGTCTTGTTTTCTGATTGGTCCTCTGGTCAGGTGTTTCAGGTTACTCCTTTCCAGGTGAAAGAGACATTAACCCTTAGCTATCTGTTTATGACAGGCCTCCCTAGGGCCGTGTGATTGGCCTCCTCGTTACTGCTTCTCCTAATGACCCTGCCTGACAGGCTACAGGGCGAGGGCCCATTCAAGGGGCTCTCAGAGCCTGGCATGGTGAACCTCCCACTTAGCTTCTCCAGCTGGCCAAGGAGGGCCAGCAGCGCAGTCGCCTGGAGCAGGGGGTTTGCCCCCCGTGCGGGGAGCAGTGAGTGCATAAAAATGAACCTGACCCCCTCGGGCCCCAGCAGAAGGCCAGGCTGCTGCCCAGCTGGGTATGGGGGGGAAGGGTCTGGTTCCCCCCACGTCATCTCCCCCAGCCTCCCCTCACAGAAGCACGTGTCTCCCCTGGGCGTAAAGGGCCATAAGCGGGGCCTGGTTTGAGCTGCATTCAGTGGGGAAGGGGGAGCCAAGGTGGCTTGTAGCTCTGCAGCTCCTTGATTTTCCCCTTTGCAGCTGCTGGGAGTAGCCGGAGCGCAGAGAAGCTCAGCCCGTGTCCCCTTCCCGCAGCCATGCCCCCTACACCTGAGGCTGCCCAGGGGGTCTGGTGCAAACAGAGGTGCTGTGCTCGTGATTCCAGGGGGGCTCGTGCAGCCGGATCCACTGGGTTGCTGGTCTTTCTGCCCCCGGGGAGTGGGCCATAGCAGAAGGAAGGATCGAGGCTAAGGTGCACGGCAGTGGGAGTCAGGCCACATGTGTAGGAGTGGGAAGGGGCCTCTGATTCTGACCTACATCTGGACTGGGCAGCTGGGCTGGGCCCTGAGAGGAGGGGTGAGGTTAGCTGGATTCTCCTTCATGTGCAGCAGAAGCAGGATTATCTGCCTCACTTCAGGTAGTGATGCCCTTCTCCCCTCTCCCCTCCCCCTATCAAGCCCACAGACGACAGCTGGGTGGCACAGGTGTTTCTACTGGCAGAAGGATGGGGGGAAGTGTAACTGTATGGTGGATTAAGGCCGAGGCATTACAAGCCTGTGCCAAGGATGCCAGCTCCCGAGTCACGTGAACCAGGAGTGCAAAAGAAAGCTTGAAAACATGACCTAAGGGTAACCAATGCAGCAACTTTATCCGCCTGAGTCTGCTGAGAGCCTGCACCAATAGCTCTGAGAAGTGGGAATTGCCCTATACATCTCAAGGGGATGTTAACCCCAAGACCCACTGTTCAGCTCAGCAGTGGAGCCTTCAAGCAGCAGGGCGAGCTCCAGAGTTTTTGCCGTCCCAAGTGGCAAGGTTGGGGGAGCCGCAATCGCTATCGGCGGCAGCTCCACCGCGCTGCTTTCTTCTTCAGCGGCAATTCGGCAGCAGGTCCTTCCCTCTGTGAGGGGCCGAGGGACCCACTGCCAAAGAGCCCGACGTGCTTCCCCTTCCCCTTGGCCGCCCCAAGCACCTGCTTGCTGAGTTGGTGTCTGGAGTCAGCCCTGTAAGGCAGCACAGTGGGCCTGGGGCACTCACCTAAACACTTACCCCCGCTGACTGTTGGGGTGAGTCCTGGGCAGGCACCCTGCTACCTCTGCTCCTGTTCCCCTGAGGGTGGGTGGTGTGGGGGGAAATGAACCCCAGCTGTTGCCCCCTATGCTTCTGGGGGAAAAGGGCGTCTCTCTGGGAAGGGGTGGGCCCCCCTGCCACCACCACTTTAAGAGGGGAGCAGAGACACTGGACTCCTTGTGTCATGCCCAGAGCCCCCGAGTTGCTGAATTGGACCCTGCCCAGGTGCAGTGAGGGGAGGAGGAGAGCAGGGCATCTCTCAGGGCCTGGTGTGGCATGCAGCTCCCTTATTCCCAGCGATGACACAGGAGAGGGAGAGGGCCCTGGTCCTGCCAAACTCCCATGGAGTGGAGGTGCCTAAATGCCTTGGAGGATGTGGGCCTGAGATCTCAAGGGGGGAAGGCAGCTGCAGGGCGCGGGGGGTGGTGGATCTTGCAACTGGAGCCCATTTGGTGCGGACGGATCAAGGGAACCAACAAAGGGAGCCCTGCAGGGCCTCCCCGCAACAGCTGATTTGTGGTACGGGTTGCCCAGAAGCACCTGCTGCAGGTGGGCTGTAACCAGAGAGGTGGGATCTACGTGGGCCCTGGGTCTGAATTAACACTCATCAAGGGGAGGAGAGACGGCCTGTCCTGGCACAGCCAAAGCCCCTGTTAGGCTGGGCTGAGAACAAGGGAGCTGTGCAGTCCTTTCGGAGCCCTCCCTGGATTCTGTCCCCTTCCCTTCTTGGCACATGCTGCCTGCTTAGAGCTCTCCCCGCTGGTTGGATGACGTGATGCAGCCACGCTGGAAAGGAACCATGGTATGTGGCACAGACACATGCAAAATCACGCTTAGTTTGTGTTTGGCCAAATCCTATGCTAAGCAAATCGTGTGTGTCTTGGTGGCACATAGCTAAAAGGTGACACATTTTATAAGTGCTTATGTACAAATGCTAGAAGTCTATATACTAAGATAGAGGAACTCTAGTGCCTGGTATTAAATGAGACTATGGATATAACGGGCATCACAGAAACTGGTTGGGGGAGTAGCGCTGTATGTGAAAGAAAACAGAGAGTCAAATGTAGTACATATTTTAAATGAACCAAACTGTACCATGAAGTCTCGATGGATAGAAATGTAGTGCTTGAATAATAAGAATATAGCAGTAGGGATATACTACCAACGACCTGACCAGGATGATAATGGTGACTGGGAAATGCTCAAGAAGATGAGAGGCTATAAAAATAGAAAACTCAGGAGTAATGGGGGATTTCAGCTATCCCCGTATTAACTGGGTACATGTCACCTCAAGATGGGATGCAGAGATAAAGTTTCTAGACACCATAAATAACTGCTTCTTGGAGCAGCTAGTCCTGGAACCCACAAGGGGAGAGGCAATTCTTGCTTTAGTCCTCAGTGGAGCATGGGATCAGGTTCACAAAGTGAATATACCTGAACTGTTTGATAATAGCAACCATGATATAATATATAAATTTAAATCCTGGAGGGGAGGACACCAAAGAAGCCCAGCACAGTAGCTTTTAATTTCAGAAAGAGGAACTACTGAAAAATGAGGAGGTTAGTAAAACAGAAATTAAAAGGTACGGTGCCAAAAGTGAAATCCCCGCGAGCTGAATGAAAACTTTTAAAAAACACTATAATAGAGGCTCAAATTAAATATACCCCAAATTAAAAAAACATAGTAACAGGACCAAAAACCTGCCACTCTGGCTAAACAACAAAGGAAGAGAAGCAGGTAGAGGCTAAAAGGCTTCCTTTAAGCATTAGAAGTTGTATCCTACCGAGGAAAATAGAAAGGAGCCTAACTCTGGCAAGTGAAAGTTAAACATACAGTGAGACAGGCCAAAAAAGAATTTGAAGAGCAACTAGCCAAAAACTCAAAGTAACAGCAAAAAAAAAAAATGTTAAGTACATCAGAAACAGGAAGCTGCCAAACAACCAGTGGGACCACTGGACTGTTGAGATGCTAAAGCAGCACTCAAGGACGATAAGGCCATTGGGGAGAAACTAAATGAATTCTTTGCATCGGTCTTCACGGTTGAGGCTGTGAGGGAGATTCCCAAACCTGAGCAATTCTTTTTAGGTGACAAAGCTGATGAACTGTCCCAGATTGAAGTGTCATTGAGGAGATTCTGGAACAAACTGACAAACTAAACAGTAATCAGTCACCAGGGCCAGATGGTTTTCACCCGAGACTTCTGAAGGAACTCAAATGTGAAATTGCAGAACTACTAACTGTGATATGTAACTGACCATTTAAATCAGCTTCTGTACCAGATGACTGGAGGATTGCTAATGCGATGCCAATTTTTAAAAAAGGCTCCAGAGCTGACCCTGGCAATTACAGGCCGGTAAGCCTCACATCAGTACTGGGAAAACTTACAGAGATGAACATGATTTGTTGGGGAATCTTTGAGGGAGTCAAGGAACGTGTACAAGGGTGATTCGATGCATACAGCGTACTTAGATTTTCAGAAAACCTTTAACAAGGTTCCTCACCAAAGGCTCTGAAGCAAAGTAAGGAGTTATGGAGGTTAAGAAGGAAGGTTCTTTCATAGAAGATTAGGGCTGGAAGAGACCTCAGGAGGTCATCTAGTCCAGTGGTTTTCAAACTTTTTTTCTGGCAACGCAGTTGAAGAAAAGTGTTGATGCCCGCAACCCAATGGAGCTGGCAATGAGGGGTTTGGGGTGTGGGAGGGGGCTCTGGGCTGGGGCAGGGGTTTGGAGTGTGGGAGGGGGATCGGGCTCTGGGCTGGGGCCAGGAGTGAGGAGTTTAGAGTGCAGGAAGGGGCTCTGGGTTTGGGAGGGGGCTCAGGGCTGGGGCAGGAGATTGGGACATGAGGTTGGGGCACAGGGTTACCTCGGGTGGCTCCCAGTCTGCAGCGCAGCGGGGGTGCTAAGGCAGGCTTCCTGCCTGTCCTGGCACCACAGACTGCACTGCGCCCCAGAAGTGGCCAGCAGCAGGCCCGGCTCCTAGGCAGAGGTGTGGAAGTGGCTCTGCGCGACCCCCACCTGCAGACACCTCCCCCCCAGTGAAGCTGGTGCTCAGGGCAGGGGCAGCGCACAGAGCCCCATGCCCTCTCCTCCCCCCGCCTAGGAGCCGGACCTGCTGCTGGCCACTTCTGGGGCGCAGCGCGGTGTCAGAACAGGTAGGGACTAGCCTGCCTTAGCTGGGCATCACTGCCGCCAGGACTTTTAACGGCCCAGGACTTTTAACGGCAGTGCTGACCAGAGCTGCCGCGACCCAGTGCCTGACTGTATCCAGTACTGGGTCGCGACCCGCAGTTTGAAAACCACTGATCTAGTCCAACCCCCTGCTCAAAGCAGGACCAACCCCAACTAAATCATCCCAGCTAGAGCTCTGTCAAGCCGGGCCTTAAAAACCTCTAAAGAAGGAGATTCCACCACCTCCCTAGGTAACCCATTCCAGTGCTTCACCACCCTCCTAGTGAAATAGTGTTTCCTAATATCCAACCTAGACCTCCCCCACTGCAACTTGAGACCACTGCTCCTTGTTTGGTCATCTGCCATCACTGAGAACAGTCTAGTTCCATCCTCTTTGAAATTCCCCTTCAGGTAGTTGAAGGCTGCTATCAAATCCCCCCTCACTCTTCTCCTCTGCACACTAAACAATCCCAGTTCCCTCAGCCTCTCCTCGTAAGTCATGTGCCCCAGCCCCCTGATCATTTTCGTTGCCCTCCGCTGGACTCTCTCCAATTTGTCCACATCCCTTCTGTAGTGAGGGGCCCAAAACTGGATGCAATACTCCAGGTGTGGCCTCACCAGTCCTGAATAGAGGGGGATAATTCACTTCCCTCACTCTGCTGGCAATGCTCCTACTAATGCAGCCCAATATGCCGTTGGCCTTCTTGGATCAGTCAGTAACTGGTTAAAAGATAGGAAACAAAGGGTGGGAATAAATGGTCTGTTTTCAGAAGGGAGAGAGGTAAATGGTGGTGTTCCCCCTAACAGCCATCCTGCAAAGCCAGCTAGATTTATTTTCTTATAGAATTGCTTTCTCACTGTGTGTGTAGGTATTCACCTCCACCTGTGATACCCATTATGTAAAATGCCTGTATTTCCCCAACGCCAGAAAATCTGGCATGTCACCATGGTCTTTGAAAGAAATTCCTCCCCATTGACATCAGTGCACAGAGACAGTTCCATCCCTTGTGCGAACTGACTAGATCTGTTGGGTGTAGCTCCTGTTACCGGGAGGTTTTAGTAGATGGGGGAAATGCTGCTGCTTGGTTTGACAAAGAGACCCTCTAGTGGACACGGATGTGCTCATCCTGCATTTTCAGGGCAGATTCAGCCTGGCTGAAAGCTCTGTGGACACGGATGGGCTGGAGTTGTGTGTTCACTCACAGCAGGCCCCGGTATGCTCACCGTCTGCTCAGTTATAGGGGCCATGATCTTCCGGCTCAGGCATGGGGCTGGGCGTTCAGCATTTTGTGTTTGTTACCAATCTCGGTGCTTGCCTAGAGACCAGGGATTGAACTCCCCTGTCTCAATGAGTTCACTGTTATTGTAACCCTGCTATCCAGGCCCTCGTCAGTGGCATTAGGGCAGCTCTCGAGTTAAAAATGGCCAATACTGAAGCCAGGAAAGCTGCATTCCATACGCAGCTGCCCCTGGCTCCAGAGGAAGGGTTATGCCTGGTAATAAATAAATGCTTTGTTGATCAATTGCAACATCGTGGGTCGTGGCGATAGCGCCTTTCACTCTGACATGTGCAGGATGGAAATGAATAAGATCAGTTAAAGAGCTGGGCCACGTGTTAGATTGTTTTAAAGGAAGGTTTTTACTGGAGATTTAAAGTCCAAAGTTCACAGGCGTAAATGCCCAGTGGCCGGGGAAACTGCACCGTCCTGGCTGAGGCTAAGCCAGCAGGCCGGTGGCTGGTGCATGGAACAGGACTGCTGGAGGTTTGGCTAAATGTCCATCCTTTGGAACATACAAAATTCGGCAACTTTAGGGAAGAACAGTGGGCCAATGCCAGAGCTTAGGAAGCAACGGGGGGTCTGGGGGGTGCCATAATGGGATATAGGCCCATCTGTGCTAGCTTTAATCTAGCTAACATGGGTAGGGTGACCAGATGTCCCGATTTTATAGGGACAGTCCCAATTTTGGGGTCTTTTTCTTATATAGGTGCCCCACCCCGTCCCAATTTTTCATATTTGCTGTCTGGTCACCCTAAGCATGGGTAACAGCAGTAGGGAAGATACAGCAGCAGACTAGCAACCTGGGTACGCCCCCAGGCCCCCAGCAGCCTTGTGCTGTGGCAGCTGGCCCATGTTGAATTCCGAGCCGCCACATCTCTGCTATGATCATTACCTGTGTTCGTTAGAGTCAAGCCTACCTGCACTACAGCCTTTACGTGCTATGTAGATGTGAGCCTTGATTCTAATCCAAACCAGGCCAGTAGAGAGTGACCATGGTACATCTCCCTCCCTGCTTTAACTACATGGGGGTTAGTCCGGGGGATGTAGCTGTAGCCAGAAGGTGAATTACTCCCTTGCTCAAAGTGAGGGCTATGGGGGAGCAGGGCAGTGTGTGGGGGGGGGGGTGGGGGAGCTTGCCTTTGCACCCGCCCCCATCATCTCCCTGCTCTGTGGCGAAGGAGAGGCTTTCCGATGTGGCAGCTTTCACCAGCCTGGCATTGACTGAAGGTCCATTTCAAAGTACTCAAGTGCAGACTATGATTCTGAGCCAATTTCTCTGCTACCTTTTGCTGTTTGGACGTCTTACGCCCTAGAGTCTGAGCCCCGCCCCCACGAATGTGCATAAATTTATCCTTGCAGCACCCCAGTTAGGTAGGGATGCTCACACTCTAAATAGACATCGGAGTGTTGTTAGCACCACTATACAGATGGGCAAACTGAGGCATGGGAGCATGAAGGGACTTGCCCAAGGTCCCCCAGTAGGTCAGTGGAAGAGCTGGGAATAGAACCCGGATCTCCAGTGTCCCAGTCTGGTGCCTTATCCATAGAAGTGATGAATACAAGGCGTGAGCTTGAAGAAAGGATTAGAATGAAGAGAGACCTTTGTCCAGGCGGGGCAGGAGGGAGCTCCAGGCCTAGGGGCTGCATGGCAGGAGCGCAGGGGCAGGATGCAAAGGGCAGAGTGGTGCAGGAGGTTTGGTCGGGGGCAGGGGAAGAGAACAGGACAAAATGAGCACAAAGGGATGGGGGAAAGCCGAGGAGCCCCGTGAAAGTGTGGGACGAGGAATGGGAGGTAGGCACAGCATGGGCCACTCATCTAGGGCAGTGCTCCGAGGCAGCGAGCACCCAGGCAGTGCTCCTGCTTCCAAAGGAACACCCAGATATATTTCCGATTGTTCAGCTGGAAGCAGGGTCCGGGGGGCGCCAGTCCAAGGGGTTACACCAAGGCCCAGGCTCTCCCATTGACAGTCCCACTGAGCTAGGGAGGGAGCCGGGCATTGCACAACGGTTGTACCAATGTGGGGAGCTGGCTGGAGTCTGGTTGTGTTGTGAAATTAAGCCAGGGCAGGATTGCTTCCCACAGAACAGCGACAGCTCAGACATTAACCCCAGCCTTGCTTCTCTCTGCGCAGTTCGCCCAGTACGCCGAGATTGTCAACTTCACCCTCCCCAATGGCACCAGCAGGAGCGGACAGGTCCTGGAAGTGGTGGGCTCTAAAGCTATAGTGCAGGTGAGTGCACAGCGTGCAGCGGGTTCCTTGTCACTGAGTTCACGGAACACACACACACAGAGGTTAGCTAAAACCAGGAAATCCTCTTGCTGGAAGCTTGCGATGTAACATGACTTTGGTTCTTTAAACCCAGAACCTTAACACACAAGAGCCAAAACCAGATAGAGACAAAGCAGGCTGCTCCCTAAGGCAGGATTCACCCACCTTGCTCTAAGCTAGCTCTTTGTTGAAGACTCAGCTTGCATGCCTCCATGCAGCGCCCCCTTGCAAACAGATCATGAAAATCTCTGAGACTCACTGGGATAGCTTATCATTTTAATACAGTCTCAACACAGCACAACTACAACTCACCTGGCCCATTCTGCTGCTGAGAATCCGTATTGATTTTCTATAGGTTCCCTTTTCCAGTTCGGTTCCATATGAGTTTCATTCTTTGCAAAGCGCATTGTCAGAGTGACTGGATGGCGCAGGAAACTGAGAAGAATATCAGTGTATCTGTATTATGGTAGCACCTCTAGGCCATAACCTAGATCAGGGCCCCATTTTGCTGGGCGCTGCACAAACCCATAGTGAAAAACAACCCCTGCTCCAAGGAGCTTGTGAGCATGCAGGGGCCTTACCTGATCACGATGTGTCTACACAGCCACTAGACAGCACAGCTGGCCCATGCCAGCTGACTCGGGCTCCTGGTGCTCAGAATATGAGGCTGTTTCATTGCAGTGTAGACATCTGGGCTCAGACTGGAGCCCAAGCTCTGAGACCATCCCACCTTGCAGGATCTAGAGCCCGGGCTCCACCTGGATCCCAGACATCTTTACTGCAATGAAACAGCCCCACAAACCTGAGTCAGCTGCCACTGGCCAGACCTGGGCTTTCCATTGACGTATAGACCTACCCTCAGTTCTCCTCTCCTCTCATACACCCTCTCGAAAGCAGGGCTGTAAGAGCAGCTGCTGCAGAGACTGGATTGCAAGTGTCTTTGGGGAAGTCAGGTTCTGTACCCACGGGAGAAGGGAGGTGATTTTCTGTTCCCTTTTCTGCCTCCATCCACTAGGCCTGGAGGAGACCTTGCCAACTGTACAGTGTGCTTGCAAAGCGCGTGTCATGGTGGCTGGTCCATCCAGAATCATAGAATCATGAAATATCAGGGTTGGAAGGGACCTCAGGAGGTATCTAGTGCCACCCCCTTCTCAAAGCAGGACCAATCCCCAACTAAATCAGCCCAGCCAGGGCTTTGTCAAGCCGGACCTTAAAAACCTCTAAAGAAGGAGATTCCACCAACTCCCTAGGTAACCCATTCCAGTGCTTCACCACCCTCCTAGTGAAATAGTGTTTCCTAACCTCCAACCTAAACCTCCCCCATTGCAACTTGAGACCATTGCTCCTTGTTCTGTCATCTGCTACCACTGAGAACAGTCTAGATCCATCCTCTTTGAAACCCCCTTTCAGGTAGTTGAAAGCAGCTATCAAATCCCCCTCATTCTTCTCTTTTGCAGACTAAACAATCCCAGTTCCCTCAGCTTCTCCTCATAAGTCATGTGCTCCAGCCCCCTAATCATTTTTGTTGCCCTCCACTGGACTCTTTCCAATTTTTCCACATCCTTCTTGTAGTGTGGGGCCCAAAACTGGACACAGTACTCCAGATGAGGCCTCACCAATGTCGAATAGAGGGGAATGATCACGTCCCTCAATCTGCTGGCAATGCCCCCACTTATACAGCCATTAGCCTTCTTGGCAACAAGGGCACACTGTTGACTCATATCCAGCTTCTCGTCCACTGTAATCCCCAGGTCCTTTTCTGCAGAACTGCTGCCTAGCCATTCGGTCCCCAGTCTGTAACAGTGAATGGGATTCTTCCTTCCTCAGTGCAGGACTCTGCACTTGTCCTTGTTGAACCTCATCAGATTTCTTTTGGCCTCAATCCTCCAATTTGTCTAGGTCCCTCTGTATCCTATCCCTACTCTCCAGCTGTTCCCTGTTCTCCAGAAGAGATCAGCCTACTCCTGTGAGCAGCTAGCTGAATAGCAGAGGGCTTTGCTGTAGCGGGTTGGGCCTTCAGTTCAAATCCTAGCAGCAGCACTTGCTAGTCCTCATTCCCACTACTAAGCCATTCTGTCCCTCTAGCTCACTTGAATCTTGTCAAGTTTGGCAGTGACCATGTTCATTCTAATATGGCTAAATGTACGTATCTACATCTGGGAATAATGATCATGATCATACATACAGGAACAGGGCAGCCCAGAGGATTCAGGAGGTCTGGGGTCTTTCCCAGCTGCTGAATTGCCACCGAAGACCTGGCACTTCGGCAGTGGGTCCCAGGGCAGAAGGACCCCCCGCCACAGGTCTTCGGGGCACTTCAGCGGCGGGTCCTGGAGTGGAAGGACCCCCCGCCGCCAAATTGCCGCCGAAGACCCAGAGCAGAAGAAGCTCCCGAGGCCTGGGCCTCGAGAGAGTTTTCCAGGGCCCTCAGAGCGAGTGAAGGACCCCACTCCAGGGGCCCCGAAAAACGCCCCGGGGCAAATTGCCCCACTTCCCCCCCCCCCCAGGCAGTCCTGTACCGGAAGGGGGACTCTATCCTGGGAAGCGGCGACTTTGAAAAAGATTTGATGGTCATGGTGGATAATCAGCTGAACAGGAGTTCCCAGGGTGACGCTGTGGCCAAAGGGCTAATGCAATCCTCGGATGCATAAACAGGGGAATCTCAAGTAGGAGCACAGAGGTTGTTTTTCCTCTGTATTTGGCACTGGTGTGACCACTGCTGGAATCCTGCGTCCAGTTCTGGTGTCCACAGTTCAAGAAAGATGTTGCCAAATTGCAGAGGGTTCAGAGAAGAGCCATAAGAATGATCAGAGGGTTAGAAAACCTGCCTTATAGCGAGAGACTCAAAGAGCTCCATCTATGGAGCTTAGCAAAGAGAAGGTTAAGGGGAGACTTGATCACAGTCTATAAATAACAAATATTCAGTTACGGGAGCTTCAGGCCAGCAGAGGCAGGAATAACACGATCCAGTGGCTGGAAGTTGACGCTCGACAAATTCAGACTGGAAATAAGGGATAAATTTGTAACGAGGAGGGTAATTAACCCTTGGAACAACCTATCCACGAGTTGTGGTGGGTTCTCCAACACTGGCGATTGTCAAATCGAGATGTGCTGTTTTTCTAAACTTGGCTCTAGGGATTATTTCGGGGCACTTCTCCGGCCTGGGCTATGCAGGGGTCAGACTAAAGGATCGCAATGGTCCCATCTGCCCTTGGAATCGATGTCTCTGACTGTTGGGTGGGGGGTCTGATTCCAGCTCCTTGTGACAAGGCAGCCACAACACACTCACAGAACCACCCTTGCAGCTGGCTCTCGGCGCACAGGCAGGCCAGCACTAAGGGGACGGGCAGGGTTCTAGGACTGTATATAGCGCCTCTGGTTAACACTTCCTATTATAACACTCTGTTGTCAGCGGCTTATAACT
This sequence comes from Gopherus flavomarginatus, assembly GCF_025201925.1. Lineage (NCBI taxonomy): Eukaryota > Metazoa > Chordata > Testudines > Testudinidae > Gopherus > Gopherus flavomarginatus. The sequence continues at coordinate 285,268,528 of NC_066619.1, read as the reverse complement.
TTGCAAAACTGTAACTGTTGGGGCTGGAATTTACCCTGCTGAGCGTCTGCTTCAGCCTGAAGTTATTTTTCCCCCAACAAAAGTGATTCCGCCTTTTCTCAGAACAAGACTAGGGAAAAATCGGCTGTTTTTGCCCATGTTAATAAAACTCTTAAGCATTTTGTTGGGAAGCTGTAGCCCCATCATGCTCTGGAGCAGGGACTTGGCATTTGGCTGCTGGGGCCAACACTTGCCCTGTCCTTGCACTTCCCATCTGCTGAGGGGCCATGCACAAACCTGAGAGCAGGAGACCATGTCTCCTGTGCTCCCAATGGCCGCCCCCCGGTTGGCCCCCAGGCAGCAAGGAGGAGATGACTGTCGGCTTGGAGAGGAGAGGAGTCTGGGGGCAGTGGAGGGAGGGCAGGTTGGACAAGGAGCCAGGCAGGTGGTGGGTGAGACTGGGACAAAGACCCAGGTGGGCAGCATGGAGAAGAGAAGCCGAGGGTTTGAGGGCACTGGGACAAGAAGCCAAGGGGGCTGGGGACTGGGCTGGGGTGTGCTGCTGGGCCATGGAACCAGTGAGTGTGGGGACATGGAGCCAAGGGGACCAGGGAGCTGGGGGATATTGGGACAGGAATGAGGACTTGAGACAGGGGGTGGAACTGGGACAGTGGCCTGGAAGGGCCAGGCTACAGGAGTCAGGACAGGCGGGCGCAGGGGCTGTGTAACCACTAGAGTAGATACTCCCCTCGGACACTAGACTAGAACCCAGGATTCCTGAGTCTCAGTATCCCTCGGCTGCCAGCCCGTAGCAGTGAAACCCACTGGCAAAGTGTGTGTCTCATCCCCATCTACTGGATAGCTCATGTTGGGGATGACAACCTACTAGTGCTGTCAGTTGCTCCGGGGCAGAGGTCTGCGCTATGGAACTAACAGTTCGGACCCTTCCGGTGACCCATGTGGGTACCCGCCTAGTTCCACAAGCTGGCACTCCTGTTTTGTCAGTTTGTTTTTTTCAAAAAGCTAGGAAATACACACCAAAAACTATGTTAAAACGCACCGTTCAGGTGACAAAGTCAAGCACTCAAAGGCTGGGAAATGCCAGTGTTAGAATGAGGAAATGCCTCTTTCAACCTGAACTTGGCCCTGTTGTGTGCATGCACTAGGCTACAACCTTTAATTACATGGGCACAGCCGATTTGTTCCCCAGTTCCCTCTGCCTCACGTCATTTCCCCCTAAAATGTGCCTTTGGCCTGGCCCTGCTGGAGGTCCCCAGAAATGCCAGTTTCAGGTCCCATGCCTCCTACTTCTCCACCCAGTCAGCAAACTCTGCATTGACAATCACCAGTTCATCCCTCACCCTCGCAACAACTGGCACAAAAGGTCTCGCCCTGTGAGATCCTTATTGTGGCCCTGATTCTGCACCCTCCATGCGGGTGGATTCTGTGGGTCTCCACGGGGGCACCAGGGTCCTTCCAAAATAGAAGTCACAGTTTTCTGTAAAAGTGTCCTGACCTTTTGTAATCTAACTCCCTGTCCCTTCCAATCAGCCCACCTTCCCTCCTGGCTTGTCCCTCTCTAATCATTAACGCCTTGAGCTCAGCCTAGTGAAACTAGGCAGCTGCACAGTTGACCTGCCTGGGACCTCTGCCGGCGAGCTGCGAAACTTCACTCCTCCAATGCGGCAGAGACCTTTGCAGTGCCCTTCTAATCCTATTAGGGAGTCAGCCTCCAAAAACCTGAGTCTTTTGCAGAAGCGGCTTAGGAAGGGCCTGACCCACACACATGCACTGGGGTAGGGCAGCCTTTTCCTTTCTTCCCTGTGGCCACAGCTGCAGCTGGATGAATGAGCCTGCTTGAATGTGCCACATTCTTTCACAGTCTGGTCTTTCCAAGGGGCCACACGGCTCTAATTAAAGCAGCGGTCGGGAGGTTAATTAATACAAATGGTGGCAAATATTATACCAATCAAAGTGCCTTTGGATTCCCTTCTCTGCTAGAGCACACTGCTCTGGTAGGATCTCGTTAGCGGGCTGGGAGAAAACACAGCCCTTAAACTGCCCGACTGTTACATCCATTGCATTAATGAGACTGGTTATGCTTTCTTTATTCCGGCCTTTCCCTGACTCATTTTGGAATTGCAGGGATCTCCAGAGCTGCCTTCTTTGAGCAAATCTAGGTTTCAAAGCAATTTTAAAAGAATGATTTCTCATGTGGTAGGAGCTGGAATGGAAAATTGCAGTGATCTCTTAGCTAACTAAAGAAATTGCATGTAAATACTGGTGTGTAATGTTTATATAATATATGTGCGTGATATATAAATATGGCCCTGACCCTGAAGTTGGCTCTGCTCAAGAGAATCCCTCCACTCATGCCGAGTTTGTTGCAGAATCTAGGCTTGTGTGCCATATATGCTACTGAACTTCCCAGCAGGGATAGCTGGTCTGATGATAACTCTTGAGACCCAGGAAATACAGCTCGTTATATGCGAGCAACACATGTGCCATTTTCTCCCGTAGCGACTGGTCGACTACTCAGCTGATGTTTCTTCATTTGTTCACATGGCAGAGGTCTGTACTGCAGCGAGCGCTGAGGATTCAGACCCTACTGGTGACCGGGGCACTGCACATTTAAATGCAGAGGGGAGCAGGATATTCTGATGCCTGCTTCCATTTCCTGTGTCTCAAACCACAACAGGGGCTGGCTTCCTGTCTGATTGCTAGGGGTTCGGTTTGTGTTGTACTGAAGATGCAGCTTGTTCACACACACACACACACACACACACACAACCAACAGATCCCTGGCTGAGGACTTTCATAGCTTGCAAGGGCCTGAGCTCTCTTTCCCCCCCGCAAAGTCAAATCTGAAAGGTGGTGCCATGCTCCAGTTCTGCCTTGGCTCAAGAGCGCCACCCATTGAGACACAAACTCCACTTCCTGCAGCACCTGGACTTTTGCCTCAAGGTCTCTCATTGGAGTGCTGACCTGGTCCTACCCTGCTTAGCTTGGGAGATGTAAGAATTCTAGCAGCAGCTAGAAAGCAAAGGACCACCGTGCGCTTCATGCCCGGCACAGAGCTCTGTGCCCAGAGGCGAACAAGCAGAGTGCTACCCTGTCCCTTTGTGAAGGCAGGGCTGCTGAGCAGGGATGGACAGGTGACCTGCTTTTGAATCTACATAGTCACATTTAGGGGGCAGGTCCTGAGCTGGTGTAAATCAGACTAGCTCCACTGGTATCAGCTACACCAGTAGCTATGGCTCGGGCTCCTTCTGGAGCAGTGACCCACGGGGGAGTGTGTGCGACCTGTCCACCTCTGCACCTGATCTACACAGGAGATGAATCTGTTCCAGGAGTGCAGCTGGAGGGACAGATTCTTTCGCTCATGTCATAGAGGTTTCTGTATTTAGCTCTGGAGGGCCCCACTCCAATCCCCAGTGTTGGCCAAGATCACCAGGCCCAGATCCAGCCACGACTTAAAATTGACTGTAGTACTGCTTACGTACCAGCTTTACAGAGTCATTCCTGTCTGTCAGCCCCATCATTCTCCAGGCCAGCCAGGTCCATGAGGGTACAGGAGAGGGACAGAAATCTCCCTGGGGTGGTCCAGCAGCCTGGAGGTTTTACACTGTAAAACATGAGGGAGATTGTAGGTTTAAATGGAGGGGTAGCCAGGTGAGCACCAGTTCCCCAGATCCACGCGCTGCTGCATTAAGGCCATAAACTGGGAGTTGTGCAGCTCTACGCCAGGCTAGAGAGGGGGCATGCTGAGACACATGCATATGGGGTCCAGTTACATTGTGGAGTAAAGGTTTGAGCCAAAGCCCATTGAAGTCAATGGAAAAACTCCCATTGACAGGCTTTCAATCAGGTCCTAAAAGAGGAGTTTTCTTAATACCAAAGCGTCTTTCCTTCCTTCCTTCCTTCCTTCCCAGTCTCCCTCTCTCTCTGGTGCATCTTTTTAAACAGTGCAGATCACATAACATTATCTTCTAGATTCCCTTCCCCTCAGTTCATTTGAACTCGCCTGGCCCTCTCTAGCCATTTGCTGTTAATCCCCACTAATTGCCACTAATTCGATTCCTGTCCCCGGGTCTGTGCAGGTGTTTGAAGGAACATCTGGGATCGACGCCAAGAAGACATCCTGCGAGTTTACCGGGGACATCCTCCGGACACCTGTTTCCGAGGACATGCTAGGTAGGTCCATAAGAGCAGCTGAGAACGAATTTATCTCAATACATGGATCTCAGTGGAAAAAATAAACAGCAACAAGTTACTGTGCCAGCAACACGGGGCTGCCAGAGCCTGTAGCCTGCTGCTGATTTTACATTTGCAACTTGTGATTTGTCTGCATAGAGATTCACTTTCCTCTGCTCAATATTTACCCTTGTTTCACCTGCCCTGAGATAGGGGCTGCAGATAGGGTGACCAGACATCCAGATACCTTCAGAGCCATCCAATATTAGGGGCTTTGTCTTATATATGCAACTATGCTCCCATCCTGAAAAAAAAAGTGTCCCGATTTTTCACACTTGCTCTCTGGCCACCCTAGCAGCAGGCGCTTTGGGAAATGGATTGAAAGGCTGGTCCAGTTCAACTAGAGCTGTTGGAAATGCTTCCTGGCCTCTGCTGAAAAGCTGCTGGGTGACTTTTGATAGAACTCCTCAGTGAGTCTGAAAAGCCAAATAATTCCAAAGGCGCCAGAAGCAGCCAGTGTGTCTCTATTCAGGACTGGCCCCACAAGCAGAGGGTAAAAGAAGCAGTAATGGAAACAGAGAAGAGAGTGGGGAGGAGAAGTGGGGAAGGTCACACCGTCTATAAAGGCTGGTAGGGGAAAGCGGAAGGCAAAAAACCCCAAGGATGAATTAATGCTGCCAACAAGTTTCTGCTGATGCCACACATAGGCCCAAGGAGATGGGCTGGGATCTGAGATCTGATCCCATGTTCAGGGGGGTGTCTGGTGCCATTAGAGAGAGAGGGGCCAGCTATGAAATCCCTATTCAAATTCAAATTCTAGACCACAAAAGTTTGGGGGTGTTTGGATCCTGGGGTTTGGTTCAGCCCAGCTGCAGAGTGCTATCTGATACTCCCCGCGTTGCTTCCGGCCGGTCTCGAGCGAATAGATCAGGGCTGGAGGTACCCAGAACGCACAGTCCTGCTAGTAGGCAAAGGGGGGGATTGAAATCAACAATAATAATAACGGCAAAGTGGGAAGACAAGGCAGTAAAATTGTTTGACGACTGCAAAGGGCAGGAGGGTTTAGTGGATTCGTGATGGACTCCAGGATCTCTTGTTTCCAGGTCACTAGTTCAAATCTGGTCTAGGGTTGGAGGTGAGTTAAAGGTGGTTCCCATCTGATGATTGGTCTGTCTCTTATATCAAATGAGTTTGTTGGGTCTCAGTCTAGTTCCTACTGGATGACAGGTGGCTGCATCTTAAAAAAATATAAAATAGCACCATCCTTGTTGGAACTAATTGGCCCTTTGTCTCAGAGGAGCGACCGAGGATGCAGTAAGTGTAGAACCTGAACTCCTTTCCGGTGAATAGAACAGGAGCACTTGTGGCACCTTAGAGACTAACAAATTTATTTCAGCATAAGTTTTCATGGGCTACAGCTCACTCTGAAATCTGTTTCCTGTGAATGAAGCAGTAGCAGTGAATCTAGGTGAGACCAGGGCCCCATTGTGCAAGGTGCTGTATATAAACATAGTAAGAGACAGCTTCTGCCCCAAAGAGCTTGTAAAAGAAATAAAGGGAGAGAAACAGAGGTACAGGAAGGGGAATTTGCCCAAGGTTACCTGACTCCCACTGCAGTTCTCTATCCTCTAGGCCACAGGCCTCTTTGCAGACATCTACGCTGCAGCTGGGAGAGATGATTCCCAGCTTAAGCTAGCGTACTAACTTAGAAATGGGGCCAGAGACGCAAGGGCAGTGCCTCGGTCTAGCTGCCTGACTAGGTACCTAGGAGCTTGGAGGGGGTATCCCTGAGCCGCTGCCTGTGCTGCACACCAGCTCGATCAGAGCGAGGGCATGTACATCTGTGGCTAACCAGAGAACTTCTGCCAATGTGACACCTTTCACTGGCATGAAACTGGCTACCACAAGAGAGAAACCTGAGCAATTTCAGACCAGCAAATCTAACTTTGATCCTTAGTAACGGAATAAAATCAGCGTGAAGGGGAAAACAATTCTGTAACCATCTGGAAGCTAACGATGGAGTCATGAGCCGTGAAACAGCATTGAGGAGTTGTAAAGAACAGATCTGGGCAGACCCAATCCCAGGGACAAAATCAGTGGGGGACGGAAACTCGGTAGATGTGGCGTGTCATTGTCTGGACATCAGTAAAGTATTTGCTAGAGTGTCTCAGGCAATCTTACTCTCCTGTCCACTTGCAGTAGGAAAACTGGCCACCGACCTGTATGCAAAGGGCAGTGGTAGAGGACAATGCATCACGCAGAGGGCAGGTGTCAGTGCAGGAACTCAGGGTAACATGATCACTGGACAGTGGATGGTTCCTTAAGGGATCTGTTCTCATCTCGCTGGAAGACTTTAGGAGACCATCTCTCTCCCCTCTCCCTGCCCACTGAGGCAGCGCTGGGATAAGTGCCACATTCCAGGATGTGTCTGCTACCCACCTAGTATGGTTTGGTTTGGTTTTGGTGAGGTGGGAAGAAGGAGGAAAGAGTAAGATGCTAAGAAGTTAATCGTGCCCAGCCCAGATGCAGAGCTTTGGTGCACAGGAGGTGGGGGAACCTGACCCTGCCTTGCTGTGACACTGGAATGTGCAGCCAACTGTCCCCTTAGCATGGTGGGGATCCGACACCCCCATTCTCCACCCCTGACTTGTCCCTTGTGAAGATGGGAACAGGAGTGCAGGAGGCTCCATGCAGAGGGCTACACCCACTGCTTAACCTAACATATGCCCACACCTGGCCCCTGCTGCACACCACTTAGGGGCTCGCAGGCTCCAGAGCTGATGCCAAAGTCATCCAAGCCCAGTGTGCAGTGGCCACCCCAGGCCAGCACCTTCCTAGCCTGATGGGCAAAGCCTTCCCCTGGGGTGCACTGAGGCCTGCTGGGGCATGTTCATGGCTAGGCCACCAGCCAACACCAGCATCTTGGGGATACCTTTAGCAGCCCACTGGCCCAATTGGCATGACACAGGCCAGAGCCATCCACCCTGGGACTGCCCCATAGGAAGCCAGGCAAGGCAAGGTCCTCAAAGCACATTGAGACACAATGAGAACTGGCCCCAAACCCAACCTGGGCTGTTTGCAAGGGTCCAGAAATCACTTTGATCTCCCCAACAATTTGATTTTGTTTTTTGTTTGATTATTCTGCTCTTCAGGGTTCTGGCTGGGAGCTGAACTCCCACAGTGCCATGAGGAAAGGCTGTTTTTGCCTTATTTAGGGCCCAATTCACAGACTATAGAGATGGGAGGCAGGGAGCTATTAAGTCACTCCAACTCCTTAGGCAGGTGCATTCCCTTCCATTCGTTTTCTAGCGCTTGGTGGGCTGTGCTTCCAGGCTGGGGGAATCTATCCCAGCCAGCAGTGACTCTGAAACAGACTTGGGATCATGCTGGCTAATGAACATGAGCACCCAGTGCAACCTTGTGGCCAAAAGACCTAAATCAAACCTTGGATGCAAAAACAGGATTCTTGAGTAGGAGCGGGGAGGTTATTTTACCTCTGTATTTGACGCTGGTGCGACCCATGCTGGAATCCTGAGTCCAGGTCTGGTGCCCACAATTCAAGAACAATGTGGATAAATTGGGGAAGGCTCAGAGAAGAGCCACAAGAATGATTAAAGGACTAGAAAACCTGCGTTATAGGATAGATTCAAGGAGCTCGATCTATTTCGTTTAACAAAGAGACGGTGAAGGGGTGACTTGATCACATGAGTACTTACAGGGGGAGCAGAATTTACAGGGGGAGCAGAATTCACAAGTGGGCTCTTCAGTCTAGCAGAGAAAGGTCTGACATGATCCAACGGCTGGAAATTGAAGCTAGAGAAATTCAGACTGGCTATAAGGTGCAGAGATTTAACACTGAGGTTAATTAACTGCTGGCTCAACTTCCCAAGGGTTGTGGTGGATTTTCCATCACTGTCAAATTTTTAAATCTGGGTCGGATGTTTTTTCTAAATGCTCTGCTCTGGTTCAGACAGGAATTAGTTCTCTGGCCTGTGCTGTGCAGGAGGTCAGACTAAAACAGTGATGCCTTCGAGCCTAGAATGGGCATTCTGGGCAGATTAGGCCTTGTGGTTATTATGCAGATTTCATGACTGTCCCTAGAGCTAGTCCAGGCCCCCTTTGGGCTTGTGTTAATGCACTGGGCTGGGACTCAGGAGCTGTGAATTCGAGTTCCCAGTTTGTCACAGACTGCCTGGGTGACCTCTGGTAACATTTTTCTATGCCTCAGCTCCTCAACTGTAAAATGGGTATAATAAGCCTCTCTTTTCTTGTCTAGATGTCAACTCTTCAGAGCAGAGACTGTCTCATAGCAGGTGTATGGAACAATTTGTATAGTGGGGGTGCTGAGAGCCACTGAACCAAACTGTAAATGTGGTATATAATGGAGACCAGGGGTGTGGCAGCCCCCCTAGTTCCAACCCCTATGGTATGGACACATTGGCCGATTAACACATGGGGCCCGTGCCTGGGGCCCCAGTCAATTTAGGGTTCCTCACAGGAGCGCTGGAACCTGCGTAGAAGGGGCGGGGCCACTGGTGCTAGAACGATGGCCCTGCCCCTTGCTTCTTCTTTTCCCCTCGAGGCCCTGCTCTGTGACCAGGCCAGAAGCCAGAGCCAGTCGGTGAGCAGGGTGCCCAGGAGCAGCCCCCACCCATGCCCCTGTCCCCTGGGTGCCACCCATGGCAGGTGGAAGGTCTGGGGCTTCCCACAGCAGCCCAGGGTCCCTGGGAAGTTCTTACCACAGGCCAGCTCCAGCTTCCAGCCTGACCAGGGAGTGGGCCCTCAGGGGGAAGACGTAGGGTTGCCAGGCATCTGGTTTTCGACCAGAACGCCTGGTCAAAAAGGGACCCAGGCGGCTCTGGTCAGCCTGCCCTAGCTCCACATGGCTCCTGGAAGTGGCCACCAGGTAGTTGTGGCCCCTAGGTGCATGGGTGGCCAGGGAGACTCCATGTGCTGCCCCTGGCCTGAGGGCCGGCTCCGCAGCTCCCATTGGCTGGGAACTGTGACCAATGGGAGCTGCGGGGGCGGTTCCTGTGGGCGCAAGGGCAGTGCATGGAGCCTCCTTGGCCTCCCATGTGTCCAGGGGCTGCAGGGACCTGGCGGACATTTCCTGGGAGCAGCGGTAAGTGCTGCTGGGAGCCCGCCCTCCAAACCCTCTCCCACACCCCAACCTCTTGGCCCAGCCCAGAGCCCCTTCCCTAACCCCAAACCCTCATTCCCTGCTCCACGGCACCCCAGAGTCCACACTTCAAACCAGAGCCCTCACCCCCTCACCCTCTCCCACACCTCAACCCTCTTGCCCAGCCCGGAGCCCCCTCCCTCATCCCACACCCGCATCCCTTGCCCCACCCCAGAGTCCACACCCCAAGCCAGAGCCCTCACCCCCTCACCCTCTCCCACACCCCAACCCCTTACCCAGCCCGGAGCCCCTTCCTCATCCCACACCCGCATCCCTTGCCCCACCCCAGAGTCCACACCCCAAGCCAGATCCCTCACCCCCTCACCCTCTCCCACACCCCAACCCTCTTGCCCAGCCTGGAGCCCTCTCCCACACCCTGAACCCCTTATTTCTGGCCCCACTCAAAGTCCACACCCCCAGCCTAGAGCCCATACCCCCCCGCACCCTAACCCCTGACCCAGCCCGGAGCCCTCTCCCACACCCTGAACCCCTTATCCCCAGCCCAGTGGTGAGCTGGAGCGGGTTCCCACCAGTTCCCAAGAACCGGTTGCTAAAATTAGACCTCCGTGGAGAACCGGTTGTTAAAGGGCCAGGGGGGTGGGCAAAGAACTCCGGTCCGTGGGCTGGACCATCCTGTTGCTTCCAGGATCCCCAGCTGGGGAGGTTGAGGTTCCCCTGGCCCCTCCCCCGTTTCCCCCCCAGCTGCAGTGTGGCCAGCCGCCGGCACCAGCTGAGCGGCTCAGCTGAGCTCCTGAATTGTCCTACTGCTTTGGGCTGCAGGCAAGGTAAGGGGTGGGGGGGGGCTGCAAGCTCCAGGGCCGCTGACGGGGGTAATTTTCCCCGGGCCCTGCAGGGGGCTCTGGTCCCACGAGTATGTCTCCCCCCGCCCCGGCCCCTGCCCCACTTCCCCCCTCCTTAAATCAGAACTTTTTATAGGGAACCGGTTGTTAAGATTTTGGCAGCTCATCACTGCCCCAGCCCCACCCCAGAGCTCGCACCCCCAGCCAGAGCCCTCACCCCTTCACACACCCCAATCTCCTGCCCCAGCCCAGTGAAAGTGACTGAGGGTGGGGAGCGCAAGCAACAGAGGGAGGGGGGATGGAGCAAGTGGGGGTGGGGACTCAGAGAAGAGACGGGGCCTCAGTGAAGGGGTGGGGCAGGGGGTCGGGCAGGGCTATTCGGTTTTGGGCAATTAGAAAGTTGGCAACCCTAGGAAACGAAGGAGGAGGGGACGAGGTTCCGTGGCGAGGGGAGTGTGGTTGGCCAAAATGTTGTTTGTGCCCAGGGCCCCAATAAATCTTCATCTGCCTCTGTGTGTACAGTGCCTGGCACAGTGGGCCCCTGAGCTCCACTTAGTGCCTCTCTGTGTTAACTGCAGTATTACTAATGATGACTGGCCAGGTGTTTCTTTCATTTGAAACAGTTGCATTAATTCTGTTCCATAAACACCAGCCCGTATCGCCTGAGCTGCAAGGGTATTTAGAGAATCCCAGAATCGTAGGACTGAAAGGGACCTCGAGAGGTCATCTAGTCCAGTCCCCTGCACTTGTGGCGGGACTAAGGATTATCTAAATCGTTTTCAATGAGAGAGGGTTTCCTTTAAAAAATGCAAACCTTCCCCTGCAACAGCCTTGGGCTAAGACCTGGAAATCAGGAAGTGAAAGTGACCGGTCTGGGTTTCATTGCTCACCAGGGGTGAAGGGTAAAAAGCAGCTAAGCAGCTTCCGTGCTGAAAGGTGAATGTGATTTGTCCAAACATCCCTCTGTGTTAATAACTCGGGTTGTTAGTAGTAACCCAGGAAAGGGCCTTTTACTACTGGGTTTTGGCCTCCATTTTCAAAAGCAACTTCAGTTTTTAGGTGCCCAAGTTGAGACACTTTAATGGGGCCTGATTTCCAGAGGACGGGCTGGTGGCCCTTTCTGCTAATCAGGCCTCTTTGAGGCACATGGAGCGGGACAGCCAAAACCTTAAGCCCCTTTTGAAAATGTAGGCCACTATTTTTATCCTGATGGCATCCCTGCAAGTGGTGCAAAGAGTGTGTAGTCTGTCCAGGCAGCGTACCTCTCCAGGCGGTCCGCACAAATACAGTTCAGCCCTAATCTGCTCTGCTGGGACACACTGATCAGGGGAATTGTATGTAAATCCAAGGTCGTTACAGTGCTGCGCCGAAGCTCCCTTTGTCCCCCCTTTGTCCAAGCCGCTCCATATTCTCTGGGGGCAACACAGGAGGGGAAACAGTGTAGCAGCCACTGCACTGGCCACTGGCCACCCAGAGATTCCCATACGGAGGGGAAGTCCTCAGGGAACTGGATGATCCAAGTTTCTAGTGGCTTTGCACTGCCAGAGCAGTGAAGCTTCAGCAGAGTCCAGGATCTGGGCCAAGGTCAGTGCCTCGCTCATCCTGAGAGTCCAGGAAGGAGAGAGGAGAATGAGAGAAGGGCCAGAGAAGGGATACAAAGGCAGGGGGGTCTGTGTAGACTGTGGAATCTAGGCAAGGAAGGGCTCTGTGTAGACTGAGCCATGGCCACGGCCTGTACTGTCCCCTTGGGCGCACACCGCAAAGGATGCAACATGGTGCACACTCCCCAGAGCCAGCTACCCAAGGAGCAAGGAGCTGTGGCTAAGGCAGGGAAAGCTTAGCCTGGGTCTTCAGGGGGAGCCCTGCCAGCAGGGCAGCCTCCCAGACGGTGAAGACGGTGGTGGTTGCAGCTTGACTGAAGAGGTTCAAGGGTGGGGAGGGAGACCTGGATTAGAGGGGGGAGCCTTGCTGGGGTTTACATGTTGGTGTGAAGGGAGGAGTCCAGCCAGGGGTCAGGTTGGGTGACCCTCCCCATCCTTCCCCTGGGCTTCCATGACCCTCGTTAAGTTCTAGATCAGTGAACGAGGCGCTCCAGCCAAGCCCCGAACCGGCCTCAGCGCGCAGGTGTTCTCCCGAGAAAGCGAGTGAACGTTCGCGCTCTGCGCCTCTTTCTCCTGAGCACGCTCCTTGGCACTCCCACGCCGAAGCCACATTATTGATCTGCTATCAGCCATTGCCACACTGGGGAATCGATAGCGCTGCATTAGTGGTCCCCCACTTCAACCCTTTCTCCCCCGTACACCGGCGATTACCCTATAGGACTCTCTTCCGGCCCTTTAAGAGGGCTGGGGAAAGCATTGTCCTTGTCACAACAGATAAAGATCAATGCTGAGATGGCGCTGGGAAGAGGGATCCACTGACCATGAAAGGTCAGTAACCTTGGTATTCACTGCGCCTCTATTTGCCTTAGACACACAGTTGTTTAATTTATCATTGAAGCAAAAGCAGAGGTCGGGGGGTGAGCTGCTGAAGGAAACATCCAGTAAAACAAAGCACCTGGCTCATTAGGGCCCTTCGAAGTAGGAGGGAAGACCCCATTGATTTCAATGGGCTGTGGGTCAGACATTGACCAACCAGCTGACCGCTGTCTGTTGGATGGGCAGGTGTTGCATGCAAAATGGCATCCATTTTCAGCCAGCCATGGGAGAGGCCAGGCTCTGCGGGAGAGGGAGGATGGCTCAGTGCTTAGGATGCTGGCTAGGGACTTTGAAAACCTCACTTTGATTCCTTACTCTGCTATGCTCTTCTGGTGTGACCTGGGGCATGTCCCATCTGGGGACAGGAGCTGCGTTAAGTGGACTAGCTGGTTCTACAGCTTTTCTGAGCCTAGAAAACAAGCACTGGAACTTGATGAAGGGTGCAAAGCCCAGGAGGGATGAGGGGATGCCCCCGACACATGTTGTTTGCTTGCACCAAGTTTACCAAGCAGTCCGGCTCTCTCTGTATTACTGACCTGTCCTCTATGTTATTTACCACTCCCCCAATCTTTGTGTGGTCAGCAAATGCAGTCAGTGATGACTTTGTTATCCTCCAGGCCATTGGTGAAAATGTTAAGTAGCATTTATTTCCCTTTGCAGGTCGGGTTTTTAACGGTTCTGCAAAACCCATCGACAAAGGCCCAGCTGTTATGGCCGAGGATTTTCTCGATATTAACGGTAAGCCTGATGCAAGAAATTAAGTTGGCAAGAGATGTTGAGCACATGATCTGTGGGGCAGGGACCATGTCTTCCTGTGTGTTGGGATGACACTGAGTGGCTCTCTAGCTGTCAGTCACAGCAGAGAGGCCAAGGAGAATAGGTCCGTCGATGGCTATTAGACAAGATGGGCAGGGATGCAACCCCTTACTCTGGGTGTCCCTAAACCTCTGACTGCCAGAAGCTGGGACTGGACGACAGGGGACAGATCACTTAATAACCGCCCTGTTTTGTGCATTCTTTCTGAATAGGGTGACCAGTTGTCCCATTTTTAAAGGGATTGTGCCATTTTTTGGGACTTTTTCTTATATAGGCGCCTATTACCCCCCACCCCTGTCACTTTTTTCACAGTTGCTATCTGGTAACCCTATTCTGAAGCACCTAGCATTGGCCACTGTCAGAAGACAGGATACTGGTCTAGATGGACCATTGGTCTGACCCAGTCTGGCTGTTCTTATGTTTGTACTTTGCAAAGTGGGGCAGGCAGATCCCAATTTTACAGGTGGGAAAACTGAGACTGAGATGGGCCATGACTCAGCCAAGATTACAGAGCAAGTCAGTGGCAGATCCAAAGAACCCAGGTCTCCTGGCTACCCAGGGCCAGGCCCTAGTCCCTGGACTACATGAACCAGCACTAAAGATTTCAGATCACGTTAGCGAGAGACTGCTGGACTTGAATTTGACCAAGTTACCAAGGTTTTTTTATTCATAGGTAATAAATTCCCATGTGAACAGCTATTTTTGTGAACAAATAACCACTGTTCTTTGGTGTTTGCAATACAAACATTGCAGCACTGGGCTTGTGCATGAGACTCTGCAGGTGAAATTGTCTAGGGACTGATAAGAAGGACCAATGAAATGGACCAAGCTGTTTTAATTGCCCAAGCCAAGTGAAGGGTAAGAAGGGAACTGAGGTCAGTGGGGAGATCTTCCTGGCCAGTGTGAGTTAGATGAGGCTCCAAAGAATAGTTTGGTCCCGCGGGTTAGCCAGCATCTGGGGCCTTGCTAGGCTGTTTCGGTGAGGATGAGGAATCGAAGCTTGGACTCGGGTATATTCTTCGATGAAGGATGGTTTGTTTACAAAAACTGTACACAGAGTCCTGCTTCCCAGAGCACAGTGGGAACAAACAGGAACTGGTTCCCTGCTCAGAAATCCCTGACTGTCCCTCCAGCTAGCTCTGTGCCCAAGAAGCTTTGTCCCTCTGTTTCCTCTCTGCATCACACTCACAACTCTTGCCTCTGCCTCCAACACCCACAACCCGCAATCAATAGTCAGTCAAAGAGTCAGCCTAGGGAGATTGTGGAATCTTAGTCACTGGAGGTTTTAAAGAGCAAGTTAGAGAAACACCTGTCAGGGATGGTCTGACTCTAGATAATCCTTAGTCCTGCCCTGAGTGCAGGGGACTGGACTAGAAAGACTCGAGGTTCCTTCCAGGCCTATGATTCTATGAATATCCAGCCTCTGCCTTTGCAATCAGCGAAACCTCATTGAATCTAACGGGATTAGCTCTATGTTGCCATGCGGCCTCTTGCCTTGCACGGCTGCAGCTGTTTTTACTACGTAAAAGGGCTTGATTGTTCCGTCTGTTGAGTCAGGCGGAGAGCCTGGCACCACTGGCTTTAACAAGGTATGTGATTGTCTTTGGATCTAAGGGCTTGTCTACACTGAAATGCTGCAGCTGCACTTTTCGGGGCTGCCCTTCAGGGAAGCCGCTACCGACGCCGATGGGCGAGGTTCTCCCGCTGGCGTAGGCCCTCCACCGCCCTGAGAGACAGTAGCTAAGTCCGCAGGAGAATTGTACCCGTCGACCTAACGCTGTCTACAACAGGGGCTAGGTCGGTGTAACTGCATCACTCTAGGGTGTGGATTTCTCACACCTCTAAGTGTAGTTATACCGACCTAATTTCCTGGTGTAGCCCAGGCCATAGACTCATCTGATACGACCATTGGCACGTTTCAATATAACAGTATGTTAGGTTTCTCAGTCACATTCAGCAGTAGTAATCTGAGGTGGTGTTAGAGCCAGAAGCCTTTATGTAGCTTTTATTCAGGCAAAACCTCCCTCCGTGAAGCTGAGTGAGGTCTACACGACTTGGCCAATGTCTCTCTAACAACAGCCGGCTCTTTACTGCCCTCAGCTATGTGCTTGCAGCTCCCATTGACTTCACTAGCATAACCCACAGTGGAACAGCC
The DNA here is from genome assembly GCF_025201925.1 of Gopherus flavomarginatus. Lineage (NCBI taxonomy): Eukaryota > Metazoa > Chordata > Testudines > Testudinidae > Gopherus > Gopherus flavomarginatus. The sequence continues at coordinate 285,252,928 of NC_066619.1, read as the reverse complement.
CCCGATGGGCCCCCAGTTGAAATGACAACACTGTGTGGGTCATCTCTGGGGACTGAACCTGCGTCTAAAAGTACAAACCTCACTGCTTGATCTAAAGGGCCCGGTCTGTTAGTTCAGAGGTGGGAGCAGATTCATAACCTCTATATGGCCCAGCCACTGGGGAGATCTGAAACTATGTCCTTCCTGCCATGGTTACATTTACATGGGTGTATCTGAGGGGGGCGCAATGTCAACCTCCAGGGGGCACATTTACACACATGGGTGTCTAAGTGATGCCTGTGTAATAACACACAGGCTGCCCCACAGGGACCTGGATTCCTTCACACCTGATGGGACTGCTCAGTCACCTGATCACCCTCATGCAACCCCTGCCCTATAGATTTTAAGGGGCCATTGTCCAGGTCAGCAGACCCAGAACAACACTCAGCTTTCTGGGCCCTTCTCTCTCTCTCTCTATTTGGACTATTTTCCCCCTCTATGTGAGGTTTTTGTATTTTTCATATCTAACAGTTCATTTCCCTATCCCCACAAAACCATCCAGGTCTCTTAAGTGACCCTACAATAACAAATCAGGTCCACGAGTGTCCCATGCAATAACCCCTTCCTGCCTTCTTGCTTCAGGTCAGCCTATCAACCCGCATGGTCGCATATACCCTGAGGAGATGATCCAGACTGGCATCTCGCCCATCGACGTCATGAACAGCATCGCCAGGGGGCAGAAGATCCCCATCTTCTCTGCTGCTGGACTTCCTCACAATGAGGTAGGACCACGTCTTTCTGCCCATCCCTCCCTGTCCCCTTCTGCAGCAGGGGCGGCCAGGACACATGGGGCGAGGGCACACCCGTCGCTACTTTATGTTAACATCAGACGTGCTGGATGTTGGGTTCTCGTGGCATTGAAAGTGCTGGGACCACCGGGCCCCCGGTAACCATGGATGTTTCTTGCAGAGAGGGGTGGCTGGCCCGCGGATTGGTAATGGTGGTCACAGTTTGAACCCCCTGTTCCTAGCTGGCCCAGTTCACCCTTCCCAACAGCTGTCCTTCATTGGCTGGCTGTGAGATGCACCTCAAAGCCTCCTTTGCCAGCAGGCCAGCCCAAGAACCCCCCAGCACCGCTGAATCCCACTCCACCCCCAGACTGGCAGCCTCAACAGGGATGCCAAAAACTGGGTGGGCCCTGAAGAGTGAACAAGACCTTAGACAAGGTACTTCTGAGTCAGAGTTGAGACTCCGGGCAGAGCCGTGTGTGTGTGAGAAGCCTGCCCTGGCTCTGCCTTGTGTGCTGCCTGCCCTGTGTGGCACCTGGTTTCATGTCCAGGCTGTCACCATGACACCATCTACAATCCATCCATTCATATTGCTGCTCTGCAGGCAGGGCACTGCCTGGCACTCAGGAGACCTCGGTTCTAGGTCCAGCTCCAACCTGCCAGGTGACATCCAGCAAGTGGCTTCCCCTTCCACCCTTGTCTTTTCTAGAATCATAGAATATCAGGGTTGTGAGGGACCTCAGAAGATCATCTAGTCCCACCCCCTGCTCAAAGCAGGACCAACCCCAACTAAATCATTCCAGCCAGGGCTATGTCAAGCCTGGCCTTAAAAACCTCTAAGGAAGGAGATTCCACCACCTCCCTAGGGAACCCATTCCAGTGCTTCACCCCCTCCTAGTGAAAAAGTTTTTCCTAATATCCAACCTAGACCTTCCCCACTGCAACTTGAGACCATTACTCCTTATTCTGTCATCTGGTACCACTGAGAACAGCCGAGCTCCATTCAGTCAGGGAACAGAGCCACACCATGTGACCCAGCTGGGCCTCCACACACTACTAGCAAGAAACAGCGAAAGCTCAGAAGAAACATTTTGTAAGCGTTGCACTGGCTGAAGGCCTGTGGTCCGAACGGTTCAGCAAGTCTTTAGGAAGAACAGGTGTGATTGCAGGAATTATTCCCCAAACAGTTTCGGGCTCAGGACTCAGTGACTAATCTCTGCAATGGACAGTTTGACCAGCTGTAAAAAGCACAGTGTTTTCCTAAGGGAAGGCCTATGTAAGCAAGATACATCAGGAATTTTGGATTCAGTGACCTTCTCTGTGGGCAAGCCACTTCCCTGCTCTGTGCCTCTGTTTCCCCAACTGTAAAATGGGGTTAATGCTACCACACCTACTTTTATGAAACACCTTGAGGTGATAATAATATATAACAAGTGGAAGAAAGGGGAAGTTGACAACAATCTATCAGTCAGAAGCTAGGACGTATGAAAATTGATAAGGGAGGCACAGAGAAATCTATGGCCAGCAGAGTTAAGAACAACAAGAAGGAGTTTTAAAAATATATTAGGGACAAAAAAACCACATGTAAAAAGTAGAATTATCAATAATAATGCCGAAAAGGCAGACGTGTCCAAAATATTTCTGTTCTGCATTTGGAAAAAACAGATGATGTGATCTCATTATGTGATGATGATAACTCTCTTTCCATTCCACTGGTAAATCAGGAGGCTGTTACACAGCAGCTACTAAAGTCAGACACTTTTAAATCAGAAGGTTAGGATAATTTACATCCAAGAGTTTTAAAAGAGCTGGCTGAGGAGATCACTGGACCATTAATGTTCATTTTCAGTAAGTGTTGGAACAGTGGAGAACTTTCAGAAGCTAATGTGGTGCCAATACTTTAACAGGGTAAACAGGCTGACTCAGACAATTCAAGGCCTATCAGCCTGACATCAATCCTAGGCAAAATAATGGAGTAGCTGATATGGGACTCAATAAAAAATTAAAAGAGAGTAATATAATGAATGTCAATCAACATGGGTTTATGGGAAATAGCTCCTATCAAACTAACTTGATATCTGTATTTGATTATATTACAAGTTTGGTTGATAAAGGTAACAGTTCTGACATTATGCACTTAGACTTCTGTAAGGCGCTTGACTTGGTACTGCACAACATTCTGATTAAATAAACTAGAATGATATAAAATGAACATGGCGCTTGTGAAATGGATTAAAAGCCAGCTAACAGAGAGGACTCAAAATATAACTGTAACGGGGAAATCATCATCAAGCAGGTGTGTTTCTAGTGAGGTCCCACAGTGATCTAGGCTACACCATTGTAAACATTTTTATCAATGAGAAGAAAACATAAAATCATCACTCGTAAAGTTTGCAGATGACACAAAAATTGGGGTAGTGGGAAATAATGAAGAAGAGAGATCAGTGAGTAATACAGAGCAATTTAGATTGTTTGGTAAACTGGGCACAGGTAAATGATATGCATTTTAATACAGCTACATGCAGAAGAATGGCCATATTGCGTAAGACCAATAGTCCAGCTAGCCCAGTATCCAGGCTTCAGACAGTGATCAATGCCAAATGCTTCAGAGAGAATGAATAGAATAAGGCAATTAGTGAATGATCCATCCCCTGTTGTCCACTCCCAGCTTCTGGCAGTCAGAAGTTAGGGACAGCCAGAGCATTGGGTTGCACCTCAGACAATCTTGACTAATAGCCACTGCTGGACTTATCCTCCAGGAATTTATCTAATTCTTTTTTGAGCCCAGTTATAGCTTTGGCCTTCACAACATCCCCTGGCTAGGAGTTCCACAGGGTGACTACATTGTGTGAAGATATACGTCCTTATGTTTGTTTTAAACCTGTTGCCTGTTCATTTCATTGGGTGACCCCTGGTTCCTACAAATATATACCTCTAGGAACAAATAATTTAGGCTATACTTACATGATGGGGGACTCTATCCTGGGAAGCAGTGACTTGGAACAAGATTTGGGCATCGTGGTGAATAATCAGCTGAACAGGAGCTCCCAGTGTGATGCTGAGGCCACAGGGGCTAATGTGATCCTGGGATGCATAAATGAGAATCTTGAGTAAAAGAGGTTATTTGGCACTAGTGTAACCACTGCTGGAATCCTGTGTCCCGGTCTGGTGCCCACAGTTCAAGAAGGATGTGGATAAATTGGAAAGGTTCAGAGAAGAGCCGCGAGAATGATGAAAGGATCAGAAAACTGCCTGATAGTGATGGGCCCACGGAGCTCAGTCTGTTTAGTGGAACAAAGAGAAGGTTAGAGGTGGAGTGATCACAGTCTATAAATGCCTACATGGGGAACAAATATTTGATAATTGTCTCTTCAGTCTAGCAGACAAAGGTCTGACATGATCCGGCGGCTGGAAGCTGAAGCTCGGCACATTCAGACGGGCAGTAAGGCGTGCATTTTGAACAGGAGAGTAATTAACCATTGGAACAAAGTACCAGGTGCTGTGGTGGACTATCCGTCGCTGGCAAATTTTAAATCAAGACTGGCAGTTTGTCTGAAAGCTCGGCTCTAGGGATTATTGTGGGGCCGGTCTCTGGTCTGGGCTGGCAGGAGGTTGGACTAGATGATCACGATGGTCCCTTCTGGCCTTGGGATCTGTGAGATTCCACATGGAAGATGAAAGATGTTGTTTTTGTTTGTATCTCTCTGCACCTCCGGCACCAGTGCCCGCACTCATCGACCAATCTCTAAAAAACAGACCTGGGTTTGGAAGGGCAGGGTCTCCTCAGCCCTGTGTGCTGAGCCCAGCAAGGCCACCAAAGCCAGTGAGAGCCGAAGCCGGGCTGCACTAGAAACGGCAAATGAAGTCTGTGCTGAAATGCCAAGCTGCATCAGCCCCGATCATAACCACTCGGTCGTGAACTTTGATGAACTCGAAATATCAGGTTGATCTATAAATGCAACTGGTGCTGCTGCTTTGGCAATGAACCAGAGATTCGCAGCCAAGAGGTAATCAACCAACTTCCTCCTCTGACAACAGCCGCACACGCCAGCCAGAGCACGAAACAGTGATGCAATCGGATGGAAAACTTGGCCTGACAGATCGGGAGTGACAGACGAAAGTTAATATAATAAAGTCAGGGCCCAGTGCAATGGATGCTGCGGCAGCACAAGCCAGAGGTGGGGAGGGATCCAGGAGCAGAGCCGGCCGATAAAGGAGGGCAGGGAAATAGCCTCCGGCTCAGCCCCTCTTTTTTGGGGATTGGGGGGCGCTGGTAGGCCTGGGTCCCTGTTTTAAAGCCAGGCCTCCAATTGGTCCTACCATGATTCTGAAGCGGATAGAAAGGCAGAGTTAGTGGAGCAGATGCCCATGGTAGGTACTTACAGGAAGGATCAGATTAGAGCACGAACTCTCATTACAGGGAGCGAGTTATAGGTCCTTCCCCACCCGCCATAACTGCCCTCTGACCCCATCCTCCATCACTTCCCTCTGCTTTCCCGCCCATGTCCATCCTCCATCACTTCCCCCTACCTTCCTCCAACCCTTCATCCACCATCACTGCCCCCTCCCTTTCCCCCAACCCCCCTCCTCCATCACTGCCTCCTGCCTTCCCCACACCCTCCATCCTCCATCACTGCCCCCTAACTTCCCCTCACACACCACCCAGTTCCCAACAAGGTCCCACCCCATTAGCAGAACAAGTATTATCAACCCGGTGCCGGGCATTGGCGAAGCTGCCGGCTGTCTGATGGGAAAGCAGCCCCCTGAGCCCTGGCCTGGACAAAGGCAGAGAGTGCAGATCAGCCAGGCCAGCTCGGTAGGGAGCGCCCTCCCTCCATAATACACCTAATAGCAGCAAAGCTGTACAGCACCTGGTGTGTTGGGAACAGCACAGCCAGGTCTGAGCAGGGCTCTCCCCTCCTGCGTCACCGGCTCCCCAAGCTTTTCAGCTCGTGTTTCTAGCTGGAGCTCCTGACATTTTGGTACCAGCTGTTTAAATGCAGGCTGCAAGAGATGGGACAGGCCATGTAACTATACTCTTCTAGAGGCCAAGGCAGGCTCCTCCCTGTCATAAACAGATAGTTAAGGGTTAATGTCTCTTTTACCTGTGAAGGGTTAACAAACAGGGAACCAAACACCTGACCAGGGGACCAATCAGGAGACAAGATACTTTCAAATCTCGGTGGAGGGAAGCCTTTGTTTGTGTTTTTTGGGTTTGGCTTTGTTCTCTCTGGGATCTGAGAGTGACTGGAAGTACTACAGGCTCTAATTTTCTATTCAAGTAGTAAGTGCAAGTAGAAAAGCGGTTTAGTCTTCTTAATTGGTTTTCTTTATTTGCAAATGTGTATCTGGCTGGTAGAGGTCTAATGTGTATTTGGCTGGAAGTATTTTAAATTGTATTTCTGCTGGAAGAGGCTTTTTCTCCAGTTTCTAGAAGCTGACAGACCCTGTAATATTCCATCTTGAATTTACAGTGATTTTCTTTATTCTTCTTTTTTAAAAAAAAGCAAAACTTTTAATAAAAGAAAAAAAAAGAATAAAGAAAATCACTGTAAATTCAAGATGGAATATTACAGGGTCTGTCAGCTTCTAGAAACTGGAGAAAAAGCCTCCTCCAGCAGAAATACAATTTAAAATACTTCCAGCCAAATACACATTAGACCTCCACCAGCCAGATACACATTTGCATATCAAAGGGTTTTCTTTTGTTTTAATTTAAATGTGAAAGATTAGGTAGAAGAAGTTAAAAAAGGCACTGTTGCTAGGCAACCCCAAGCAGGCAGCAGAGGAACAGCAGTTCAGGCAGTAAACACCAGAGGGCACCCCAACACAAGAAAGCAGGAACTATGACTACCAAGGACCTGAAACAGGAACTGGCAAGACTGGGTGTAGAGGAACAGCTCAGAGACGCCGACCACAAGCAAGACATGGAAAGAAAACAAAAAGAAATAGAAATAAGAGAAAAAGAGGTGGAGCTGAGAGAAAGAGAAGAAAAAATCAAAGAAGAATCCTACAAAAGAGAACAAGCAGCCAAAGACGTGGACCACAAAAGAAAAATAGAGCTCCAAAGGGAGGCACACCAGCAGGCCATGGAATTAGAACAGGCTAAGCAACAGAACACAGCCAATCCTAACAACACTTCACCAGTTGTTGTTCCACATCCCAAAAAATTTCCCACCTACAAGGCAGGTGATGACACTGAAGCCTTCTTAGAAAATTTTGAGAGGACCTGCCATGAATACAGCATCTCTGAAGACCAATACATGATAGAGCTGAGGCCACTGCTCAGTGGACCCTTAGCAGAGGTGGCGGCTAAAATGCCTAAGGAGAACATGAACGATTATAAACTTTTTCAAACCAAGGCCAGATACAGAATGGGGATAACACCTGAGCATGCCCGTCGGCAGTTCAGAGCCCTAAAATGGAAACCAGATGTGTCATTCCCCTGACACACCTACCACATTGCAAAGAATTATGAGGCCTGGCTATCAGGAACCCAGGTTAACAACATGGACGAGCTGCACCTCCTGATACAAATGGAGCAGTTCTTAGATGGTGTTCCTGAGGAAATAGAGAGGTACATCCTAGATGGGAAACCCAAAATGGTAACCGAGGTGGGGGAGATTGGAGCCAAATGGATGGAAGTGGCAGAAAAAAAAAAAGCTACTGTCAAGGGGAGTGAATACCCCAGGGGGCACACCGACAATAAACCCTATAACCGAGGGCAGCACAAGACCCCACCTACAATCCAAGGAAAGCCCCAGACTACCTATTACCCCACCTCACCGGTCTCCAGTAACCCACCTCGGCCCAGTGACCAGTCAGCTGGACAATGCTTTAAATGTAATGAACTGGGACATATAAAAGCGAAACCCAAAAAACACAAACAAAGGCTTCCCTCCACCGAGATTTGAAAATATCTTGTCTCCTGATTGGTCCCCTGGTCAGGTGTTTGGTTCCCTGTTTGTTAACCCTTTACAGGTAAAAGAGACATTAACTCTTAACTATCTGTTTATGACACTCCCTAAGTCCATTCTCCAGGGCTTCGTCCAGCATCGGTTTCAACAGCCCAATCATCTATTCCTCTTCTGCAGCCTACTAGATCTCACTAGGGAATGGCAGCATGAAGGCCACTAGCTCGGCTAATACAAGGGATTGAGGACAGGCCCATCCCAGCTGGAAGTTCGAGTTGAGCAGAAAACCAGGCTTCAGAGCTGGGGCTGCCACAGACTCGTCCCCTCTATGGATCAGGCACAGAGGCAGACACTTGATCCCCACAGGCCTGTGGATAATGATTATTATTGATGTTATTTATTATTTGTACTGCCTGCAAACCTAGTCATGGGCCAGGTCCTCGCTGCGCCAGGTGCTGGACAAACACAGAAGAAAATGTTAGTCCCTGCCCTGAAGAGCTCACAGTGTAAGACAAGAGACAACAGACGGATACAGAGAGATGGTGGCGTACAAGGAAACAATCATAGAATCACAGGACTGGAAGGGTTCTCGAGAGGTCTTCTAATCCAGTCCCCTGCACTCATGGCAGGACTAAGGATTATCTACAGCCTCCCTGATAGGGGTTTGTCTAACTTGTTTTTAAAAACCTTCAGTGACTGAGATTCCACAACCTCCCTAGGCAATTTATTCCAGTGCTTAACCACTCTGACAGGAAGTTTTTCCTAATGTCCAACATAAACTGCCCTTGCTTCAGTTTAAGCCCATTGCTTCTTGCCCTATCCTCAGAAGCAGTATTAGCCAGCAGGAAGGCCGGGGTCCTGTTTTTTGTAGGATTTGCTGCAAAGGAGCATTTTGGGGTGAGCGGGAGGAAGAAGAGGAGGTGGTTCGGGGCTGTTTACGAGGAACTCCTCCCCAGCACGTGGGGCAGCAGGGGAGGAAGCACCAAAGGACTTGTCTGAAAATGTAACAAGTGGGTGCTGGTGATAGACATCAGGAGCCATTTGGTGATGAGCTTCGACATCTCAGTAGTGAGCGAGAGGTGATAGGAAAGGTGGGGATTGGCCAGGTGAGGCCTTGACGGTGAAAACAAGCAGCTGGTGTTGAATGCTAGAGAAGGAGGAGGCAGGGGAGGGAGGCAAAGAGGGATGACGTGGTCAAGTGCCAGGCTAGGAAAACCACCTTTGCCGCCGTCCTTTGCGTGGAGCTGAGCAGGGCCAGGCTGCCGTTGTCCAGGCCAGAGAGAAGGCTGCTGCAGCAATCAAGAGACGCCCGGCGATGGGCGTTCTGGCTGTGCGGAGGGACAAGAACAGCCGTATCGTAGAGACACGGCACAGGCAGAATCAGCAAGGGTTAAACGTAGCTGGAGGTGGGGACCTAGAGAGATGGCCGAGCCAAAGAGGGCGCCCGGTTCTGCACCTGAGTGACAGGCAGGACAGTGGTGGTGGTGTCCACGATGCTGGAGAACGGCAGTGCTTAGGAGAAGATTAGGATTCAGCCTCCATTTTCCTTTCCTTAGCAACATCCCATGACTCAGTCGTCTCCTGTTACCTCCCTCAAATACTCCCAGAGGCAGTTTCCATGTTCCCCCTGGCTCTGTATTTGCTGTGGTTTGACCAAGTTTCCGTCTCTGTCAGCCAAATTCTTTGCTGGCGTAACGCGGCTGGCTTCTGTGGAGTTACGCCAGTGTGCAGTTTGGCCCCCCAGATCTGAGATGGGCCGGATCCAGACCCCAAGTGAGCTGGCAGCCTGGGCATCGGGCTCTGAGGCCGGGCTGAGGTGCCTGTCTCTGGGTCTGAGCCCTGTGTCTCTCCCCTCCGCAGATTGCCGCACAGATCTGTAGACAGGCCGGCCTGGTGAAAAAGTCCAAGGACGTGATGGACTATCACGAAGAGAACTTCGCCATCGTCTTTGCAGCCATGGGAGTGAGTCCAACCGGGGGCTGGTGGGGACGGCGCAGGCCTCCCACCTCTGTGCAGGGCCTTGCCTCAGGCAGCAGGTCCCGGGGCGGAGGGCTGGGGACAGCATCAGGAAGCACAGGCTGCTGGGAGGGCGCCTCACCAGCTGGGTCCCTTGCAGCCCCATGCAGCAAGGCTCTGAGGGTGCCCTGGACTAGGGGTTTGGGTCAAACCCAGAGCCAGGTGTCCAGACCTTGGCTGGGGATCTGGGGGTCACAGTCATCGTGCTGCGGCTGGGTTCGGGGACAAATCTGGGAAGCTCGGGCTCAGGGCTGAGGCTGGCGCTGAGCTTTGGGATCAGCCAGGGGCCTTGGTCAGGGGCATCCCTGCGGACCAGGGTTTGGGGCTGAGCCCTAGCCAGCAGGTTCGGGGACAGCCCAGCCACTGGGGGATCAGCACAAGCGTGGGAGGATCCGACGTCCTGCCTTGGTCTCAGGGCCAAGGGCTTTGGGAACTGCTCCTGGGAGAGGCAAGGCAGAGCGAGTGGTCAGTGGGGAAACAGGCTAAGCCCTGGAACTGCCTCCCGCCCCCCTCGGGCTGGGCCCGGGGACAGGGAGAATCCCCCCTGTAAAGAGCCGGGTGATCGAGATCGGCAGCACTGTGCTCCCCCCTGGTGGACAGCTGTGTCCTTGCCACCTGCTCTGCTCCCTGGCCCCACACCACTCCCTGCCCCTGGCATCGGCTGCTTCCTCCAGAGACGGTGCCCGGCGACCCAGCGCCACACGGAGAGGTGCCCTGCAGCCAGGCCAGTGCCCCGAGGCACTCCGTGCCACAGCAGCCTGCCCCATCCTGGCAGGCCCTTGTGCTGCGTCCCCAGGGTGACATGGGCCCAGAGGAGTAAGAGCAGAAAGGAATGAAAAGATCCAAGTTATACTGAAGAGGCTGGGGTGGGAACCAGAGACTGGGACTCAGGACACCTGGGTTCTAGTCCCTGCTCTGCCACTGACTCCCTGTGGGACTGTGGGTAAGTCCCTGCCCTCCCCTGGCCTCAGTTTCCCCATCTGAACAATGGGGACTGTTGTGTTGCTCAGCCCCGCCCTGTTGTGGATGTGATTGGCAGGTGAACATGGAAACTGCCCGCTTCTTCAAGTCGGACTTCGAGGAGAACGGGTCCATGGAGAACGTGTGCCTCTTCCTGAACCTCGCCAATGACCCCACGTGAGTACAGCCCCTGCCTGTCATCAAGGGAACTGCATCAGATCGGGCCCCATTAACCATAACACGCCCAGCCCCTGCCTTTTGTTCTGCACGTGTGCAGCACCTAGCACAACGAGGTGCAGTCCATGGCTGGGGTGCCTGAACACTACCATAATACACCTAATAGCAACAAAATTGTGCAGCATCTAGTGCAACAGGGTTAGTCCATGGCTGGGCTCCTGGGCACTGCCTTAGTACACCTAATAGCAATAAAATTGTACAGCACCTAGCGCAATGGGGTGACGTCCATGGCTGGGCTCCTGGGCACTACCGTAATACACCTAATAGGAATTAAATCATACAGCGCTAGGCACGACGGGGTCCTGGTCTATGACAGGGTTGCCTGGGCCCTCTGATAATACAAATAATTAATGATACTGAGACCTGGGCGGCTACAGGCATCCTTGTCTTGGCTCTGATCTCCCTCACTGTGGTGTAAAGCTGGAGTAACCCTGTGGAAGTCGATGGAATTGTTCCACTGTAAGTGAGAGGAGGGTAAGAGCCACAGGGTCTAGTTATCTCTGGAATAATTCTACTGGGGTCAGTAGGCCCAATCCCCCATTGCATTATGGGCCCAAATGCCACTCTGAGGAGGAGCTCATCTCTTTGGGCGGCGCTCTCACTCCTCTGCCATGGGGTGCATGCCACATGGGTGCTACAGATTGGGCAGTCCTCCTCCTGCATCAGGAGGAAACCACCGGCAACTAGAAGGTGCCTCCACTCCTGCCGGGAGCACCAGTCCTGCTGAGGGGCCAATCTAGCATTGACTCCAATGGGAGCAGAGCCTCAGCTCCCCTTGACTCCAAATAGAGTGGATGCTGCCCAGCCCCTTGCAGATTTCAAGCCCTTTCACAATGCCCACCCCCATGCCCCCTCGTCCCTTTGCTGGGTGGGGCAGCTAGGACATACTGCAGTGCGGCCTGGTGGCCAGTGGCGGAGAGAGAATGCAGCCAAGGGATGGCTCACCCAGATCAGGGTCCCTGCCATGCCAGGGGATGGCCCAGTTCCTACTGAGAGTGTAACGTACGGGCTGGTGTGTGTACGCGGCTGCCCCCTGCTAGGTAGACTCAGCACTGCTCCCCCACACGTCCTAGCCCAGCTGCGGCTCCCAGCAAGGGGAGCGTCATCTCCTAGCTCAGTGGGGAGGGGCTGGTTTTGCGGGGCAGGAGGTTCTGGGCTCGCTCTGCATGGCCCAGGGGTGCAGCCGTGCCATTCCAGCTCCCCGCGGGTGTGTGCCGATGCTGTCTGTGGGCTTGGGGTGCTCACCATTGGAGGGTGGGGAACTCTGAGGTGAGCGAGAGTGGGGCCATCTGATGCCCAGAGGGGATTGGCCCCCTGGTAACCTGGTCTCTCGGGGGAATGGTGTGGCTGCAGGGGACGCTGCAGGATGCCATCCCAGACCAGCGTCCGCTAACGGCCGTCTCCTCCCACAGGATCGAGCGCATCATCACCCCGCGCCTGGCGCTGACCACCGCCGAGTTCCTGGCCTACCAGTGCGAGAAGCATGTCCTGGTGATCCTGACCGACATGAGCTCCTACGCCGAGGCGCTGCGGGAGGTCAGTACGGAGACGCCTCCCATCCTGACGCCGCAGCTGGACTCAGGCCCCAGCCTTCCCAAGAGCTGGAGGTGCCTGTGAACAGGCCGCACTGGGTCCCACTGCCCAGGGAGGGCTGGACTGTCCCCAGGCGATCAGCCCCCAGCAACTCCCAGTGAGGCAGGTGAACAAGCAGCGGGAGCTGCTGGGAGCTGAGGCCTTCATCTAACCCAGTCGTTTCCTTTGGGCTCCTAAATGAGAGACAAACGCTTTGGGGACTCTGCTCCAAACGGGAAATTCAGGGGTGATGTGACCAGGGGCGGTTCTAGGCATTTTACTGCCCCAAGCACAGCAGGCAGGCTGCCTTCGGCGGCTTGTCTGTAGGAGGTCCCCAGTCCCGCAAATTCAGCGGCAGGTCCGCCGAAGCCGCGGGACCAGCGGACTCTCCGCAGGCATGCCGCCGAAGGCAGCCTGCCTGCCGCCCTCATGGTGACCAGCAGAGCGACCCCCGCGGCTTGCCACCCCAGGCACACGCTTGGCGTGCTGGTGCCTGGAACCTCCCCTGGATGTGACCCTGTTCCCCTGCCTGTGTCAGGCTCCTGTCCACTCCCTTCCAGCTGTCCCCATCCCCCTCCCAACACACGTCACATACACCTGGGGGGGTGGAGGCTCGCAGGTTGGGGTGAACGTGGCCAACTCTCTCCCACAACCTTCTGGGACTCGCTTTCCTAGCTACGCTCCTTCCTTCCTTCTGGTTCTTTGGGCCTCACCCCCTGGCTGCGCCTGGCACCCAACGGCCGCAGGGTAACGTGCATTGCAGGGGGCTGGGATAGGGAAAGTGACTCCAGTCCACGCTTGCCTCTGTCCTGGGGCCACATTTGTATTTCCCATTGGGTGTCCTCCCTCGGGCCCTGAACCTGGAGATTGCTAATCTGAGCAAACTGCCTGGCTGGCAGCCCAGTGACCAGCCAGCGAGGGGTCCTAGGCAGTGCCAAGGGTTTTCGGAGGCATCGTGGCAAAGGCAAGTTTTCAGGAGGGGTTTGAAGGAGAACAGAGGTTGTTCTGGGGGTGTTGCTGGGGAGCTCCTCCCGAGCGCGAAGGGTGGCAGGGGAGAAATGCAAAGGGGCTGGTGTGAAAACTTGCCGGGTGGACGATGGTGGCGCACGCCCATCAGAGCCGAGCGCCCGCAGTGTGACGGCAAAGGAGAGGTAATGGAGCCTCAGAAGCGAAGACAAGCAGCTTGTGTGTGATGCGAAAGGCCGGGAGAGCAAAGCAAGGGGGGATGGGCTCAAAGCGGCTGGCTAGGAGACAGATCTTTGCAGCAGACCCCAAATGGGTCTGAGCGGGGCAAGATGGCGTTTGTCGAGGCTGGCAAGAAGGACACTGCACGTGGGGAGAGCCTGGGGGAGTTTTACAGTGTGGCTGCAGGGAAGGCAGAGTGAGATGCAGAGAGAATCAGCTGGGTTTATCTGTTCACACTAACAGCCCTGGCCCAATAGCTCAATCAGTCGGGCCCTGTCCTGTTACAACTGGAGGCCCTGGGCTCAGTCCCCATGCAGTGACCCTGCCAGGGGGCATCCCACCAATGGAATGGCCCGAATGTGGATTACACCGAGCCCCTGGGTCAGCGGGCTCCCTGTGGATGGGAGGCTTTTCAAAGCTCTGGCAGAGGTGCGACCCGCTGTCCTTTGAAACATCCATCTCCACTGGGAGGGCAGTTTCCCTTCCCCGAGGGGAAAGCTGAGCTTCAGGGGCTGGGTTTTATTTTGCTGGGGCATCTTCTTACTCCAGAGCCATTTATCTGACCCAGTAAAACAGAGCACTCAGCAATTCACATGCACCCAGCCCGGGTGAGCGCTGGTGACCAGCCCTCTCCTGAGCGAACCCGGCGCTGGGAGAAGGGGCCAGCCCGCTGGATCGCAGTGGGAGGCGGGCAGAAAGAAACTGGGATGAAGTAAGCGCAGGGAGAACCCAAAGGCGGGGCAGGAATGCGATCTGAGGTGCGGCAGGAGTGTGCCATGGGCAGAGAGCTGTGGAGGGGGACAGGTTCACCAGGCCTGGGGGCGGAATCGCGCAGGAGCGGCGCTGCTCAGTCACTGCCCCTCAGCCGGGATCCACCAGAGGGGGGCACTGCACCTACAGAACAGCTGGGCAGGGGGAGCATCCTGCTCAATATCACAGACCCGGTGATGGGGCCGAAGCTGGGACAGGTCCTCCCCACAGGGCCCCTCGGCAGATCCCAGGAGGGTGGGACCCACGACCACTGTCCTGCAGCAGTAACTCTTGCTCCTCGCTCTTCCCCTTAGGTGTCAGCAGCCAGGGAGGAGGTGCCAGGCCGCAGGGGCTTCCCTGGCTACATGTACACCGACCTGGCCACCATCTACGAGCGCGCTGGGCGCGTGGAGGGGAGGAACGGCTCCATCACGCAGATCCCCATTCTAACCATGCCCAACGACGGTGAGCGGCACAGGGCAAAGGGCACACGGCGGGCCAGCCCATGGCCCCCCCAGCAGTCAGGCCACAGAGGGTACCAGGGGCATCAGCATGTTGCTTGGTGATTAGCAGCTAGGATCCCAGCCGGTGGCCATGACTCACACCTGATGGCGGGAGGGATCTCAGCAGGCGGCTGTGCCTGCACATCCAATGGGAGGATCCCAGCAAGCTGATGTGCTCCCATGCTCTCCCCCACGCTGATATTGATCCCTGCAAAGATGTGGGGGTGTCGGACTCAGCTGGCCCCCCAGGGAGCAGGGCAAGAACCAGCCTCCTTCAGCACCCAAAACACCAGCTGTGGGCTAATGGCCACCAGTCTTTGCTTTGGCTAGCAATGGTAGATCCTTTATCCTCTCCGTGGCCCAGCCACCAAAGGGCAGCAGCGCTCACTGACTCCTGCACGCTGCACACAGGTCTCCCAGGGCCCTCTGGGGGACCCGGGCTGCCGCTGTTTCTCTCCTGGCGGAGCCTGGTCCTTGAGCGTAGGAGAAGCAGGAAATGGAAAGAGGGAAGCTGCTGCCCAGGCATGACTTCTGCCCCTGCCTCCCAATTCCTTATCTGAGGTCCCACAAGTTCCCCTATTCACAAGAATCACTCTGACTGCGGCCCTCCCTGCCCCGCCCACCCCCGCCCCCAACCGTCAGCATCCTGTCAGGAGGGAGGAGATGGTGGCCGAATGCGACTGCGAAGATCTTTACATGGTGGAGCGCCTTGGGGAGCTGCCAGAAGGTGGAGTGCTCCCTCTGCTCTGGGAGGAGACTCGTCAGGGGAGGATGGGTCTGCAGGGTGCCCCACGTGGGCTTTTCTGGGATTGTGCCAGGGTGGCGGTCTCCCCTGAGCTGCAGCTCTGCCCCCCACAAACCCTGGGACCCTGGGACCAGCAGGAGGCCAGGCTGTTTGCACTGGTGCCCTGCGTCAGCACCGGGCCCCGATCCGGCTCCCTGATCACATGGTTTCATGGCAAGCACCAAATTGTCCATCAGTGGTAACATATCAGTCAACTGGGGGCTGAGCCGTCCAGTCAGGGAGAAGCACTGCCATGTGACTGGCATCTGTAACAATCCGTCGGGAATGGAGACGGTCCAAGAGCTAATATTTGCGCCCGCTTCCCTACCTGCCAGGGCCGGAGTGCTGGCCGAGGGTGCTGGGTGGTCTTGTGGGTGGGGTGGTCCTGCCCTCTACCAGGGGGAGTGGGTGAGGGTCTGCCCAGGGCAGTTCCCTCGGGCTGGGCATAGGCTGGCATCCAGGGCCTGGTGAAGTGAGCCACGCCAGCTGTCAGAGGGTGGGGTCCTTGCTGAGGGGGCCCTTGGCAGGCCTCACAGGCTACCATTGGTTCTGTCTTTTCCTTCTCAGACATCACCCACCCCATCCCTGACTTGACTGGCTTCATCACGGAAGGGCAGGTGTACGTGGACAGACAGCTCCATAACAGACAGGTTCGCCGCCCCCCGAATCCGAGAGCCGCTCCTTCCGCCCCGTGTCTTGGGGTGGAGCAGAGGGCTCAGGCTCTGACCGCAGCCCGGGAAACCCACTGCCAAAGGGGATGACCCTAAGGCTGGAACCACAGGGGTGCACAGAGCTGTGGCTTTGGGGGGTCTGGGGGGCTGACTGGCTAGCGAGGGAGCACATGATAAAGAGAGGCGAGATCTACTGCCTAGGGCACAACCTGGGTGCCAGGAACTCCACCCTTCTAATGCCAGCTGGCCACTGGCCGCTCCTGTGAGCCTGGGCGAATGGCTCGGCCACTGTCCATAAAATGAGGCTCACAATCCCCATCTCCTGCCAGGGTTTCTTGTGGGGAGTTCACTAGCACGTGTCCGTCCGGCACTTACCGCAGCTGCCGTGCAGGGCGTGCTAAGGCCGTCGTGTTCGTGTGCTTTCTGCCACAGATCTACCCCCCCATAAATGTGCTGCCCTCCCTGTCCCGCCTGATGAAGTCGGCCATTGGGGAGGGCATGACTCGGAAGGACCACGGTGACGTGTCCAACCAGCTGGTAAGTGCAGCAATAGGGGGTAGGAATAATTTGCTTCATCAGTTCCACTCACTGAGGGATTCTCCATCCCGACCCCTCTCTCCTTCCCCTTCATATGGACAGCTAGAGGCTGCCCTCAGCCACACCGGTAGTGAACCGGGGTAAGTGCGCTGACGTCCCCAGAGAAGTATGGTTCAGTGGTTAGGGTGATAGCTTGGGACCCTCAGGTCAATTCCCTGCTCTGCCCCAGACTCCCAGCGTCCTGGGATCGGGTCTCTGCCTCAGTTCCTTACATGCAAATTGAAGATAACAGCCCTGCCTGGGGGATAATCTATCTTACATGGCGCCCAGCACTGTAGTATCTGGGCCCCTCGCAGTCTTCAGTGGATTTCTCCCCACGCGCCCCTGTTGCGAGTTCTCCAGCACCCCATTCACCGGCCCATCCTTTCGGTCGCACCCCCAGTACGCCTGCTATGCCATAGGCAAGGACGTGCAGGCCATGAAGGCCGTGGTCGGGGAGGAGGCGCTGTCAGCCGACGACCTGCTGTACCTGGAGTTCTTGCAGAAGTTTGAGAAGCAGTTCATCGCCCAGGGTAAGGAGCCCGGCTTCCAGCTCCATGCACAGGCGCCCAGCGGGCAGGCAGAGCCCACGCGTCTGCAGCAGGGCAGGGAAGGGCACGGCTGAAGCAAGCCATTGTGTTTGCTACACAGGACGGGCTCGGGGTCCCTGCTTGCTGTGCCTCGGCTCACAGGCAGGCCTGGCGGCCCGGTGCCCCCCTTCCACAGAGAGCCCACAACCAAGTGGTGCTCAGTGCAAAGACACCCGCAGTGGAGCCGACATCGGGCTTTGTGGGCACAGCCTACAGCCAGCTCAGGACAGCAGGGCCTGAAAGCTCCCGTCATAAAAAACTGTGTAGCCCTAGTCTCCAGAATCCCATTCTCCAGCCTGTTCCAAGGCCCCAGGGCCCCCTGGCCATTCTCCAGTCTCTCCTGGGGCCTGGGGCAGTCTGGTTTTTCTCCAGCCTCTCCCAGGGGTGCCTGGCCGTTCTCCAGCTCCTCCTGGGGCCAGGGACTCCCTAGCCATTGTCCAGACCGTCCTGGGGCCGCCTGGCCGTTCTCCAGCCCCTCCCAGGGGCCTGGGTGTCCCTGGCCATTTTCTAGGACTTAGTGGGGTGTGAGGCTCTTTAGCCCTTTCGACCCTCCTGGTGCTCACGTATCTCTAGCCGTTCTCCAAACCAGCTTGGGGTGCAGGGGTCCATATTCATTTCTAGCCTCTCCTGGGGCCTTGTTTAGGTGTCCACCCTTGGGCCCCAGGTGTCTGCAACCAGTCTCCCAACACGCCTCTGTCCCACTTGCCAGGCCCCTACGACAACAGAACCATCTTCGAATCACTGAACATTGGCTGGCAGCTGCTCCGCATCTTCCCAAAGGAGCTGCTAAAGCGGATCCCCGAGAGCATCCTGGCCGAGTACTACCCGCGGGAGGCCAAAGCGCCAGGCCTGCAGCACCACGACACCGCCCTGTAACCGCCTGCTCCGCTGCGGGCCAGCCCCTCACTCAGAGCCTAGTTACCAGCTCCTGTCACCCCCTCTGGGCCCCGCGGCAGGTGTATTTGTGTAAAGGAACAGCCCCTAGTACAGATGAGATGGCTCTGCGGCTGGGTAGACTGCGTGGTATTTACACAGCCGGCAGCTAGTGTACTGTCATAGAGGTGCTGTCCCAGCACACCCCCTTGTGGCTGGAGGTGGTGATGCCACAGATCTGCCTCAGTTTCCCCATGGCAATTTTTGGCCTGATCTGGCTGTAAAGGTGACTGGCCCTCTGGCCCAGCCACTGGAAAGCATTCCACTTCCTTTGAGGGTGTTGCTATTATTGGAAACCAAAGGTCTTTTCAGCCAACGAGGTCCAAATCAATACCTGAAAAGAGCCCTAGAGTGCCCCCCACCCCTGCCCTGGGGTGCCTGGGTCCCTCCCTCCCAGATCTCCTCCCTGTGCTCCTGGCTCCAGTCTTCCCAGGACGGCCACAGCCCCTGTCCCCGCTTGGCCTTAAGCCATAGCAAAGCCGCCTGTTGTACCGCACAGTCCTGCCAGACGTCCTTCTCATGGAGAGAGATTGCTTCCCACCACTTGCCCCAGGCCAGGAATCCTGGTTTGCCGCCCCTGGCCTCAGCAGCTCCAGGCCTGACCAGACATCGCTATTTACAATGTACCATGGGCTGGGACCCGCAATGGTGAGTGGCTAATTAACCTTCAGTAAAAAAAATGGGGGAAAAATCTGTCTCTGGCTCTTTAATTGTTTGGAAACGACTCCCAGCCTTTAGTGGATGTTGAAAAAGCGCCATCCCACCCGGGCGGTCGGCTCTCACCAGCTAACCCTGCATCCCCACTTTCCAGCTGATCGCAGGTTTCACAACATCAGGTCTTAACTCAAAGGCCGTGAAGCCAAGGCCTGGCAGAGGGTGTGGGTCGGAACGAGGAAGTTCCAGCCCATCCTGGTCTCTGGAGTTCTGCCGAGTGACATCAGAAGCGAAGGAGAGGAAAACAGACTCCAAAAGCTGCTGGCACTGGCTGCTGTGGAGTCACACTAGAACTTGGGGATGTCTTGGGCAATTGTGTCCACCCTGACCTGGCGCACTGGCCGGTTCCTGGGCAAAGGAATGAACGCTGTGGGGTTAGAGAAGCACGGTGGCGCATGTGGGGGCAGAACACATGTTGACAACAGGTGATGGGATCATTGCCTGAGGCAACATGCCACTGTGTGGGCCTTTCCCATGTGGAGCCCTGCTCCTGTGGGAAGCTGGAGGTAAGCAGTGCTTTGTACATGAGGGAACATCTCAGACCTGAGCTCCATCCACCAACAGAACTTTGCATGGCCCTGGATCTGAGCAGGGGAGACTTTCCTATAAACATTGGACATGTTCAGCACAAAACCATCAGCAAAGTCCCCACTGCTGGCCTCTCCCCAGACACAGCTGGGACCAGATACTCCCTGGTCCACTTTCCCTTGCAGCGCCACACGATGCGTCTCAGCCTAAGGACAGTTACAGTACTTAGACTGGGATGCTTCTGAGATCATTGTCAGTCCATGTGGGACTTGCAAACACTGTCGTGACTGATGGGGTCAGGACATGTGGACCTGGGAGCTGAGTGGCAGAGAAGCCCGGGCCACCTGGCACAGAGGAAGAAGCAGGCACCATATGGCTCCTGAAGGTTTGGCCTAAGACTTTATGCTCTGAAACTAACATAGTACAAATAACCTGATGCAGGGAGGCTTATGCACAGACTGACTGGTTAGCTGTTACAACTATTCGTTATATGCGAAATCTAGTACCTCTTTGAATCTTGCTAACTTCTAGGTTTCAATTACATCCTGTGGCAGTGAGTTCCACTGGCGAATTGGCTGTTACATGACAAAGCACTTCTTTTTAGTTCCCGTTATCTGATGTAAAGGTCCTGTTTAGTCCCTGGAGTATTCCAGCTCTTGCTCCCCTATTCTACTCATGAGCCACCAGCTCGGCTCAAGAAGAACAGAGAGGGAAGGCTGCTTGGTATGAAGAACCCCCTGGAGATGTACCAATTAAGGGCCAAAGTTATCCTTGATGTAACTCACTAAAGCCGGCGCAGTTGCCCCAGGAATGAGTTTGATCCTGAGAGAGGAGTGATTGTGCAACCTGCCGGGGAGGCAGAGGGAGAGATGTGATTGCTGTTCTAACTAGCTTCGATGTGAATTCCACTTGCCCCAATTCCCTTTTCCTGGAAATCTGAGCTTTCCGAATGCACCATGCGCCCCCAGGAGTCCTATGTTACTGCACCCCCTGCTGATTAACTAGCATAACCTCGGATTTCAGAGGATTTCCAGGGTTGGGGAGATAAAAGGGGAGGGAAAGGGGACGTAGCCACAAGAGACAGGAGCCGCTTTGGCACTGGTTGAGCTCTTCCTGGCGCTGGCAGCCACAGGCGCTGAAGCGACAGTACAAATAGAGAGGGGTACGGCCAGCTGCCTCCAACCACGGGCCACTGTCAGCTTGATATACTCTGCAGGGACCTTTCAGGGTCCATAAAGCTAGTGAGGGCTTGTCAGCTCGGGACTGTCCTTGTGTCTGTGCAGCGCCTGGCGTAACGGGGTCCCGATCTCGGCTGGAGTCTCCAGGTGCTACCGAACTATAAAGAATACGATAAAGCCTGCCAGGGGCTGCTGTAGCTGTCGAATGGGTTAAACAAAACTGTAGCCAATCACTGGAATGTGAATTGTCAGACGGATGGACGATACCTTCGGCGAGTAAGAGAATCCCTAATGGCTTCTAAACTCTCCTAGGGATTGCTAGACTGGCTCAGCCCCAGACACTGTGGAGGAAGGTGTAAGAACCACCCAGCAGTGGATGTGGGATAATCTGACCCATGGAGGGCTCATCCTGTTCTGTAATAATCAGATATTGTCTTAAGCCCTGAAGCAGGAGGTTTCATATCTCTGCCATTATTTTAGTCAGCATTAACTATTCTACCTCTGGATGGTCTTGTTATCCACAGAAATGTCTAGTCTTCCTTTGAACTTTGTTAATTCCTTGGCTGCAACATCATCATGTGGCAGGGGGTTCCACAGGCTAATTACTCACTGTGTGAAAAACTTCTATCCATTTTCAATTGCATTGTGTGTTCCCCCTCCAACCCCCTGTATCTCTGAAACTCCTTGCTTGAAAAAACACAGACTATCCTCCAAAGCTGTCCTCTTGCGGGAGATGCCCAGAGAGACACATCAAGAGGAAACAGGTAGTTTAGAAGAAGTTAGAAGTACGGGGGAGGGGAGAGGTGATGACGGCGCTGGCAGTGTAATGGACAGCTGGTTCAAATCTCCGTGCTGAGCTTCCTGGCGAGATTGCACAGTGAGACAGCAGGAAAAAAGGTCAGTGCAATGATGGGCTGCCTCCACAGGGCATCCCATCATGGCCAAGGGAGGGAATACAGCTCTGCTGCCTGGGATATTCTTCTGGGCACCTCCTCCCCAGAAGGCGTTCAGAGAAGGGCCACAAAAATGGCCAGGGATCAGCTCACAAGGCAAGACCTAGATCTGCTCAGCGTGGCTCAGGGAGGGGACGTAACTGCTGTTTACAGGTATCTGAAATGTGGAAAGCCCCTGGAGGGGAACATGTGACCTGGGCTGGCACCGAGCAGGTTCATGAGGAGCACTGAGGTGGGAGTAAGGACAGTGCGTGTAGATTGGGCAAAACTTCGGAGGAAGTATCGCAGGCAATGACGTGGCACTGGCTGCGCGAGGGGCTGGCTAAGGGACTCACTCGGATGAGGCCTGATTCATTCTTGTGATCACTTATGATTTGTTGTCCCCATTTGGTATTGGTGTAAAAAGGGATCCGATCAGATTGGTGGGGCCCAGGTCTCATTTACACAAAGGCCCCTTCCCAATGCTCTGGCAGATTAAAGGGCCGTAGAGCAGGTGTGTTCACTTTAAAGCCACTTCAAGGCTAGCAGTGTAAATAGTCTAGGAGCTTGTCTGTGCCATTGACCGGAGTAGCTACTGCAGGGTAAATTATTCCACACTAGCGACGCTGGCGTAGCTCCTGGGGTGGGTGCTCTGCTCTCACTTTGGACTAGCGAGCCGTTTACATTCACTCCCTGCCTTCCACTGGAATAGCTGCCCCCTGCAGACAAGGCCTTGGTGTAAAACAGAATCTCTTCCACAGTATTTTGTGCCCCCTTTGCCCTTGAGATCACAAGGTTCAGGGCCCCTTTAGACCCTCATCATTCCTGCAAGTTGCTGGTGAAACAGCCCTGTCCTGTCACAGCAGCTGAGTCCCTGTGTTGATATAATTGCTACGGGCTGCATGCACCGCTGCAGCTGCCGGTTCACAGGAAGACGGAAGGTTTCGGTTCCCCATGTGGCTGAGGAATGGAACACGCCCAGCCTCCTGGGCAGATGGGAAAGGAGACCAGTCGACTCACATCAGAGGCAACAGGCAGCACCAGCGTGGAGACACGGCTCTGTCAGCTCGGATCAGAATGGATTGTGCTGGCGACAGCATTAGCCAACTGCCAGGTGAGGGCCCCCCGCTTCTGAGTGCATGTGAGAACATGAGCTACGAACCGCTGAGCAGGTTCTTAGAAAAGGATCAGAGTATTTGTTAATGAGAATACACATGTGCAGTTGCACTTCCAAGTTACAAGGGTGATCACATAGTCTGGAGCATCAGCTGATCATCAGCTGAGTCAAGGAGAAAGGTCTCCGCTGTGTGCCGCACAGTGAACGGTCTACTGGAAATGTCTCTCTTCCTACGAGACATCTGGCATTGGCTCCTGGCAGATTGGGCTGGCTAATGGTCTGGTCCAGTGTGGGAGCTGCTGGTTGTATGGGGATCTTAACCCCACTGCAGTCTCACTGATGTCAGGCAAAGGGGTGAGGCTGGAGGAGTCTGACCCATCCATCTAGGTCTGTCTGCATTGCTAAAGTAACTACATCTGTAGAATCCAGATAATAAGGACAAATGCAAAGTCCTTCACTTAGGCAGGAACAATCAGTTGCACACATACAAAAGGAAATGACTGCCTAGGGAGGAGTACTGCGGAAAGGGATCTGGGGGTCATAGTGGATCACAAACTAAATATGAGTCAACAGTGTAACACGGTTGCTAAAAAAGCAAACATCATTCTGGGCTGTGTTAGCAGGAGTGTTGTAAGCAAGGCATGAGAAGTAATTCTGCTCTGCTCTGCCGTGCTTAAGTCCCAACCGGAGTGTTGTGTCCAGTTCTGGGCGCTGCATCTCTGGACTTTCTCCACATCTTTCCCTGAAAAGAGCAACAAAAATGATGAAAGGTCTAGATAACAGGACCTAGGAGAGAAGATTTTAAAAATTGGGTTTGTTTATTCTGGAGAAGACTGAGAGGGGACATGGTAACAGTTTTCAAGTACATAAAAGGTTGTTACAAGGAGGAGGGTGATAAATTGTTCTTCTTAACCTCTGAGGATGGGACAGGAAGCAATGGGCTTAAACTGCAGCAAGGGAGCTTTAGGTTGGACATTAGGAAAAACTTCCTAACTGTCAGGGTGGTTAAGCACTGGAATAAATTGCCCAGGGAGGTTGTGGAATCTCCATCACTAGAGATGTTTAAGAGCAGGTTGGGGGGAGGGATAGCTCAGTGGTTTGAGCATTGGCCTGCTAAACCCAGGGTTGTAAGCCCCCCCTCAGGGGGGCCATTTGGGGATTAGTTCTGCTTTGAGCAGGGGGTTGGATTAGATGATCTCCTGAGGTCCCTTCCAACCCTAATAATCTATGATTCTGTCAGGGATGGTCTAGATTATACTTAGTCCTGCTATGAGTGTAGGGGACTGGATTAGATGACCTCTCAAAGTCCCTTCCAGTCCTATGATTTTATGATTCTATAATTAATACTTTGTGGGGCTCCAATATGCAGGGTTTTGGTGATGTGTGGGGGTCGTGGAGGGTGTTAGCCCAAGGTAGGCGAAAACCCTGCAATGCCAATGCAAAGTGCAAGGGTGACCACATGAAATATACCAGCAACGAGAACGACTATGCGTAATAATGGGAGCCACGTAAATTAACCACCAACTACTTCCCTATGTGACTAGATGGTGTGGGGCTTAACCCAAATCGCAGCCAAGCAGTGAGGCAGAGCGCGGTAAGCATGAGCTATTAGCCGGAATCACTGTCAGGACTCAACCTGTAGGCTCCAGCAAGCATGATACTAATTGAGTCTCATTAACACGAAGGAATGGAGTACCTTCAAATACACCTCCATGCCCATGCAACCTAGATGGAGCTACTATAAGATGGATGCAAAACTGGTTGGAAAAACCATTCCCAGAGAATAGTTATCCATGGTTCACAGTCATGCTGGAAGGGCACAATGAGTGGGGTCCTGCAGGGATCGGTTCTGGGTCCAATTCTGTTCAATATCTTCATCAATGATTTAGATAATGGCATAGAGAGGACACTTATAAAGTTTGCAGACAATACCAAGCTGGGAGGGATTGCAAGTGCTTTGGAGGATTAAATTCAAAATGATCTGGACAAACTGGAGAAATGGTCTGAAGTAAATAAGATGAAATTCAATAAGGACAAATGCAAAGTCCTCCACTTAGGCAGGAACAATCAGTTGCACACATACAAACTGGGCAATGACTGCCTAGGAAGGAGTCCTGCGGGAAGGGATCTGGGGTCATAGCAGATCACAAGCTAATTATGAGTCAACAGTGTAAACCTGTTGCAGAAAAAGTGAACATCATTCCGGGCTGTATTAGCAGGAGCGTTGTAAGCATGACATGAGAAGTAATTCTTCTGCTCCTCTCCGCGCTGATACGGCCTGAACTGGAGTATTGTGTCCAGTTCTGGGTGCCACATTTCAGGAAACATGTGGACAAACTGGAAAAAGTCCAAAGAAGAGCAACAAAAATTATTAAAGATCTAGAAAACACGACCTATTAGGGAAAATTTAAAAAATTGGGTTTGTTTATTCTGGAAAAAAGACTGAGAGGGGACATGATAGCAGTTTTTGAGTACATAAAAGGTTGTTAGAAGGAGGAGGGAGAAAAATAATTTTTCTTAACCTCTGAGGATAGGACAAGCAGCAATGGGCTTAAATTGCAGCAAGGGAGCTTTAGGTTGGACATTAGGAAAAACTTCCTAACTGTCAGGGTATTCAAGCACTGGAATAAATTGCCTAGGGAGGTTGTAGCAGGGCCGGCTTTAGGAAGTGCAGAGCCCAATTCGAACAGTTTCAACGGGGCCCCAGGAAGGATGACTTAAAAAAAAAAGCCACGTAAAAAAACACGTGGGTCTTGTACTCACCGGGTGGTGCGCCAAGTCTTCGGTGCCACTTCGGCGGTGGGTCCTTCACTCACTCTGGGTCTTTGGCGGCACTGAAGGACCCACCGCCGAAGTGCTGCCGAAGACCTGGAGCAAGTGAAGGACCAGCCGCCGAAGTGCCTCCGAAGACCTGGAGAGCCGCCGGGTGAGTAAAAATGAAAAAGGCGCCTCTAGCCAGGGAAGGGATTCTCACTGGGCTTGGGGCCCTCTTAGGCACGGGGCCCAATTCAGGGGAATTGGTGGAAAAGGCCTAAAGCCGGCCCTGGGTTGTAGAATCTCCATCAGTGGAGATTTTTAAGAGCAGTTAGACAAACATCAGCTAGGAATGGTCTAGATCAGTGGTTCCCGCAGGTCCAGCCGATCGCGGCTCCCACTGGCCATGGTTCACTGCTCCAGGCCAATGGGAGCTGCTGGAAGCGGCACGGGCTGAGGGACGTACTGGCTGCCGCTTCCAGCAGCTCCCATTGGCCTGGAGCAGCGAACCGCGGCCAGTGGGAGCCGCGATCGGCCCAACCTGCAGACGCAGAAGGTAACCAAACCGGCCCGGCCCGCCAGGGGCTTTCCCTGCCCAAGCGGCGGAACAAGTTTGGCACTCACCACTCTAGATAATACTTAGTTCTGCCATCAATGGAGGGGACTGGACTAGATGACCTCGCAAGCTCCCTTCCAGTCCTAGGATTCTATGTTATACAACTGTAATGACCTTGCTGGTGTGTTCATACCACTGCCCTCTGCAGGATGGAAGCTGAACTGCTTCACTGTGTGTCATGGGCCCTATACTGCTAGTAACTAAGGGAGATTACCATTTTGCCCAGGTAGTGGGGGGCTTGGTGGATCAGAGCTCTGCTCTTGCTCTGAAGTTTGGCCTGGCTGTGGTATGGAGCCACATGGCAGTCCTGAACGGCCCTGGGTTTGTTACTCTATAGTCTGAACAGGAGGGCACTGGGAATCCAGCATGTCTGGGCTGCCCAGTAATGTTCTGAAAGCTGCTTTCCAATTTTTCAGTAACCTTTTTGAAGTGTAGATAACCAGAATGGGACACAGTGTCCCAGTAACGGTCCCACTGAGCCATATACCAAGGCAATGCCACTTCTCTACTCCTACTTGATATTCCTTTGCTCTTGCATCTAATGGTCATGTCCTCCCTCTTAGCTACTGCATGGCACTGGGAGTCCATGTTCCACTGGTCATCTGCCGCGGCCCCTAAGTCCTTCTCAGAATCACTGCAGTCCAGGATAAAGTCCCCCGTCCTGTAAATGGGACCCACATTCTTTGCTCCTTCACATACGGCCTGGGTATGCAGTAGTGGGCTATGAATTGCAGCACTTTTCACCTACGCCAGGGTGGGTCAGAGTCACTGGGTCTGCTCTTTCTCATAGAGTGAGAGAGGGTGTTTCTGTGAGGGGGGTTCTATCCCTGGGGGCCTCAGCTGCTGCGGTCCCCATTCCAAACCCCATCACCGGTGCCCCCAGCTTCCTGCATCGCATCAGTCAGAGATGTTAAGAGATGGAAAAGTCACACGTTGTCTGTCTCCCCCGGACACTCCTCCAGCTGTCGGATTGTTCCCTGCTAAGCCCAGATATTACCATACATGGAGCCTTCTTTCCTGGGCTCCCAGCTGCTTCCATTGGCCAGCATGGCTCCCAGGGCTTTCACTTCCTTGCACACCTGTTTGAGCCCTGCGGTCAAACCCTCGCAATGAGGAAAGGGGGTGGGGGCTAGCGCGGCTTCCCTCCGGACCAGGGGTAAAGAGCCGCTCTCTCAGCCTGAGGGGAGGGGTTAGGCCAAGCGTATTCCACCCACCGGAAGGGGAGGGGTGGATCAGGCAGTATAAAGGGCGGGGGAGAGGGAGGGAGGCAGACGCAGACCGTTGGCTGCTCCCTTCAGACCCTGCTGCTGAGCCAGGGGAGGCCCTGGACCAGGAGAAACCTGACCTGGAGGAAGGACTGGGGCTACCAGGGCTGCCCGCCACCGAGTACCCGGAAGAGCTGGAGGAGCCTGAGGCGGACGGAGAGCTGGAGCTGCCAGCAGCCGAGTACCCGGAGGGGCTGGAGGAGCCTGAGGTGGAGCTGGAGCTGCCAGCAGCCGAGTACCCGGAGGAACTGGAGGAGCCTGAGGTGGAGCTGGATCTGCCAGCAGCCAAATACCTGGAGGAGCTTGAGGTGGAGGGGAAGCTGGAGCTGCCAGCAGCCGAGTACCCGGAGGAACTGGAGCAGCCTGAGGCACAGGAGGAGCTGGAGCTGCCAGCAGCCGAGTACCCGGAGGGGCTGGAGGAGCCTGAGGAGGAGCTGGAGCTGCCAGCAGCCAAATACCTGGAGGAGCTTGAGGTGGAGGGGAAGCTGGAGCTGCCAGCAGCCGAGTACCCGGAGGAACTGGAGCAGCCTGAGGCGGAGGGGGAGCTGGAGCTGCCAGCAGCCGAGTACCCGGAGGAGCTGGAGGAGCCTGAGGCGGAGGGGGAGCTGGAGCTGCCAGCAGCCGAGTACCCGGAGGAGCTGGAGGAGCCTGAGGCACAGGAGGAGCTGGAGCTGCCAGCAGCCGAGTACCTGGAGGAGCCTGAGGTGGAGCTGGAGCTGCCAGCAGCCAAGTACCCGGAGGAGCTGGAGGAGCCGGAGGTGGAGGGGGAGCTGGAGCTGCCAGCAGCCAAGTACCCGGAGGAGCTGGAGGGGCCTGAGGTGGAGGGGGAGCTGGAGCTGCCAGCAGCCAAGTACCCGGAGGAGCTGGAGGAGCCTGAGGTGGAGGGGGAGCTGGAGCTGCCAGCAGCCGAGTCCCCGGAGGAGCTGGAGGGGCCTGAGGCGGAGGGGGAGCTGGAGCTGCCAGCAGCCAAGTACCCGGAGGAGCTGGAGGGGCCTGAGGCGGAGGGGGAGCTGGAGCTTCCAGCAGCTGAGTACCCGGAGAAGCTGGAGGGGCCTGAGGTGGAGGGGGAGCTGGAGCTGCCAGCAGCTGAGTACCCAGAGGAACTGGAGCAGTCTGAGGCGGAGGGGGAGCTGGAGCTTCCAGCAGCCGAGTCCCCGGAGGAGCTGGAGGAGCCTGAGGCAGAGGGGGAGCTGGAGCTGCCAGCAGCCGAGTCCCCGGAGGAGCTGGAGGGGCCTGAGGTGGAGGGGGAGCTGGAGCTGCCAGCAGCCGAGTACCCGGAGGAGCTGGAAGGACTGGAGGGACTCGGTCAAGGAAGTGGGTAGGAAGGGGCCCAGGGACAGAACTGCACAGTGCAATGAGTCTATTTGGTCAGCATGTTGCAGAGGGACCCCGCTGACCCGGTGGCAGGACCCTCGCCCCACCACTGTCCGGGCTCTGGGCTGGAATGCAGTGGAGTTGGGTGGGCCTGTATTCCCCTACCCTGGCCAACACACCTTAGGTAGCAAAATCTCAGTAGTGCTATAGACCATCATATGCCATCATATGCCAGCAATGCCCCTCTGCTATGTACATCAGCCAAACTGGACAGTCTCTACGGAAAAGGATAAATGGACACAAATCAGATATTAGAAATGGCAATATACAAAAACCTCTAGGAGAACACTTCAACCTCCCTGGCCACACTATAGCAGACCTTAAGGTGGCCATCCTGCAGCAAAAAAACTTCAGGACCAGACTTCAAAGAGAAACTGCTGAGCTCCAGTTCATCTGCAAATTTGACACCATCAGCTCAGGATTGAACAAAGACTGTGAATGGCTTGCCAACTACAAAACCAGTTTCTCCTCCCTTGGTGTTCGCACCTCAACTGCTAGAAGAGGGCCTCATCCTCCCTGATTGAACTAACCTCGTTATCTCTCGCCTGATTCTTGCTTGCATATTTATACCCTGCCTCTGGAAATTTCCACTTCATGCATCCAATGAAATGCGTATTCACCCACGAAAGCTCATGCTCCAATACATTTGTTAGTCTATAAGGTGCCACAGGAATCTTTGCTGCTGTCTAAAGATTAATTAAGTAGGAAAAGGAAATTAGAGTTATTTACAAGGTTAAAGCAGCTAAACACAGATACACACCTGAGTTCCAATCTTAAGTTTCGAAAAGTCATAGAAGTTTCTATAATAAGCAAGCTCTGTGTGTCTTTTAGGGCTAACCCAGGCCAAGCACTGGGGATCTTTTGCTTATGCCTAGTAATTCTTGCCCCTCAGAGTCCAAGCAGCATGAAAGATACAGTTCCTCCTTGTCAGGGCTTTTTATTCCTTCCCCCATCCTGCTTCGAGTTACAAATTCAGCTCTTGGGAGGAATTCACTTGCATGTCTCCTCTCCATGGGGTGGAGAGCAAACAACAAAGTCTTTTATTCCCTGATGTTCCACAATAGCTCATCTGACGTAGATGGGCCTCCTTTGAGGGACAGGAGACAACACCTCCTGTTTGCCCCTAGTATTTCATGCTCGTTAATGCTCCTCTCCCATCTAGTGATTCGCAGTTACAGAGCAAACACTTAAATGTCACCTTATCACATGGGATACGGGTATTGTAAATGAGATTAATGCAGGCAGCAGTTGACAAGCAGTCCATAAAGTCTGAACACCAAACACATTCTTATCATTCCAATACCTATCTGAACAACACTAACACACAGCTGAGCCAGATTGGTTTCCAGCTACATTAGTGTTCAGGTGAGAGCTAGGGTTCTTGGCATGTCATGGCTTAAAAATCAAGAGACATTTTTAAAAAACAATGAACGGTGGATTCTCACATCCTCACATGACTCCAGGAGCTGGGGCTTGAAGGAGAATACTAATTCACATGAGACTTGTGCTACAATCGCAGGAGTTGGTAATACTGTGGTATAAATGCATAAAGCTACCAGTGGTGGCTGCTTTTCTGGAGCAGATGACTTAGTCCCGGGATACGGCCCTAAAAGGCACAAGGCACTCTCGACTCCCATAGATGTCGGGGTATTTGAGGGTGCTGGGTCCCTCCCGGGCGGTTGGAACGCACATGGGGACTCTTCAGCTGAAGGCTCTGCAGGCATATAAGTGTGATGACCCACAGCTTGAATGCTGAGCACTCCTGCAAAGGTTTCATGCTTCTTGCTGACCGCTGTAACTTCCTGCTCTGCTTTCTGTTCCCTGCAGCCATTCCGGAGTCTGACAGCGAGTCCTCTGAGGATGAAGAAGTGGCTACGGTACAGAGTTGTTTTCTGTTTTGTTTTTATTCCCCAAGCAGGGATTTCCCTACACCCCTCCTGAATTTCCCCAACACCCCTCCCCGCAGTTTTATGAACTAGTTACGTGCAATGTTGCCAATTTAGTAATTGTTTGGACATTTAAATTAAAATTGAAACATTAATACACACTTTAAAAGCATATAAAATGTATGATAAAATATGTGTATCTAAAAAAGTATCATAGATTTGAAAAGTATGAATAGAGACTAGCTTCCTAATACAGCTGTTGTGTTTTTTGACAATGTCAGTGCATTCATTTCAGTGATGTTGGCCAACCTAATAATTTCAAATGATGATTTGTAAGCAAAGTCTAAATGAGCTCTCCCTGACAACCAGTGATGAGCTGGGGGCTGGGGGGAAAGGCTTCAGGACCAGATTGTATTTACATTCATACCTAATCTACCTAGGTATCCAGCAAACAGAGCTGTGTTGCCCAAGTGATAGATTTTGGCTGGGGTTGGGTTACAGATCACTTGAATGCGGGGGGTATTGAAATGTTGTTGTTCTTACTGTATGAGTAAAGGGCAGTAGAACTGTACTTAGCCTGTGCTGATTGAGGGCATCAAGAGAGAGGGTGGGAACAGGTGTTTTGCCTGATGGTCTGCCTGAGTCACAAGTACTATTTGACCTGCCCCTCTCCACTGTTTAAGGACAGAGCTGATTAGGCTCCATAGAGAGTCTTTTGTTCTGTTAAGTGACCACTACACTGAAATCACTGTTAATCAGGTCTCAGTGCTTAGCCCTGCTGTGGGACAGTGTTTTTGTGGAAGAGATGGCCCAGACTGCACTAGCAGCGAGGTTCCCCCACTGAGAGCTCAGCTGAAATCACTGAGAGCTGGTGGAACCTCAGGAGACCAACTCGCAGAGGTCACAGTGGCAAGTGGCAGCAGAAGGTGACTGCGCAGGGTCATTGGCAACAGAGCGATGGAGTGAACGATGGCACAATGAACAGTGGCCAGAGTGAACAGTGAGCAGCTGGAGGAATGAGCAAGGTGCCTTCTCGCCCCCCACCTGGGAGGTGAACTCATGTGAAAACACCTCTGAACTCTGAGTCTCCACTGACCAAGGACAACACCAGTGAGTGTTAATGAGGCTGTTAAGAATGCTGGAGACACAACACAGTTCATGCCAACAAACATGGCTGTGGCATCATACTTTCTACTTAAGCAAGAGATACCACACTGTACGAACTGGAGGCCAATGTTAAGTGCTGTGACAGACCCAAACCAGTGGGGTACAGGAGTCTGGTAGAGGGCAAATATACTGGTCACTGGATGAGTAGTTTTCTGTTCCCTGAGTGACCAGAGCAGGGGCTGCACTAGAGTAATCAGGAACCTGCTAGAACCAATTAAGGCAGACAGGCTGATTAGATCACCTGCAGCCAATCAAGGCAGGCTAATCAGGGCACCTGGGTTTAAAAAGGAGCTCACTCCAGTCAGGCCAGAGCAGGGACAGCTCTAGGCATTTTGCTGCCCCAAGCACAGCAGGCAGGCTACCTTTGGCGGTTTGCCTGCAGAGGGTCCGCTGGTCCCGCGGCCTGTGGGAGGTCCGCCGAAGCCACGGGACCAGCGGACCCTCTGCAGGCAAGCCGCCGAAGTCAGCCTGCCCGCTGGCCTCACGGCGACCAGCAGAGCACCCCCAGTGGCTTGCCGCCCCAAGCACGCGCTTGGCGTGCTGGTGCCTGGAGCCGCCCCTGGGCCAGAGGGATCCAGAGGAGAGGAAGTGTGTGTGAGGAGCTGGGAGCAAGAGGCACAAGGAGCTGAGAGTAAGAGGCTGTGCTGCTGGAGGACTAAGGAGTACAAGCATTATCAGACACCGGGAGGAAGGTCCTGTGGTGAGGATAAAGAAGGTGTTTGGAGGAGGCCATGGGGAAGTAGCCCAGGGAGTTGTAGCTGTCATGCAGCTGTTACAAGAGGCACTATAGACAGCTGCAATCCACAGGGCCCTGGGCTGGAACTGGAGTAGAGGGCGGGCCCAGGTTCTCCCCAAACCTCCCAACTCCTGGTCAGACACAGGAGGAGTTGACCCAGACTGTGGGGAAGCTCACTGAGGTGAGCAAATCTGCCAATAAGCGCAGGACTCACCAAGGTAGAGAAGGAACTTTGTCACAGTGCATTGTCACTTGTTCATCCTGAAGTTGAACACTGGTTCTGAACAAGACCAGCAAATGCTCACTATCTTTCTGCAAGAAACTCAACTGACTGGCTAGAAGCATGTGGTGCAACAGTGAAAGACACAACAGTTGAAAAAGTGAAGAACTCTCTCATCACATGCAAAAAAAATTGCATACATGGCTGATGAATGCACCAATGCAAATGAGCATCAAGTATTAAGTCATCATGTATGTTATCCTGATCTCAGGAGTAGGCCAGTAGATGCATTTCTAGATGTTCAAGTTATAGAAGACACATCGGCTGCATTTGTGAAAACACACATCTTAGAGTTAAATGCTTGTCAATTGGACCCCAAACAGATGGCTGCTTGTGCATTTGATGGAGCTGCTAACTTCTCTGGAAGACATGGTGGAGTACAAGCTTTGCTCAGAGAAAAGTGTAACCTTAGTCTCTCCTATACACACTGCAGAGGCCATCTACTCCAACTAGCACTATCACGAGCTGCAGAATCTTCAAAAGATATCTAAAAAGCTATAAAATTAATGTCTTCATTATGTTCTTTTTTCAGCAAGAGTCCAAAAAGACTGAATATCTTGGAAAATATAGAAGATACACTGGGACTGAAGTTCAAATTAGTCCAACCTGGGAAAACCCTCTGCCTTTCTCATGAGCAATCCTTGGTTGTTGTCTTAAAATTACTCCAGCTATTATTACTGGCTTTGGAAAGCATCTACCAAGATGGGATGGATCTAAGTAGTGAGGCTGGTGGATTACTTTTGCTACTACATTCAGAGAAGACTATTGCCATTCTCTCTCTCGTAAGCCTACTGTTGAAACCACTTAGGTCATTAAAAAATGCCATCCAGGCATCTGCTTCAACAGTAGTAGATCTTTGTCCAGCAATAGAAGGTACATTTGGATCAATCAGAGAGCTATCCATTGAAAAAGTACTGGAAGAAGCAAAGACTTCAGTCAAGAAGTTGACTAATGAAGGCATTTGTATTGAATTCGTAAGTGAAGAGGACAAGAAGTGTTTAAGATAACTGAAAAAGTAAACAGACTTGATTCTTAAAAATCTACAACTGCGACTTCTAGATTCTACACAACCTCTGCGTAGCTTTTACAGATCCCTGTCCTATAAAACACCGACAGTTGCATGGAGTGAGGCACTACCAGCAATGGGGCTGCCATGTGTTCAGGACAGAATAGAGAATTTGAACACAGAGTGGAACACAGGGGCGGCTCCAGGCACCAGCACACCAAGCGCGTGCCTGGGGCGGCAAGCCACAGGGGGTGCTCTGCTGGTCGCTGTGAGGGCGGCAGGCAGGTTGCCTTTGGCGGCATGCCTGAGGAGGGTCTGCTGGTCCCGCGGCTTCAGCGGACCTCTCACAGGCATGCCGCCGAATCCGTGGGACCGGGGACCTCCCGCAAGCAAGTCGCCGAAGGTAGCCTGCCTGCCATGCTTGGGGCAGTAAAATACCTAGAGCATCCCCTGGTGGAATATCATACAATGAATGAATGAATGAAGACTTGACTTCAGCTTCTTTTTTTACCATTACTAGTGTCTTGACGCGACCTTTGTGCTATGTTTCCTGGGATGAAAGAAGTAGGAATTCATCTCTTGCTACTCCCAGTCACAACAGCTACAGCTGAGCGGTCTTTTACCTCCTTGAATAGAATTGTGTGTTCTGAAGGAAGTCGCCTTCTGCCTGATCATGTGAATGAACCAATGAGAATATCAATTGAAGGAATGGAAGTACCGGACACACAAGAAACCACCAAAGATGAACACATTGCATTCAAGAAGTTCATTAACAGACTTGTGCAAAATTATAAGAAACCAAGGACGTAGATGTCGCGCTTCATAGAAGGCTTGAGTAGCCAACCTTAATTTGTTTGATGATTTTAAAACTTGAGTTAAATCTAATAAAATGGTCATGAAACATTTTTCAGTTTTTACTATAGTGCCATACAGCCCCCCTTCACCCTCACGGTCTTACCCCTCATTGGCTCCTGTAAATTCAAACACCACCCCCCCCCCATTTCAGTTCCTGGGGAAAGCACTGTCCCTAAATCCACACATTGGGCAGAGTTCACAAAGTGCTGTGCAAAGTGTCATCAGCCCCTGCCTTTGCGTTGCATGGCAGAATGCAGGGGCCGTCTCTTGCTGGGTGTTCGTATGGAGCCTGGCACGAAGGACATAATCTCTCTGGGCATAATCATTCTTGAATGGACAGACTTATTATTTCAGCAGAGTCTACATCTTCCCCAGAGGCCCCCCTTCCACTCAAACCCCTGCACCAGTGCAAATGGATCAGGACCAAAATAACTAACCAAGCCTGGCCCAGAGATGGTAGAGCCAAGGGGACCGATTATGGGGCAATAGTCCCTCTCTCATGGCCCTGTGCTATGGGGGGCATTGGGCGAAACACA
The DNA here is from genome assembly GCF_025201925.1 of Gopherus flavomarginatus. NCBI lineage: Eukaryota > Metazoa > Chordata > Testudines > Testudinidae > Gopherus > Gopherus flavomarginatus. The sequence continues at coordinate 285,217,526 of NC_066619.1, read as the reverse complement.
AAACCAATGTCCTGATCAGTCATGGTCAGTGAAAATGACCAAGCTACAGAGCAGCAAGTAGCCCACTAGTCTTGACCAAATCCTAAATCGGATGACTACGTTTCCTTCCTCAAATCCCCTGCAGTTTGAATACAGGATCCCTTGCTTCCTGTCCCAAACTGTGGCCTGGTGTTAAACAAAGGTGCCATACACCACCCCAGAGGTGGCTGCTTCTGAGTGGTGGGTGAAGTGGTTTGGGATCCTTCGGGACAAAAGGTGCTGTGTACATGAAATGTTGTCTCCTTGCTTCTGCCTGCAGCATGAGACCCTCCTCCAGGAGAGGGATGAAGCTAAAGAGAAGCTGTCTGAGTTTGAGCAAGGTGAGTCCTGTTCCTTGGCCTCCCTCTTCTTCCTCTCCTTTCCCCCTAAAATTCCCAGGAGAGAGACACGGACATTTATGAGGTGTGTAGTCTCCAGGGTCATTAAAGATTGCGGGATATGGAGACTGGGAAGTAGAAAGCGGAGCCTGGTCTCCCAAAGCTAACCTCCTGCCTGTGCAGGCAATAGGGCAGCATGCTGGGAGCCAGGAGACATGGGTTCTCTCCCTAGCTCTGCCACTGACCAGCTGGGTGCCTTTAGACAAGTCACATCCCCTACCTGTGCATTAGTTCTCCCCAGCTATGTATCTGTACCACACCCATCAGAACAGGGCTCTGAACTCAGTCAGGGCCTCTGGTGCTACTGTACCATGGTCAGAGTACTGGTTAAGCCAGGACACAGGAGATTCTAACCCCCCTGTTGTCCAGACCTGTTCCTCTCATCCGGCAGCCTGGGATGAGCAAAATCCTGGTCTGTTGAATCCATTTTTCCTGCATGCCAGACAAGCTGTGGATTAAAGCCACGGGGTGTGCTGACTGCCAAGTGCATCTGACCTGAGGATGACCATGAAATCTGGCCTCCTGCCTGCAGTTCCTTGTGACCACCGGGGAACACCTGGGAAAACAGACTGTTTGCCTGGCTGGCTGAGCCGTTCCATTCCTCCTGCAGCTCATTGCCATGACTCATGTTTATTACAGCAGTGCCACCGGGTCAACCACGAGGAGGGCCCCTTTGTGCCAGGCGCTGCACAAACACTCTGATATCAAGGGCCCTGCCCCACAGAGCTGGAAGTCCCAGGATACATCTACACCAGTGCTGGAGCTGTAATTTCCAGCTCAGGCAGACATATGGGCACCAGCTTTTTTCAAGCTCGTATGCTAAAAATAGCAGTGGAACAAGCAGAGGGACACACAAGCCGCCCAAGTACAGACCTAGGGTTTCAGACGGGATCATAGCTGGGTGGTTAACCCATCCCACCACTCACACCACCCCAGCTATGTGGCTATTTTTAGCACTCTAACTCAATCAGAGCTAGCCTCGGTATGTCTGCTCAAGCTGAAGAAGACACCCCTGGCTTCAGTGTGTAGACATGTTAATAGACCAGACAGATAGCTTCCTCCCACCCTTTGGAAGCAATGCACGGCCTACTCAGTGCACTGTGCAGCTACAGAATCGGGGGCACTCCTGCAACACAGGGAGCGGAGGGGCCCAACTGCTGAGTTGAGAACACGTGCCCCGCTGTTGCACAGACAAGCGACCCCGAGGTGCTAGGAGAAGGAGTACATTCTAGTCAAGTTCCCTGCCCAGATACATGGGACCTGTGCTGCTCCACCCACCTTCGCTCTCCTGGGATGGTGCATTGCACAATCCTGAGTGCCCCCAGTGGCTTTCCAACCTCGCCCACCTTTCCCCTGATCTCTCGCGCCCTCTTCTTGAATAACAACAAGCTGCAGACGGGTCCTCGCCTGGGCAGCTGGGGGAAAGTTCAGCCCAGCACCCGTCCCCTCTTCGCAGGGTGAGATTTTTGTTTGTCCCCCCCCCCCCACTGGCAACACTCGGCATTATTTTATTTTATTTTATTTTATTTTTGCTCTGCCGGCGGGCCCCCCCCCTTATGTCCCAATATTTTCTTCCTCTCATCTGGTCACCCTAGGAGTGTATGGATATCAACCACCTTTACTTTAAAGGAGAAAACATCCCTGGTCATGCTGGTACCTCCCCCTGGGTGGGCAAACAGCCCTCCCCGGCCAGTAAGGATCCCCCATCATCCTGTTCACTCCCAGGGATAGATAAAACATGTGGGCTCCAAACATGTTGCAAGCTGACTTCTTGTGTGTGAGTGAGGGATGCTGCCCCCAGTGACTGGGATCATGGGAAGGGCGATAAACCCGCTATCAGCAGCAGCTAACAAAGCTGCTTTGTAACTCACGTCGACGACTCCGGGGTCCTGGTCACCTCCCGGCCTGTTGAGTGACATATCGAACTAAAGGGCTGTGGTAGATACAGGGCTTGAGTCTGTTGCTGGTGGGGAGTGCGGGGCGCTGACGGGTTGGTGAGAACAGAAAGATTGCTCTTGGGGTGGTCCGAGGTCTGGAAGCCCCAATCAGATACATCTGGCTGAGAGATGACCCCTGCCCCCAAAGGATTTACAGTCCAAGGCCCCAAGGTCAGGGAGGGTTTCTTCACCTGTGTGAACAGGTGAGCAGAACCGGATCAAGCCGCAAGTGTCAGGTCAAGCTCTGGTCGTGCCCCAGGGGCTGGGCACGTTTTGCTTTGGGCCCATCTGTAACTGCCAAGTGTAAGACACAACCCCGCTGGCATTGGGCTGCAGGATACCAGGCTGGGAAGGGTGGCCTCTGGGCTAGTTCTAAGGGCAGACGAGCAGGGCATTTGTCCTGGGTACCAACTTCCAGGGGGGAAGCATAGCACGCGCCTTTTTTTTTTTTTGGCTCGGCTCTGATTGGCTGGCCTTTTTTGCTTAGCTACTGGGGTGCTGAAGCCATTTTCCACCTGGCTAGCAAAACAGCTAGGGATGCTCCAGGATGGCTAGCAGGTAGGGTGCTGGACTAGGACTCTACAGACCTGGAGTGACAGGGCCAGTGGCGGCCCGGGACATTTTTGACAGACGAGGTACACATCACAAAATAGTCATTTCTACTCCCACCCAATTTATAATTGGATAGCTATTATTATAAGACGATTTTTAAATACATGGAAAAGAACCATAAGAATGGCCAGGTTGGGTCAGACCAGTGATCCATCTAGCCCAGTCTCCTGTCTTCCAACAGCGGCCAATACCAGGTGCCCCAGAGGGAATGAACAGAACAGGTAATCATCAAGTGATCCATCCCTAAATTAAATATCTTTACAGAGCAAGAAGAAGAGCAATTCCAAGTAAACAAAAATAGTTTACAAGTCCCAAGATTTTCATAATAATTTAAATATCGGCTTTGGTTAAAGTCCTAAACATAAATTGACATTATTCAGCTAATGTCATACGCCTCTGCTTCAATTGAGTCTGCATTCAAATAACAAACTGCCTTTGCTATGTCACTATAATATACCCCCATCAGTTAAAAACAAAGCAACATTAGGACTAAAAAAAATGTGTGTATAATTGATCAGCAAATCAGAACCTGAAAATCACATACTGTTTAGTGGAATATTCCCTAGAAAGGCACAAATATGGTATCAAAATTCATGAATTCAAAAATTTCAAAACAAACAAGCCAGTTTGTCCTGGCACGGCCAGAAATTGAGTTATACATCCAATAAGAGAGATGGAAACTTATCTAATTGATAGTGGAGATCAGTCTGCCTTTCTCTATTTGAGACAAAGCATGCAATAACATCATTGGACACAGTGCAACATTGTATGTAGCTGTGATGCTCTCAGTACATTTCCCAGACCTGAAGAAGAGCTCTTTGTAGGTCGAAAGTTTGTCTCCGTCACCACCAGAAGTTGGTGCAATAAAAGATATTCCCTGACCCACCTTGTCTGATCATAGAGAACGTCGGTGACGCTGAAGATGTTACTGTAGGAGTATGCCAAGAACAGAAACTGGAAGTTATTTAATTTTGCAAGGCATCCCATAGCATGTCGCTGAGATTCTCCGTCCCAACCACAGGCACTGAACATCTCCCGAAACACTTTGCCCGGTTCCTCGCTTTCCAAGACAATGACATGTAGACTCTGCAGTTGAACTGCACCCAGTTTGCTGGAGCATGTGAAAAATATGGAGAAGCCTTGCAAGGTTGCAAAAAAGCCACAGGTTTCTTTAATACACTGTACCTCTTACTGGAGAACTAGATTTAATCTGTGTGCAAAACAGTGCACAAACAATGCTTGAGGAACCTTTTCTTCTTAATTAGGGTTTTCAGACCTCCCAGCTCACCAGCCCGCACTCCAGTGCCATAATACAACTGATACAGAAGTTTTGTAGTCGTATTCTAATATCACTGAATTCGCAACCTGTGTCAAAGCACCTGCATTTTGATCTGAGCTGGCGTCTTCAAAATCCATGAGCTTCTCTTGTGTTTGCCTCTTCTTGTCCATGGAGCACAAGTGAAAGATGGCTTAAGTGAGGAAGCCTGGTTGTTTTGTCTACCTCACAAGTGAAAAAGCTGCACTCTTCAATCTCCCGTCAATATAGGATGTTACTTCTTCAGCTGTGCGTTCGATCAATTAATCCTGAATTGTCTTTCTTAGGTTAGAAAAAATGGATACGTTGTTTTGCCAATAAGCCTTCGACCCCTTTTTGTGACAAAAAGCAATACTTAAAATGTTCCTTGAACTTACCCTGGCTGACAGATTGGCCACATAATGCAAGTTCTTGACAATTGAAATATCAGCCGGTTGCTTCAAAGTCTCTCTGTTCTTCCTGACTTCCTGGTTATGCTCTAAGACAGCAGGAGACCTTTGCTCACATCCATAGAAGTGCCTTCCTGCTCTAAGCATTTCAAGGGAAACGTCACTTGTGGTGTGCTCTTGTGATGAGCCGTGTGGAGACACACTTTGTGACAGATTTTTCAAGTCACAGTTGCTTTTGTTAGCCCAAATGGTTACTTTAGCTGAAAGAAGCAAATAGAAGAAGCAACAATATAATATGTTACTCCCAGTACTGCCTGTTAACCATATCTGGATGCAGCACCAGATGTCTGAAATTGCCGCATTCTTTTCTCATCTTTCTTCAAAACCTCCAGTGCTGGTGTTATTTTTGCCTTCCTTATTGATCGAATGTCTCTCTTCTTGAGATCTTAATGGAAATCCTCTTCTTCTCAGGTCTCACACAACATCAGAGCTCTTACTGAAACGTTTAACATCTCACCAATTCCAAATATATGTCACCAAGTCCTGAACGGACCTTAACAGCTACAATCCTGCCATGGTCTCACCAAGCAGTGGTTACCACAGCAAGTCCCTTATAAAGTGATGCTCGGGGATGGGGATGAACTGGTAACAATTCTGGTAACAAGGCAGCTTTTTGAGGCACAGTGATGGGGTGTCTACCCCTACACAGGTGTAGAAGGGGTTAACTCCAGGAGTGAGCTGTGGAGATGAGTCCTCAGAGCACCTTGGGCGCTGGAGGGAGCAACCATTCAGGGCCCAGCGATGTCACATAAAAGAAGCTGCTGGGCCAGAGTCAGTCAGTCATGGCTTGGAGCTCAAGGCGGGAGGACTGGATTCCTAGCAGATGGACGGAATCTAGCACCACGGACAGAGCAGTTGCTGGCAGGGACTGGGGGGAGCCAGAAGGAGCTCCCAACTGGCTGCCAGAACTGATATGATGAGGCCTTGAGGTGAGGGTGAAGAAGGTGCTGGGGCTGTGGTGAAGTGGCCCAGGGGAATCTACTGAGCAGTTGGAGGGGATGTAGCATGTGGTTACCATCTGCAGGGTCCCTGGGTTGGGACCCGAAGTGGGGGGGGACCAGGTCCCCCCATTCACCCCTAGAGAAGTGGCCTGATGAACAGACTGCGAGTCATGAAGAGGATGTTGCGGTTCCTGGAGTGACAGTGTGCAGACTGCGAACAGGAGTCGGCCTTGTGCTAATCCCTGCAGCAACCAGGAGGAGCCACAAGTCCGGCGGTGAGTGATGCGCCCTATGACAACGTGCTGGAGAATGAAGTCACACAGTCGCCCCTATATTAGGGGAGGTAAGTGGCTGGATGAATGGGCCATGAGGTACTGACCCCGGAAGGGAAACACAGGCACTGACATGAAGAGAATGCAGCAGTTCCTAGAGTGACTGCTGATGGAGGTGCAGTCAGTGTGACGGGGTGCACGCTGCGAACGGGAGGGTGTCGTCCTTCAGCTAATCCCCAGGAATGACCAGGAGAAGGTGCCAGTTCAGCAGCGAGCAGTGTGCCCTTGACAGGCTCTATTAGCTATGGCAAGATTTGAGCCCCACCCAGCACTACATTCTTCAAACTTTTGAGTGTTGCTGGAGAAAGTGAGCTGTGACTGATTTAAATCAAAACAAAAGTCCACAAGAAGCACTTTGGTTAACTCATTTAATGTGTATGTGCTTACCTGTCCTTCAGTTATCAGCCAAATAAAAAGGAACATGCAAACTTCTTCTGCAACTTTTGGGAATTCTTGGCTAGCCTGGGCCTCACTTGTCTAAGCTGACACTCCTGGGGTCAGTTGCTGGCTTTGTCACAGGCCCTGGGCTACTTTGCTCTGGGCCTTAACTCCCTCTGGCCTTACTGGGGTGTATAAAATCATGGCTGGTGTGGAGAGAGTAAATAAGGAAGTGTGATTTACTCCTTCTCATAACACGAACTAGGGGTCACCCAATGAAATTAATAGGCAGCAGGTTTAGTACAAACAAAAGGAAGTATTTCTTCACACAACGCACAGTCAGCCTGTGGAACTCTTTGCCATGGGATGTTGTGAAGGCCAAGACTATAACAGGTTTCAAAAAAGAACTAGACAAAGTCATGGCTGATAGGTCCATCAATGGCTATTAGCCAGGATGGGCAAGGATGGTGTCCCTAGCCTCTGTTTGCCAGAAGCTGGGAAGGGGCGACAGGGGATGGATCATTTGATGATTCCCTGCTCTGTACATTCCCTCTGGGGCACCTAGCACTGGCCACTGTCAGTAGACAGGATACTGGGCTAGATGGACCTTTGGTCTGACCCAGTCTGACCATTCTTATGAGTTTATCTGGAGCTCAGCAGACCCCTTAGCCCAGCTTTTTCAATGTGAACAATCCAGTTTGACCCAGGCTCTGGGTCTCCAACTTTTGCTGATTTACATTAAATTGTTTACGAGGCAAAGGGGGACTTGTGCACTGGGCCCTGCCACTGGCCACTGTCAGAAGACAGGATACTGGGCTAGATGGACCTTTGGTCTGACCCAGTATGGCCAGTTCTTTTTTTTTGTACTGGGAAAATTCCATGAATGAGTGTGGGGCTGTAGTGATGGGGGCTACAGCCAGAGCCCCAAAGGCAGGCTATGTGGAGGGAGCACTCTGTTAAGAGTCCTGTGTTGAAGGTGGAGCAGGGTGCTTGAATCCTGCCTCTGCCAGCTTCCCCTTCTCATTTGCAGCTTCGCAGAGGCTGCTGGCGGAGCTCTCGGCGCTGGAGGTGGAGTATGAAATTGAAATATCGTGTCGCAAACAAGCCGAAGTCTACGCAGCCCAGGTAAGGCCCAGGGAGCTGCGATGGCAGCATTAGACAGCTGCCAGTCCTTGTTCCCCAGCACAGGGCTAAAGCAGGCAGGGGAGGGGAAGCGCCACTCAGCAGCAGTTACACCACTCCTCAAAGTGACCCCTGCCTGCCCCCTGGGACTTTCAGACCCAGTGTTAGGGCTGCTTGAAAACTGTCCAGCTGAACTGGGCTTTCCACAAGATGACATGGTTTGAAAAGAGTGGAAAACGGAATTTTTTCACTGAAAAACCAAACACCCCCAACATTTATTTGGAAATGTTGCCATGGCACCTCATGGGAGTTGTAGCTCTGGAGCCTCATGTGCGCATTCTTGTCTATAGGCTGGGCTCCTCATCTGGACTACATCTCCCATGATGCACCATGTCCCAGGACTCCCTGAGAGGGGAGATTATGTTGCATTATGGGAGATGTAGTCTGACTAGGGAGCCTGGCCTATAGAGGCAAAAGTGAACATGAGGCGTCTGAACTACAGCTCCCATGAGGCACTGTGGCAGATTGCCAAATCTACATATTTATATTTGGCTGAAATCTTTCTGGAATTCAAATTTTTGCTGAATAGTTACAATTTTCCAAATTAAAATCCTCACCAAGAAAATGAAATTTTCTTAATTTTCATGAGTTTTCCTGGGGGAAATTTTACAACTAGCTGTACTTTATGATGCAATTATTATCACTGTCTGCAGTGTAAGCATCATGGGACACCTGGCAAGGGGATAAAGGGAAACAGATGAGAGAAAAATTGTTGGCATTGAAATTCAGCCAATTCAAAAGTGAGAGGGGGAAATATGTGTCATGAAATGTACAGTTGGCTCGTGGAACTCATAGCCACAAGAAATTATTGAGGCCAAGAGCTTAGCGGGATTCAGAAAGGGACTGGTCAGCTATGTGGCTAAAGAGAACATCCAGAGTTGTCATAATAAACACTAAAAATGTAACCATGGGTTTTAGAACAGGGTTGCATGGTATGAGGAGACAATAACTATAACATGCTAAAAAGAAACTTTCCTTTCCTGTGAAGCGGCTGGCGCTGACCACTGTCAGAGACAGGTTCCTGGGTTAGATGGTCCTTGTTCTGATCCAGTCTGCCTATCCTCCCATTTCCTCTGGGTGTAAGAGCCGCTCCAGGTTCTATGTCCAGCAGCCTCCCTGCACTCTGCCTCAGTTCAAAGGGCTCTTGTCTGTTCTTCTTGCACCTCGGAGGGTAGGTGAACAGGGAGAACAAAAAGCTGAAGCGGATCAGCGTGGCACTGCTGCCAATGTTGAACCAGCTTCCCGAGGATGTGCTGAGTCTGGCCACTGAAGAAGACTCCGCCCCCGACCCAAGCCGAGATCCAGCGTATCTGTACCTGCAGCAGATCAAAGGTGAGTCATGCGCGTCTGCCCCAGGGTCCCAGACCGAGGCTTGGAAACAACCAGAGAAGAGGCTCTCCCCTAGGAATCCATTCCAGGTGCTTACACCGAGCTGGTGCTGGGATGGGGTTTGGGCATTTAGCTAGAGCTGTGAGGCAGAGCAGAAACCTCATGGCTTACCTGACTTTAGACGTAACAGTGCAGACATCTGGAGATCCATGCCAAGGGAATGGTGTAGGGGTATTCCAGGACTTAATTCATCTGAATCCAGTATTAAACTTGGACGCTAATATAAGGTCTTTCACTTTGCTGTTGAGACACCCAGATGCCAATTTGGAGCCCTGTTATTGTTATAATTTATTGCTTGTATTACCATAGTGCTTAGGACTGTGACTCTCAACCTTTCCAAACGACTGTCTCCCTTGCAGGAGCCTGATTTGTCTTGTGTAGTCCCAAGTTTCACCTCACTTAAAAACGACTTGCTCACAAAATCAGACTTAAAAATACCGAAGTGTCCCAGCCATACTAGTACTGAAAAATTGCTGACTTTCTCATTTTTACCATCTAGTTATAAAATAAATCAATTGCAATATAAATCTTGTACTTACATGTCAGTGTATCATATAGAGAGCAATATAAACAAGTCATTGTCTGTCTGAAATCTTAGTTTGTACTGACTTCGCTGGTGCTTTTGATGTAGTCTGTTGTACAACTAGGCATATCTCTAGATGAGTTGATGTCCCCACTGGGAGAGCTCTGCCTGCCTCCGGGATATGAATACCCTGGTTGAAAACCACTGTCCAACCTCGGCATGGGCCAGGACCCAGGTGCTGTTGTGTTAGGGTGGTTGGGGGTCTCAGGCCCAACACAGGATAAGTTAAGGACACCCATGTTCACTTTTACAACAATCAACACTTCAGTGAGGTTTGGATTCTAGTGTCACGTTATGGCTGGCGACTCCGCCATTCAAATCTTTTTACCCTTTTACTAAAGACACAGAAAGAGAGAGGACAACAGTTAAAGCCCTTGAAACATAAAGCCTCACGTAAGACTTTGATTGTAACAATTTCCCTTATTCCCCGTCTAAAGAGGCTTTCATAGGAGGAACATCCGGTTTGACAGGCTTTTCTATGACAGATGGGCTGGCCCCATGAAGAGGGATCAGACCCAGTCCACCTGTGCCTGGTTAATTGCTTTCTAAGGGGACTGGAGATATAAAGGGTCAGGCGGCAGCTGGGAAAGGAGACAGGAAGGAGCAGATGGGGCTGGCAGAAAGGCCAGAGAGCAGACGAGCTAGGTGCCTGGCTAGCTGCCAGCGTTCCCTCGGGGAGGAGTTATGGGGAGCAGCCGAGTGGAGAGCTGGGAAAGCTCAGGGCCAAAAGGTCAGCGGAGGGACATCTGCCTGCTGATGTCCTTGAACCCAGGGCAACGGAAGGTCCAATAAGGGAATAATCTTGTGATTGGGGAGAACCCAGGAGGGGCTAAGAACATAACCCAGCCTGGGCAGAGCTTGGTTACTTCGCATTTTTGTTAAGTCCTGGGTGGGTGGATGCTGCTTACTTTGTGCGTTTCATTTGGGCTTTGGGTTTGGGTAGGGGCTATCTGAGAACCTGCTACTCCAACTGAAGAGGGAGGCGGAAGAAGAGCCAGGCTTTGTATTATGGTGATGGTCTTTAGACTTTGACTTTTGAGGGGTAGGTTGGAAGCCTTTCTGTTAATAAACTGGCCTGTAGCAAGGACATGATTGAACTAAAGAGCAAATATGGACTTTGAGGAACTTTATGATGGGGAAACTGAGGAAAGAGAAGGTATAAGAGATGACACATAAAGGACGGGGTGAGAGCAGGAACCTCGTCTACCATCCCAGTAGCTGTTGATGATTT